>NW_027492271.1:0-525110 GCF_021521415.1 Bidens hawaiensis | reverse complement strand
CCATTAAAATTCGAACTCAATCTTTATCATAAATTAGTTTATAGGATTTAAAAATAATTGATGGATAAAATAATTTATGGGTTAAAATTAGTTTATGGGTTAAGGATTTAAAATTAAATTTCAGTTTTTTTTTCTAAAATGGTTTTTGTTTACCAAAATCTCGAAAACCTTATAAAACTTGAAAACTCTCATAATCCCGGAAACCCACTAAAAGTCGGGCTCACTAAAATTCCCGAGAACTCATAATTCCCAAGAACTTAAAAGTTTCGATAATTGATTTCCCGAGAACTTTAATTTTCCTATAAACTGTACCTAATTAAATGTTTTGTAAACAATTAAATCTTATAAAATTTTACAAAATATAAAAAGCTTAACTTGAGTGAATTTTCATGTATCACTTCTGCCCAAAGGTGATGTGTTACATTTACCATATCATTTAAGTCTAATTGAAAACTTTTGTTAGTTTTGCATAACATGATACACATGTCTCACTTCTGCTCAAAAGTGATGTTACATTTTTATCAAGCAAAACTAGCCCGTGCATAATTAAAATATTTGTCTCACTTCTGCCCAAAGGTGATGTGTTACAATTGTTATTTCACACATACTTGAATAAATTTTAATTCTGCCCAAAGGTGTTATATTTTTTGTTTAAGTAGAACTTTTAAATTATAATAATTAGTTTGATGTTAATAACAGGCACATCACATCTTCAATAAAATATAATGATTCTCACATTAATGATCCTTAATTAATCTAATGATCATAAATTTTAAATGTATTATTTTAATATCCCATAACATTACTCACTATAATATTCTTCTACAAATAGCTATGTCATTCAAATCATCAACTCTAATATTAAAACATAATATAAGTTTTACATCATAAAGAGTTTTAATAATATTTAGCTTTTCTCAGTTATAATTATCCATTAAGACATGATATAACTATCCTACTGCTCTTTCTAATAACAATTATTCTATTGAAAACTAGAGTATAACAAATGGTTATGAGTCAATCATAATGTCTCTTATGATAATGATAATCAATAACTTATTTAAATATATGCTATCACTAGAGTTATTCTAGATTTAGTTTTTTCCTAAGACTAATCAAAATAATTCCTAAGATGCATGCATTCCTTGAAAATTCGAACTATAAGGTTAAATGGCACTACTGAATACATCATAATGTACAATATCATGATCCATAAAATTAAGGATCCACACATGAAAATGAGTACAATTTTATAGTACATTACATACTAAAATTTTCTACTAGTACAATTTGTTGCCTTAAAACTCAACTATAACACTTAGAACTACCAAGGAAAATGAGTGTGTTGATTAGAAACACATGTAAAAGAAAAGAATCTGGCACTGGAACTGGAATATAAGATGCTATTCAACTCACTACCACTAAAACCTTAAAGAGGATAATTCTAAGGTTTATACACAAAATACAAGTATTGCTTCCAGCTTTAAGTTCTCTAAGGAGAAGTCTCATTGCAAAAATATGTCAATAGATTAGGCATAAGCAACAAGGCTATCCATAATTCAATAGAATATCTGGCTAAAATAGTAGCCATATATTAATGATATTTAAGTCTGCTAATCCCAATTTTACAATTAACACACGATAGGTTTAGTATAATTCTATAAGTTTCTTTAACGATATCAACAGATAACTAACATGAGTGTTAGTGATAAAATTTAAATGTTAAGGCTATTATAACCAAAATAGACTGCCTTCTGATTATGCTTTATGATACCTTACAGATTCTGGAGATCAATCGGAATTTAGTATCAATACTTAAGCTTCATTATAATAGTTGAGATGTTTGCATAGCCAACATAAAGTCACTCTTACCTTAAACTCTCAAATTATTTGTTATCAATATCTAGATAGAAACATTTATATGATAGAACTTGATGATACTATATCTTTCACAACTTTTGTTATCATGTAAATAAGTGTTTAACAAAAGACAAATGAGACCTATAAAATTCATCTATTAAAACCAAATTTCATGAGAAATCATGGCATGGTTGATGAGGGCGATTTTTCATCTAATCTCATTCTTAGTGAACTAGAAGAATGCCCGCGCAATGCAGCGGGGTGTTTGAACATAGACTTTGGTAATCACGTAACAATTATGGTATTTCATGGTTCGGTTTGAAACCTTACAACCGTTTAAATCGATCATCGGTTAGGTTAACGATTGGTTTTTTCTTTAACTTTCGGTTTTAATTTTCTACAGTTTAGTTACTATTTTCGATGAAAAATAATCGTTACTAATAGTTAGGCTCGCATGTTGTAACTTAAACCATCAAAACTGGCCTTGAACACTCATACGTAACATGTTAAATTTTTTAACTGAAAATGCTCCAACAATATCATACTCAAATTAAAGAGAATAAAATGTTCATTTTTATGGTGCAACATTTTCTAAAAAAACATTAACGTACGAAAAAGTTATGTCGATTTAAAAATCATGGGGGAAAGTTGGTTTAAAATTAAAATAATTGGTAATAAATGGTTAAAGATGAGGGGGCAAAATTGTAAATATTCTTGCATTTAATAAAAGTTTAGGGTAAAAAATTGTAAATATATTAAATGAATTGAAAGTTAACGTGTGAATTTATGTTTGAAAATCTATTTTGCCCTTCTTTATTATGCTTTGTAGTTGTACCATATGTTGATTATCTTGTAAATTACTTAAAACTTAAGCGTCTTAATTTGCCCATCTCTTGTATATTATATATAGTATAGATTTAATCATGTGTTAGATGCCCTAAACATTACTTGGCTTAAGGAATAAGTATGGGTCCACCATAAATTATATTTCACTGACATTCGTGGGACTTATTCAAAATGGAATATTCAGACATAATTCTTTTATCAATTAAAAGGCTATTTACTTGTATCTAATTTGACTTCTATGATCCATGGTCTTAAAGAGATCCATTCATATATACTTAATACGATTTCTTATAAATATGTCTCTAAATTTATTATGGCATCTGGATGTTAATGAAATCAAATCATGTCTAACAATATATGATAGATTCCCACATTACGTATATCATTGAAACTTCTCTTGCATTTTTCCTAGAGATATTAAAGATTAGTGGGAGCCTTAAATGTCTCAGTCATAACTTACAAGATTTTCAAGAGGTGAGGGAGTGAAAACTTAATATTATCTCATTTACACCTCTTGTATAAGACACGGCTCCATCACAACACTATTCTATCAAAACTTATCTCTTTAGAATTTACTACTACTCTTACAAAAGTTTCGTTGTTACTTAAACATGGGCAAATATAGATTTCTTACTAACTAATCCTCACCAAGAGAAACTACAACAACTTATATTATTAACTTGTTTATCTGTTAGAATCTATTGGTTTTTAAATATTGACCCTAAGCATGCTAATTTCCTAATGGTTTCTAAGGTCAGTGGGAGCAGTAAAAGTCCTTATAATGACTTGACAAAAGTACAAGAGGCAGGGGAAAGAGAGTCATTAAATTTTACTCCAAATTTAACTCCAATTGCACCTCTTGTCACCATACTGAACCAACTCTTACACACTTAGAATCCTGAAAATGATAGCAATCTAACTAAGAGCTAATCTATAAAACCGAGACTTTTAAAATTACCCAATAATCAACTTAGGAGGCTGTCACACCCTCAAAATCCACTAACGGAGTTTTACCGTCAGAGGGTGTAAACTGGCAGGATCGGAATCATTAGTTATAACCAAACCAAAGAAAAACGTTTAAATGAAAGTAAGTGCGGAAGCGTAAAACCTTAATTCAAAAGTTGCGTCACGCAGGACGACTTAAAACCAAATGTAACTGTTAAAATTAAGTTTGCAGAATAAAAGTGTTTTCATTAATGCATGCTCCTAAACCGCACGCCCGCCTCGGCTACCTGAGAATAACATACTAAAAGTGTCAACACAAGGTTGGTGAGTTCACAAGTAAAATAAAATAAATCGTTTAGCGTTTTGCGTAACCTCGTTACGACGTTTAAATGTTGCGTAACCCCGTTACGACGTTTGAGTGTGTAACCACGTTACAGCGTTTGAGTGTGTAACCATGTTACAGCGTTTAAGTGTGTAACCACGTTACAGCGTTTAAGTGTGTAACCACGTTACAGCGTTTAAGTGTGTAACCACGTTACAGCGTTTAAGTGTTTTGCATTACCAGATAGTGTTATGTCAAATTATATATCGATAGGTAGCTAATCTATACAACAAGTATCGCTAAGTGGTTCGCGACCGAAGCTGACTGTTTATCAAGTGCCCGTCACCAGGTCCTCCAGACCATGGTAAGTGTTAGCCAAAATTTACACCCACTCAACCTCCAGTTGAGCTTAGCGTCGGGTGGGGTTTGTCAAACCCAGTAGTACTACCCAAAAGTGACTCGCTATTCCAAATATTAACCGGTCCGATGTGTGGGACTTCAAATGTTACGTATGCCGCTTAGCCTTTACAAGTGATATATAATTTATAACAAAATCTTTCATATGCGTTTATCTCAGAAAATATGTTTATCGGAGTATGTTATCTCCCCCAAGTGAAAAACGTTTGAAAACAGTTTAAGAGTGGGGTAAGTGAACTCACTGTTTGCGAAGAATATCCGATCTAGATCACCGAGTGATGCGCGTCGTAGAAAACTCTCTAGCGTTCTAAAATAACAAAGAGATTTTCTAAGTATCGGAATGTTTAACGAGTCTCTAGACTCGGCACATAATACCTATGCACGTAACATGTTTCGTGTTTCGTTTGTGAATCGTGTGTGACTTAAACAAGTAAAATTGTGATACGATACATGAGTGAGCAATTACTTTCGTGTCACGTATTAATAACATACTTATTAGCAATTATTCCCGTAGGGGCATTTTGGTCAACAAACAAAGACTAACTAACCATTATTCCCCATAAGGGCAATTTGGTCAATTTATGGCAATCAACTAGCAACTATTCCCCGCAAGGGTATTTTGGTCAAAATACAACAATTATATAAAAACTATCATATTTCATGCATTCCTATACAACTCAGCAGCTAGTTTCGTTATGACAGAATTTCTACTTGAAAGATTGCACTAGTTTACCGATTATAACGTCTCAATTAATTTACCAAAAATTACCACAGGAGCATACATATCTTAGGTTTCCAGAACATCTTTTATCTTATTTTTATTCCATATAGATTGTTCATAATGATCAAAACATTACAGCTAACTTATATCAGTCAGATTCATGCACATCAGAATGTTATTTGCAATTCCCGTTAAACGAAAAATCCAATAAATGCAAGACCACTTGGGTTTGGTTCCTAACTCAGTGAGTCAACCTCCAGAAGTGGAACCAACCCAATTGGTCTCGTAGTTCATGAGATATAACATTTACAACATAACCTAACAGCAGGTCTAACAGCTCAGCTTTGCATCACGTTTTTGTAAAATCATAAAAGTATACTTCCACTTATCCAAAAATTACGAATTTATACTTCATAGAAACTAGACTCAACCTAGTTTACTGCAGTACCCACAATCTCAATCAATTTTCACGTTTACACTTCGTTACAGTCAGTTAAACATCGTATATACGTTCTGTCCAGAATCTGTTCACATCAAAACTCATCATAATAACAATCTATGAACTATCATGCATCCATATAACCCTTTAGACACTATAACTACTATCCATGCATATCAATTACACCATACCTACAAGATTAGGGTTTTATTTGAACTCACAATCAAGGACACAACAATTAACATGCAATACTATCAAACTAGTTATCAATTCATTATCCAAATAACAACAATCATATTAATCATATGCATGAACAAAATCGGCCAGCTAGGGTTTGTTATTAACCCAACAAACATCAAATTCAATCAACAAGGATGTGAAGGATGATCAAATATACCTTCCTAGCACTTTGTTCTTCAATCAAAGGCTTGAATTGATGGTGTATGTGTGTGTGTTTGTGGACGGCAGCCAAGAGAGAACAAGGGAGGGCCGATCGGGTCTTGTGGGTTTAGAATAATAGGTTAGGGTTTGTTTATTTGTGATATATTTATAAACAAACAAGTTACACTCTAGTCCTTCTACTTTCAAGTGTTGTTTTTCTAGAACATTCTATCCTAACTTGCACATAATCATGACAATAATATAACACATAATCCTAACACATAGTTATCACATCATTAGTGTTTTAGTGTGCTTCGTTTATTCCTCAATCGTTTGCGTTTCGGTGCAAATCCCGAAAGACTACTACACATGTAGTAAGTGTTAAGCGTCATTTAAACCCTAGTTTAAATGTAATGAAGTATGCGTTATAGATTCAACGATCTTAAAGTTTGAATTAACGGAGTTGAGTTAACGAGGTTAACCTGAAATTGACGATTGTCACATCATTCCCATGTTAAAGAATTTTCGTCCCGAAAATTTGAGTCAAGTCGTGATGAGAGCCTGAAAAAGTAAGAAAGATTTTCAGTTTGTCATATCATCCCCTAGTAGAAAGAAATTTCGTCCCGAAATTTAGTTCATACCTCCGGTGATGTTTGACGGTTTGCCGGGTTTCGCGGTTTTCGGTGTTTGGTTAGCCCTTCAAAAAGGTGAGGATACTTTTTCATCATGTGATCCTCGCGTTCCCATGTGAACTCCGGTCCACGTCTCGAGTTCCAACGAACCTTAACGATTGGAATTTTGCTGCGTTTGAGCGTTTTGGTTTCCCAATCCAAAACCTCGACTGGTTCCTCAATGAACCGTAACTGTTCATCAACTTGTAGTTCCTCCAACGGGACTACTTGGGTTTCATCAGATAGGCATTTCTTCAAATTTGATACGTGGAATACATCGTGTACGCCACTGAGTTCTGTTGGTAGGTCCAGTCGGTACGCCACCGGAACAATGCGCTCAGTTATCCGGTACGGACCAACATATCGTGGGTTGAGTTTGTTTCGCTTACCAAAGCGAACCACACCTTTCCAGGGTGAGACTTTGAGTATCACTCGATCGTTTACTTGAAATTCGAGAGGTTTTCGGCGCTTGTCGGCGTAACTCTTTTGGCGATCTCGTGCTGCTGCCATGCGATTTCGGATTTGAACAATCTTTTCCGAGGTTTCGAGTACCAGTTCCGGACCAGTGATTTGGCTATCACCCACCTCTGCCCAGCAGAGTGGCGATCGACACTTCCGTCCGTACAGCGCTTCAAACGGCGCTGCCTTAATACTTGCGTGGTAGCTGTTATTATACGAAAACTCTACCAAGGGTAAGTGGGGTTCCCAACTTTTTCCGAAATCTAAGACGCATGCACGCAACATATCCTCCAGGGTCTGAATAGTCCGTTCACTTTGCCCATCCGTCTGAGGATGGTATGCGGTACTCATATCGAGACGTGTGCCCAGTGCGCTTTGCAGCGACTTCCAAAAGTGTGAGGTAAAACGAGAATCTCGATCGGAAATGATCGAGACAGGCACTCCGTGTCTCGACACTACTTCCTTCATGTAGACACGAGTCAGTCTTTCCATTTTGTCTGTTTCCTTAATCGCTAGGAAGTGCGCCGATTTAGTCAACCGGTCAACGATCACCCAGATGGTATCGCATCCCGTCGGTGTTTTAGGCAAACCCGTAATAAAGTCCATTGAGATGTGTTCCCATTTCCACATTGGGAGTTCCGGTTGTTGCAGTAGACCAGATGGTTTCTGGTATTCTATCTTGACTCTGGCACAAGTCAAGCATTTGCTCACGTAGGTGGCAATGTCGGCTTTCATGTTCGGCCACCAGTAAAGTTCCTTTAAATCATGATACATTTTATCTGAGCCAGGGTGGATAGAATATCGGGACTTGTGAGCTTCGTCCATCACTAGAGTTCTCAATTCTCCGTATCGTGGGACCCAAATCCGGTTCTCAAAATATCGGACCCCGTCCGATCTGGTTTCAAGTTGCTTGCTCATGCCCCGCATGAGTTCCGATGGAAGATTATCATCTTTCAACGCTTCCAGTTGCGCATCGCGAATCTGATCGGGTAAGCTGGCATGAATCGTAAGTTGCAATGCTCTCACCCGTCTGGGTTTATCTGTTTCTTTTCTGCTGAGGGCGTCGGCCACCACATTGGCCTTGCCAGGGTGGTACTTGATGGCACAATCGTAATCTTTAAGCAGCTCGACCCAATGACGCTGTCGCATGTTCAGCTCCTTCTGATCGTAGATATGTTGGAGACTCTTGTGGTCGGTGTAAATGGTAAACTTGGTACCGTACAAGTAATGCCTCCATATCTTAAGAGCAAACACTACAGCTCCGAGTTCCAAATCATGGGTCGTGTAGTTCTTCTCGTGAACCCGTAGTTGTCTAGAGGCGTAGGCTATAACCTTCTCGAGTTGCATCAGCACACAACCGAGACCTTGTATAGATGCGTCACAGTGTACCTCAAAATTTTCTGTTCCCTCGGGGAGGGCTAAAATAGGGGCGCTACAAAGCTTGGTTTTCAACAGTTGAAAAGCGGATTCTTGTGCGTCACCCCAGTTGTACTTAGTGCCCTTGTGAGTCAAAGCGGTGAGGGGTTGAGCAATCTTTGAAAATCCCTCGATGAAACGCCGATAGTAGCCGGCCAGTCCTAGGAATTGTCGCACCTCAGTCGGAGTCTTAGGTGCTTCCCAGTTTTTGATGGCCTCTACCTTACCGGGATCGACATGGATACCATTCTCGTTGATCACATGTCCTAAAAAGTGAACCTCGCGAAGCCAAAATTCACATTTCGAGAGTTTAGCATACAGTTGTTCCTTCTTCAGTAGTTCCAGAATTATCCTTAAGTGCTCTTCGTGGTCAGTCTCGTTCTTGGAGTAGACGAGAATATCATCAATGAAAACAATCACAAACTTGTCGAGGTACGCCTTGCATACTCGATTCATGAGATCCATAAATACGGCTGGTGCGTTGGTTAGGCCAAAAGGCATAACTGAGAACTCGTAGTGACCATACCGTGTTCTGAAAGCCGTCATTGAAATATCTTCTTCGCGCACTCTCACCTGGTGATAACCGGATCGTAGATCGATCTTCGAGTAGTAACTCGATCCCTGAAGCTGGTCAAACAAATCATCAATTCGGGGTAAAGGATAACGGTTCTTGACTGTCACCTTGTTCAATTCCCGGTAGTCGATGCACATTCGGAAAGTCCCGTCTTTCTTTCGGACAAACAAGACAGGGGCTCCCCATGGCGATGAGCTAGGTCGGATAAAACCTTTATCCAACAAATCTTGCAACTGAGTGGACAACTCCTGAAGTTCCGCCGGTGCGAGCCGATACGGGGCTCGTGCTATGGGTGCTGCACCGGGTGTCAACTCGATCTGAAATTCGACTTGACGAATAGGAGGGAGTCCAGGTAAATCCTCCGGGAAAACTTCCGGGAAGTCTCGCACAACCGGTATGTCTTCAATTCGTTTCTCCTCCGCGGGTTTCTCAACAATCTGCGCCAAAATTGCCGGATGACCCTTTCGTAAATACTTCTGTGCCTTCAAAAGGGTAATAACGCTGGTGGTCATGCCGCTTCTCTCGCCTCGGACCGAAATGATCTCGCCAGAAGGGGTGGTAATATGGACTATCTTATCATGGCATATAATCTCCGCTCGGTTCTCGGATAACCAGTCCATGCCGACAACGACATCGAAACTACTAAGCGTAAAAGGAATAAGGTCGATGTCAAAGACATGACCTGACAGTTTCAACTTACATCCCGCAAGTATATGAGTTGTTATTACAGTTTTACCGTTAGCTAATTCAACAGGAAACTTAGCGTCTAACGGGGTTGGAGTAAGGTTTAAAAGTTGGCTAAAGGCCTTTGACACAAAACTCCTATCAGCTCCAGTGTCAAACAAAACAGAAGCAAAACAATCGTTTACAGGGAACTTACCAGACACCACATGCGGATCTCTGCGGGCTTGACCCGATCCAATCACAAACGCTCTTCCTTTGCCATTTCCTCCACCGTTACTGCCACTTCCATTACCCCCATTATTGTCATTCTGTTTCAGCTTGGGGCAATCCTTACGGAAATGACCTTCCTGTCCACATTCAAAGCATCCCTTAGTCGTCATCGGTGGCTTAGGAGCACCCTTCGCCGCAAGGTCTCCTCTACATTCCTTCGTTTGATGACCTATCTTTCCGCATCTTTGACACTTGACACGGTCACATTGACCAACATGATGAAAGTTGCACCTGTTGCACTTTGGATATTTCCCAACATATCCGCTCGAAACCTGCCCGCTACCGTTGTTGTTGTTGTTGTGATTCTGAGTGTTGAAACTCCGAGTAAATTCGGGCTTACGGTAGTGGTGTTGCGGTGGGAGGTTTGAGGATGAAGATCTGGTGTTGTCAAACTTTCTCTTCCCACTGTTCGGGTTACTGTTGTTGTTACTGTTGCTGACGTGGTCATTACTCGGGTTGTCTCGGGCTTTAACAGTCGAACCCCTCGGTGGTAACGCACCCTGGGTCACAGCCTGATCCGTCAGTTTGTGAGCCAAACGGATCGCTTGTTGGATCGTGGCTGGTCTGGAAGACGTCACCATACCCTGAATCTGTGGTGCTAACCCATCAATGTACATCTCTATTCTCTTGCTCGGCGGATCCACCATCCGCGGACACATCACTGCCAACTCGTGCGAACGAGTAGTGTAGCTTTCAATCTCTGAACCCACCATTTTCAACGACCAAAACTCCGACTCTAACTTCGAAATTTCTTCCCTCGGACAGTACTCCTCTCGCATCATGTTTTTGAACTCCTCCCAGTTCATCGCGTTAGCCAGTTCCAATCCAAGGATCTGAACGTTCGAATTCCACCAAGTGAGGGCGGAATCCTCAAGTGTCCCAGCAGCGAATTTGACCCTACTGGCAGGGGGACAATTACACATCTCAAAGGCCGACTCGGCCTTCTCAGCCCAACGCAGGAAGCCTATAGCTCCCTCAGTGCCCTTAAACGTACTGTGCTTGCAGTCAAGGTAGTTCTTGAAGGTACATGTTCCATTCGGACCTCCTGTTTGATTCTGAACGTGTGCAGCTAAAGCGGCAGCAACATGGTCATTCAGCAGAGTTTGGAGTTCAGCTGCAGTCATGCTGATGTTACCACGTCCTCGTCCAGCGTTTCTTCCGGCCATTTCCTAGAATCACAGTATAAAATGTTAAACATGAATTTTTCTTTCATATACAACACACCATACATGTAATAAAAAAAAATAGGTAAGAAAGAAAAAAAATAAGAAACAACATCACATCACAACCACATATTAGTCTAAATAAAAATTCATGATTAAAACCATTGTATTCGCTACAAAGTATTTCCAATCAATCCTTAAAATCATAGAAAAATAATAGTTAGGATGGAGACAACCCCTCCATCTAAGTATCATCATCACTAGATGTCGTCATCTGAGGACACTTCCGAATGTGCCTCCTCCTCAGCCGGTTCTTCCTCCGGTTCTTCTTCGGGTTCCTCCTCGGGATCTTCCTCGGGATCCTCCTCAGGCTCCTCTTCGGGATCTTCTTCAGGTTCTACTTCAGGCTCTGCCTCGGGCTCGGCCTCAGGCTCTGCCTCAGGTTCTGCTGCGTTCTGAGCAAGTTGCATTTGTAGGATATCGCAACGTTCTAACGCTATCTCAGTTCGGGTCCTTGCTTCTTGGAGTTGCTCTTTCAAGTCTATCATTTCGGCTTGCATCTTCATCATAACCTTCATCTGTTGATCACTAGCCCCTTGCATTTCTTTCATTGCCGCTGCCATGCGGGCAATCTCCTCCTTATTCTCGGTTTCGTCTTTTAACAATCTGGAAACGTTCTCTCTTGTGTAGCGCATGTAACCCACATCACGCTCCAAACAAGAAACGACAGCTGCGAGAACTCGCTCCACGGGTTCGGTTATGGGTGGTAGGGTGTTAGGGTAAGCAGGGTGGTTCGGGTGAGGCAATGGGGGAACTTGTTCACGGTAGACCATACGTCTGATCATGTTAGGGTACCATTCCCAGCTAACGTTGTTGCCATACAAGCCTCCGGATAGGCGGTACCTCTTTGGTGCAGGAGCTTCGAGTTCCGGGACTACACGGGGTGGCGAGGCAGTAGGTAACTGCGGTTCCTTCCCGTGAGCATGCGTCATCGAATCGGATGATGATGAGGGTGGCGTCGACATTCCTACAGGTAAGCCGTGTATATGCGCGCGTAAGAGTGAAGGAGGTAAAGAAATAAGATTTCAAGACTACACAACCTATGCAGTGCGTATCATTATAACTAATGGGTCGTCGCGGTTATAGTCTAGTATGCATGCAGTTTCTAGTTCGCTATAACCAATGGCTCTGATACCAATCTGTCACACCCTCAAAATCCACTAACGGAGTTTTACCGTCAGAGGGTGTGAACTGGCAGGATCGGAATCATTAGTTATAACCAAACCAAAGAAAAACGTTTAAATGAAAGTAAGTGCGGAAGCGTAAAACCTTAATTCAAAAGTTGCGTCACGCAGGACGACTTAAAACCAAATGTAACTGTTAAAATTAAGTTTGCAGAATAAAAGTGTTTTCATTAATGCATGCTCCTAAACCGCGCGCCCGCCTCGGCTACCTGAGAATAACATACTAAAAGTGTCAACACAAGGTTGGTGAGTTCACAAGTAAAATAAAATAAATCGTTTAGCGTTTTGCGTAACCTCGTTACGACGTTTAAATGTTGCGTAACCCCGTTACGACGTTTGAGTGTGTAACCACGTTACAGCGTTTGAGTGTGTAACCATGTTACAGCGTTTAAGTGTGTAACCACGTTACAGCGTTTAAGTGTGTAACCACGTTACAGCGTTTAAGTGTGTAACCACGTTACAGCGTTTAAGTGTTTTGCATTACCAGATAGTGTTATGTCAAATTATATATCGATAGGTAGCTAATCTATACAACAAGTATCGCTAAGTGGTTCGCGACCGAAGCTGACTGTTTATCAAGTGCCCGTCACCAGGTCCTCCAGACCATGGTAAGTGTTAGCCAAAATTTACACCCACTCAACCTCCAGTTGAGCTTAGCGTCGGGTGGGGTTTGTCAAACCCAGTAGTACTACCCAAAAGTGACTCGCTATTCCAAATATTAACCGGTCCGATGTGTGGGACTTCAAATGTTACGTATGCCGCTTATCCTTTACAAGTGATATATAATTTATAACAAAATCTTTCATATGCGTTTATCTCAGAAAATATGTTTATCGGAGTATGTTATCTCCCCCAAGTGAAAAACGTTTGAAAACAGTTTAAGAGTGGGGTAAGTGAACTCACTGTTTGCGAAGAATATCCGATCTAGATCACCGAGTGATGCGCGTCGTAGAAAACTCTCTAGCGTTCTAAAATAACAAAGAGATTTTCTAAGTATCGGAATGTTTAACGAGTCTCTAGACTCGGCACATAATACCTATGCACGTAACATGTTTCGTGTTTCGTTTGTGAATCGTGTGTGACTTAAACAAGTAAAATTGTGATACGATACATGAGTGAGCAATTACTTTCGTGTCACGTATTAATAACATACTTATTAGCAATTATTCCCGTAGGGGCATTTTGGTCAACAAACAAAGACTAACTAACCATTATTCCCCATAAGGGCAATTTGGTCAATTCATGGCAATCAACTAGCAACTATTCCCCGCAAGGGTATTTTGGTCAAAATACAACAATTATATAAAAACTATCATATTTCATGCATTCCTATACAACTCAGCAGCTAGTTTCGTTATGACAGAATTTCTACTTGAAAGATTGCACTAGTTTACCGATTATAACGTCTCAATTAATTTACCAAAAATTACCACAGGAGCATACATATCTTAGGTTTCCAGAACATCTTTTATCTTATTTTTATTCCATATAGATTGTTCATAATGATCAAAACATTACAGCTAACTTATATCAGTCAGATTCATGCACATCAGAATGTTATTTGCAATTCCCGTTAAACGAAAAATCCAATAAATGCAAGACCACTTGGGTTTGGTTCCTAACTCAGTGAGTCAACCTCCAGAAGTGGAACCAACCCAATTGGTCTCGTAGTTCATGAGATATAACATTTACAACATAACCTAACAGCAGGTCTAACAGCTCAGCTTTGCATCACGTTTTTGTAAAATCATAAAAGTATACTTCCACTTATCCAAAAATTACGAATTTATACTTCATAGAAACTAGACTCAACCTAGTTTACTGCAGTACCCACAATCTCAATCAATTTTCACGTTTACACTTCGTTACAGTCAGTTAAACATCGTATATACGTTCTGTCCAGAATCTGTTCACATCAAAACTCATCATAATAACAATCTATGAACTATCATGCATCCATATAACCCTCTAGACACTATAACTACTATCCATGCATATCAATTACACCATACCTACAAGATTAGGGTTTTATTTGAACTCACAATCAAGGACACAACAATTAACATGCAATACTATCAAACTAGTTATCAATTCATTATCCAAATAACAACAATCATATTAATCATATGCATGAACAAAATCGGCCAGCTAGGGTTTGTTATTAAACCAACAAACATCAAATTCAATCAACAAGGATGTGAAGGATGATCAAATATACCTTCCTAGCACTTTGTTCTTCAATCAAAGGCTTGAATTGATGGTGTATGTGTGTGTGTTTGTGGACGGCAGCCAAGAGAGAACAAGGGAGGGCCGATCGGGTCTTGTGGGTTTAGAATAATAGGTTAGGGTTTGTTTATTTGTGATATATTTATAAACAAACAAGTTACACTCTAGTCCTTCTACTTTCAAGTGTTGTTTTTCTAGAACATTCTATCCTAACTTGCACATAATCATGACAATAATATAACACATAATCCTAACACATAGTTATCACATCATTAGTGTTTTAGTGTGCTTCGTTTATTCCTCAATCGTTTGCGTTTCGGTGCAAATCCCGAAAGACTACTACACATGTAGTAAGTGTTAAGCGTCATTTAAACCCTAGTTTAAATGTAATGAAGTATGCGTTATAGATTCAACGATCTTAAAGTTTGAATTAACGGAGTTGAGTTAACGAGGTTAACCTGAAATTGACGATTGTCACAGAGGCCATCTAGGTTTTAACACCTACTGACATTGATGATTATGTAACCTCCCTAACTAAAGTTGAAATAGATGTTGGAAAGTTTATGATCCTACCCCTTCTAATTAAACCATTAAATCAATCAATCTTCTGAATGGAATAAAGCTATTATTAGCAAAATTGACTCCACAAGTCAGAATAACATTTGAGATTTGGTTGAATCACCTAAGAGTGTTCATAACTAAACTAAATCTCAATAATAATAATAATAATAATAATAATAATAATAATAAAAAGTTAAGACATTAAGAAACATGATTGATTGTTAAAGGTTATATTAAAGGAGAAACCAATTATCAAAGAATCTTCTTACCTATATTACAAAAGATTGCTTTAAGTATCATTATTGTTCTAATAGCTTATAATAGTTAAGAGCTACATTAGATGAACATTAAAACAACTTTCCCTAACAATCGGCTTACATATTTATATGTTCATAAAACAACCTAAGAGATATAAACTGAAGGCCAAAGAACATTTAGTCTATAAGTCAATAAAATTCATATATGGGTTAATGCAAACATCAAAATGTGACGAAATATTTATACAATTATTTTCATCAAAAACCTAGTGGATTAATGTACCTACCTTAAAATGAGTGGGAGCAACTAAAAACAAACTTGTCCTTATATAGATGACATTATTCTGACAAGTATATATTACATAAGTCAAAGCATTGTTTACACACTTTGATATTATAGATCTCAGAGATATTCCTTACACATGTAACAAACAACACTGCTTTACTTTAGAGGATAATAGGAACACATTGGTTATTTCCTTATGCTTCATTAAGTAGAAGCCTTATATAAGTTCAAGTCTATACTCGTTTAGATATTACTCAAAACTGTAACACACTAGATTTGTCTAGATTAATGTGAAACATCTGAAAGAGTACTAAGATATCTTTAAAGAAAAAAAAAAGACTATAATTTAAAAAGAAGAAGTGATAATTCAAACCGTTAGATTACTCTAAACTTTGTCATATTCAGAGATAAGAAAATGTAATTTTCAGGATATATTTTTATATCAGCAGATAAATGTATTTAATGGAGGAGTCATAATGAACTGATAACAACAATCTAAGTTATAATGACATAATGTGTTGATTAATCACAATACATTTAGCAATAAATGTTGTTGAAAATTTATCAGTGGATTCATAAGTTTAATAACTTCATATAATTATATATTGAAGATTACTGTGATAAGTCGGTTACCATGTTTTCTCAAATAGTAACAGTTCGAGAAGTGCTGCATTAAAATTTCGATATGAAATTAATTATTTGTTTATGATCGAATTGAGGAGTCTAAATTTTCGTATCGAATACATTCATGATATGCTTAAGGATCCGATAACTGAAAGTCTCACCCATAAATATTATGAAAGCACTTATAATAATGACGGGTTATTGATGACTATGCGCAACTGCGTATCATACTATGAATGATTAACTATTAAATTTCCTCATCAATTTTGATTTTGTACGTCTCTTAATATGTTCTGCATGCATATTGACATATAGACGAATTAATATACAAATTAAACGTCCTGAAGGGCTTACTTAAAAATTTTAAGCATAACTACTAAAGTTTTAAATAAGGACCACAATATGATTAATGAGGGTCTTGAGCTGATGTTCAATTCAATGATTGTATTTCTCTGCTCCAGTTTAAATTTAAAGCTAAAATGAGTGTTAACTCATGATCAGGCTTATCTATACTCATAATAAATGATTATTTGGCCAAGTGGGAGAATGTAACATTAAATATATAATATATTTATACTTATATATGGCCATTATAATCATTTATATTATTATAATAGATCAAAATATTAATTATACCTTATTATATATTAGTTTGGTAATTGTTGATGTGCCATATTACCCTTACTAGTTAATAAAGGGTTTCTTCTTGTGTGTATATATAGAGAGATACATATTAACATCATAACCTAATAACACACGCATAACAATTTTGTGTACCTTCTCTCTCCTAAAAACGGGTTCCTCTCAAGAACCCTAACACCATCCTTAATTATACATCCTAAAGGGGAACTCGATCAAGATGACAAACATGTCGACTACATCATATTCTGTTGCGGTTACTACTCTCCCTGCTGTAACAAGTTCATAGGTTTAATATTTATCATATTTTCTATTACTTTGATGAAGAACTGATCAGCAGTATGGACTGTCACACCCCAACCTAAGGCGGAAATTCCGGGGCGTGAGCTTATTGCTCACAGCTCTCAAGTTACTATCATTGCAATAAAAAGTAAAAATATCTATTAAATTTAATTCATTATTCAAATAAATCAAATACAAGTACATAATTCATATAAACAAAATAATTCAAAATTCTAAATTTAACTAAGTCTTGATAATCTCTTCTCTAACATAGCATGTCCTATGTTCTTCACCAAATCTTGCAACTAGATCAAATGTTAACCTGCATATGCGCATAAAAAAGAATAGTTTTTGTCAACACAAGGTTGAGTGAGTAAAACACCAGATTAAGACACTACAATAATAATAAATAAAAGTGCAAATTGTGTCAAGTGAGATAAACAATTTAACCAATGAGTAAGTAAAAGTTGTAGATACGCACGATGCCAGATGAACCGGCAATGACTACTACATAAGAAAGTAAATAAGTTGTAGATATGCACGATGCCAGATACACTGAGCGATGGCTACTATATAAGCAAGTAAATAAGTTGTAGGTATGCACGATGCCAGATACACTGGGCGATGGCTACTACATAAGCAAGTAAATAAACATATAACACGTTAGACATAAATTGTATACACACATGATTAACAGTTGCAGTTGAGTATTAAATAATTAGAATGCATATGTCCCCACAACAGTAAAAATGAGTTAAAAAGGGGGAGTGAGATACTCACCTTAGCAATTAAGCAAAAGATAAACGCATGCGGTAAGAACGGAGCAAACAAGAGTCACGCTCTTCGAAAATTACTTACGAGATATCCTAATAAAGATTAATTGAAGAATAAATATGGATTGAATAATGAACTTAAAACTAGATGGAGATTCGTGAATTGATGACCAGGCGAAATATTATGAAAGTTAATTATCACTTTAGTTTACTATTAATTTTATTACTTTGGATCATCACATTTATTTATCAATTTTATAATAAAGAGCATATCTTTAATAAAGGTATAATCATAAATAAAATACTTAACAATACTTAAATAAATATTTATAAAACTTTATGGTTTATATAAAAAGATTTGTTTATTTAAATCTAAAAATACGTTAAAGGTACTTATATTTACTTTTATTGTTAATAAAGATTTCTTTTAAAATTTAACATTGTAGATAATAAATAATAAATAATAAATAATAATATTTATATAAAATACGTAAACTATATTTTTAATACGTGAATAAACAAGATGAATTTTTAAATGTACATTCTAAATAAAAAACCCTTTTTATGAATTAAAACCTTTAATAAATTTTAATAACTAAATCATATATATACATATATAAATAGATACATACATATGGTTTTAACTAAAGTTCAGGAAAATCTCCGTTAATATGTCGGTTTTAACAAATATGGATTAATTATAAGTTTTATAATATTTATAATATAATTTAAATTATTAAAAATGTTAAGATAATTGATTAAATGGCTAATAAATAAATAAAAAAACTAAAACCCGGGCTGAGCGTGGCTCAAACCCGCGCCCCCAGCCACAACAGACCTAACGCGCACACCCCTAGCCAACTGGTCTCGGAGTTTAGATGATATTAACATGAATAAGATATAATAAGAACAATCAGTCCGCGAACCAGAAAAAGAGATAAACCCTAAATAGATCAATCGATCAATCCGTTAATTGTGGATTCAATTAATGTTAGGGTTAATGTTCTTTTATTATAAACGAATACAAATCACTAAATGATTACCTCTAATCATCATATACGATGGCTTAATTTGAGAAACAGGGGCCGGCTATAATGCTTGACGAACGGACTACCAAACAGCAATGAGAATCAAATTAAGTGGAGGGTTAAGGTCCGCTAGGGTTAGGAGGTTGTGCCTGTCAGTTTAATTGAGTTATTATAGACGATAGCTGGTATAACAAGCCCAAACTAGTATCGGCTAAATCGCGAATGGCAAGACGGATCATTAAGATCAAGTTTGTAAGCCCTGTAGACGGATCTTTCAATGTGATTTCACGCAACCTCGTTGTTATGCGGAAACTAACAAGAGATGATTCAATATTATGCAAGCAAACACACAAAGAACACAAAGAAACTGCTTCAAAACACACATATATTACGTCTGGTGCTTAAGCACAATGGTTACCCAACTACACCGATATCTCGTTCTCTATATTATGAACGGCCAACCTATGATAAACCGAGATACATAGTTTATATAGGCACTACACTCAAGCCCAAAACAACCCAAAATCCCACCGAGATCCAAGAGATCTCGGTTTACAATATAAGCCCAATACCAAATACAAACCATACTGATACTAGCCCAACAATCTCCCCCTTGGTGTGTATCTTCATCGTTAATCGTGCTCAAGAATATTTGCGTCCGGTTCCTTGTAAGCACCTGCCCATAAAACTTTTCTGATAATCGACCCCACCATCTTTGTATACTCTTTAGCAGCAGGCTCGAACAATGGTTCAACCATAATCTGAAAATTGCTAAGAGTTTTAATGTCTTTCTCGCCAAATTTTAGCAGATCACATGGGTCGACAAATCGAAATTGTCCTTTTCGTAGACGGATAACGACCGTAGCCGTCTAGCCGTCATACGTCCAGAACGTCATCTCATCTAAAATCCCATATGGAATTCTAGTAGACAGAGGAATGTGAGTTGCCTTCTTAGTTGCAGGCCACATAATGTTGACCATCGTCTTCCCTGTCTTCGGATCTCGAACCCCTTTGGCTTTCTTTAAAAATGACTTGGCGGTAGTCATATTCGGGAATCCTCAATCAACTTTATTCCTCAAGAAGTTCCAGAAATCTATAGCCTTCTTGTCATTGTTAGGGTTGTGAAAAGGAGCATTAATAAGGTCACTAATATCAACCCTCGTCCAGGATCCAAAATCCTTCATTTTCCTGTAATATTTAGTAGTCCTAGACCTTCTTTCCACCTACCACATGGCTTTATCAACATCAAATCCCCAAGACATAACACCTGATCGATCACCATATTTGTCTGAAAAACCCTTCTTAAATTCAACAATAAATTTATCCGGGTGATCGGAAGATTCCACGTTTTGATTCGAGTTCTTCATAATAAGAATCTTCTTCTGAAGTCTTTCACTTTGCTCAGCCGTCTTAGGAGGGGCAGCAAGGTATTGTTCCAGTGTTTCAGAAGGGTCAATATTTGAAGCAGGACGCACACTGGGACTACCACCTTGACTTTCAGCAGGAGTATTTGCGGTAATGTCTTTGCCACTCTTGAACTCATCTCCATATTTCTAAACAAGATTTTGTTAGAGATCTCGGTATAAAGCAGTGAAGCCACCCATGTTAGCTTGAAGTTCATTGATCTTCAAATCTTTATCAGAGTTGCTAGCTTCAAGCTCTTGGATGCGTACATCCTTCACAACCGATTCTTGCTCAAGTTCAAAGACTCGTCGTTGTAAGGATTGTACATCAACAGATTCAGCATCCAGAGTGATCCCCTTGCCTTTATCCCACATCAATTTTTCTTGCATTGCAAGTATGTGACAATCTTATCAGCAACGCAGGAACTTGATTGACCAATCGGGTTATACGATCCCGATGGCTCGTCAGTGGACTAAATATTAGCATCAAACTTGAACTCATGAGCAATATCATCAAAAATCTGGTCTTGAGTTTGAGGTTCAGCAGTAGATGGACTTGTATCAACTTGAGTCTCATTACGTTCAGGCTCACGTTCCTGTTGTTGGCTTGTTGGTGTAGTTTCAGTAACCAGCACACCCGGTCTCGAATCTTTCTTTCTTTACTTTCGTGGAATGAGATCGGTGGCTGGTTCTTCAGGAAGATCTTCATTTTGTATCGCAGTGACTGATTGAGGAGGTTTCAATGTAGTCGACTGGAGCAGATCTTTAAACATCTCAAAATCTTTCAGCTAATCAGCAGTAGGTATAGTCTGTTCTTCAAGGTTCTTAATCTCCATGTGTTGTGATGAAGAAATTTTTGGCTCATCGTCATCAGAAATAGTCTCATATGATGCAGTGAACCTCTTAGCAGGTGTCACATGCTCATCAGCAATCGAGGCACTGACACTAGCAGGAGTAGCCTCAGTTTCAGCAAACCTTCCAAACTTGACAAGTTCGTGAAGGCCTTCGTATACTACTTTCGGCCCCTTTCAACATTGCTTCATTAACCCAAATGTGTTGGGGCCCATAGCTTTCATTAACCCAAAGTTCATTGATCTTCAAATCTTTATCAGAGTTGCTAGCTTCAAGCTCTTGGATGCGTACATCCTTCACAACCGATTCTTGCTCAAGTTCAAAGACTCGTCGTTGTAAGGATTGTACATCAACAGATTCAGCATCCAGAGTGATCCCCTTGCCTTTATCCCACATCAATTTTTCTTGCATTGCAAGTATGTGACAATCTTATCAGCAACGCTGGAACTTGATTGACCAATCGGGTTATACGATCCCGATGGCTCGTCAGTGGACTAAATATTAGCATCAAACTTGAACTCATGAGCAATATCATCAAAAATCTGGTCTTGAGTTTGAGGTTCAGCAGTAGATGGACTTGTATCAACTTGAGTCTCATTACGTTCAGGCTCACGTTCCTGTTGTTGGCTTGTTGGTGTAGTTTCAGTAACCAGCACACCCGGTCTCGAATCTTTCTTTCTTTGCTTTCGTGGAATGAGATCGGTGGCTGGTTCTTCAGGAAGATCTTCATTTTGTATCGCAGTGACTGATTGAGGAGGTTTCAATGTAGTCGACTGGAGCAGATCTTTAAACATCTCAAAATCTTTCAGCTAATCAGCAGTAGGTATAGTCTGTTCTTCAAGGTTCTTAATCTCCATGTGTTGTGATGAAGAAATTTTTGGCTCATCGTCATCAGAAATAGTCTCATATGATGCAGTGAACCTCTTAGCAGGTGTCACATGCTCATCAGCAATCGAGGCACTGACACTAGCAGGAGTAGCCTCAGTTTCAGCAAACCTTCCAAACTTGACAAGTTCGTGAAGGCCTTCGTATACTACTTTCGGCCCCTTTCAACATTGCTTCATTAACCCAAATGTGTTGGGGCCCATAGCTTTCAAATCGAGCGTTTCTACATATTTGACAAGGTCAGGATAGTGTGAGTCAAATATCATCTACAGAAACCTCAGGTACATTAGAAACATCTTTTTCTTCTTCCCCTTAAGGTTGCTCATCATCTCATCGAACACAAACTTGGAGTAATTATAATTCCAATCCATGATCAGAGGAACCATAGCCGACATCTGAATGTGGCTGATCTCGTCTGAACCCCCTTTGCATCCTGAGACACACGTGAAAAACATGTGAACCAAGAACCTCCAGTAAGGATGGAAAAATTTCTTGATGGCTGGAGGGTAGGATCCTTCATATACCATTCTTAAAACAACTTTATGTGTATCTAACGAATGCTCTTTCTAAGGAACCCACAACTAAGCTTTAAATTTATAAAATGGAAACTCCTAATGACACCACACACAACTGGCAAGTGTACAGGTCAAAAGTAGTACATACCTAAGAAGTCCGAGTATCGAACATAAGGACAGGTGAGAACGCCTATGATCACTAAACCCTAGACAAGACCTTCCTAAGAATAATATTTTTTGATTTGATTTTTAATAACTAAACTACTTGACCTAATTGACTTTGATTAAATTAATTAATTTAATTAATGAAAACGCTTAACGAAACTTAACGACTGTGACAATGTAGAAAACGTTTACCTAAGTAAGAATCATATTGACGGTCTAACAAGCTAATGGATTGAATGATCGCACGACACCGGTATCTAAAGATGACACAACTAAGGTTCGCTCAAGAAAGCTAGATAACCTCTCGGTCTCACTAACAAACCCTAACTTACACTTAGTTGATTTTAAGAACAAACCGGAAAACGAATGCTAAGGTATTCTAATGCCGACTCTCCTCTAGGTCTCACCGACACACGACCCTAATGGAAACGAATTCTACGCAACCAAGGATAGAGGAACAATTTGGTTTAACTTAAACTAGACAAACTAATCGCTCATAAACCCAAACCCAACAAGAACCGAACCCGCTCTCGCGCAATCCTGATCTTAACAAGTAAAAGCTATGAGACGACTTTACTTCCTATCACCTCTCGGTCTCTAAGAAGGTGCTTACCCGCTGAATTCAATCAATTAACACACTCAACAAAACCTTACGGTTGATCCTACCGCAATCAAACTCTAAACACAAAGTAAAGACTCAAACAAGCTACAATCAATCGAAACTAATTCAACCAATCGAAGCAAGAGGTTTATGAGTATAATTAGAAAAATCACAACCAGTAAACACAACCTAATTCAATATTAAACCAAACTTTCAATAGCAAATCAAGTCATATTGATCAAACAATCCACTAAACTAATTAAAACCTAACAATAATCATCTATCCTAGGTAGAACAAAGAAGATTAGCTACTCATGATTTTTGGACAGCAGCATATACTCAATGTGAACACCATATTAATCATCACAAACATCATAAAAATCATTCAACAATCAATGATAATCAATAACAAATAAATCCGTAACTTAATTGCAAAACAATCCAACTTTAAAGATCAAATCATAAGAGTTATGAACATAAACAAAAACATAAAGTTTATGAATGTTATACTCTTGTATAGGGCTGAGATTAATGATGAGAAACCACCCTAGCTACTGTCCCGAGTCACCTTTAGCCTTCTTCTTCTTCCTTGGCTCACCACAATGCAAAAAACGATTTTTCTTGGTGTGTGTGGAGGCTGTCCGATCGAAAACTGTTGTATAGGGGGTGTTGGTTTGAGTTTTTATATTAAATTTGTTGTTGTTGCTGCCGTGAGTTTTTATTTCTAGCCACACAAACCAAATCAACTTTTTGTCTCCTCAAAATAAACACACCTAGCCGACCACACAAACAACAAACTCTATTTTTTTTCTAAACCCTTGCTGCCGATCGGGATTAAGGATGGGGTGTTAGGGTTTTTTTTAGTTTATAATATATTATATATTATACATGAAAGGCTTTCTTCTTGTGGGCTTGGGTCGGGCCTTGAATTTTGGTCTTGTTAACTTGATCATAAAGCTTCTTATGTCTTCCAAAACTCAAACCTTTTCTCCTTTAAAACTTGTAACCTACACAAAATAATAAACTTTGTAAGAACATGTTAAAACACGTTAAAATCATTATTTATTATATAATTAAGCACTTAAAAATGATAAAAAGGTACGGAAAATAAGTGTGTCTTACAACACATCAAGCATCCCCGCACTTAAGACTTTTTCGTCCCTTAAAAAGAAATATACACAGGATCATAACCAAGTGAAAAACAACAAACTCCCAGACTATTTAACATTACTAAAGCACAAGAAACAGCTCGACATATTGACCGCGATTTCCGATATTGTTGTCCACTTAAACCCAGCCACTAACAATTCAAGCCCCCAATTGCATTAAGCGTTAGTCCAAAAATCAAGGCTACACCTACCCCATCTCAGACAAAGAGAGCTAGGAAAACTAGAGTCGAAGCAAACTGGTTCGAAAAATCACCATAAGCGAAGGACTCGTTGATGGTACTAATTAGATGCACTCGGTGAAATTTGATGGATGAATGGTCCTGTGGAGGTCGTACGAGCTATTCCTAAATATTATTGGACTTTGTCCTATAAATTCCGAATTTGATATTTATTGACTAAGAATCTTCGAGCCCCAATAGTGTATCCTCAGAGTCACTATCCCCTTGATAACACGTAAACTCTAAGAACCGTCTATTATGTGCATCTTTGGCCTCGTTTACTAACTTTAAAGATTGCTTCTTGGGCATTTTACAATACATAACTTTCTCACAATCATTTGCTTTTTGGAACACTTTTCGGAACACTCATAACTTTCATAACATATTTTTTTATATATATATCACCCTAAAGTATATAACTATTTCCAAGCTCGTAAAAAGATGGACATGTGGTGGTGTGCTGGTATGAGTGCATCTAAGTCTTACCATCTCAAAGTTTTTAGATTATGGTAATCCTCCCTAAGCACCGAAATTCGGTTTCACCGTTTTTCAAATTATTATACATATAAAATCTGTTAAAGAGGACTATCAAGGCTAGTTGGGCCTACCGATACATCCCAAATCAGATATGAAAACCATCTCTTCTTTTATTATTATTATAATTTTCAAAAGTTCCGAGAGTTTGTTAACACAACGGTAATAATATCATTTCCTGCTTAACGTAGAAGAAAAACAATTTTCAAGGGACATTTTTTTCTTTAAAACTTTTATTATTATTATTATTATTATTATTATTATTATTATTATTATCTTATTATTATTTTCAAATTCAGTCGCCTCAGCCACTTTCAGTTTCCAGGTCAATGGCTATCCCGTATGCAGGCAGATAACGGGACCATACATATACAAGTATATGTGAACTTAAGTAGCCGACATAATTTTCAGCGAAAGAACAAAACACACAACAGTCGCCCCGGTCACTTTCAATTTTCAGGTAAATGACTATCCCATATGTCTACAAGTAGATAACATGACCAAACATATCAAAAAATATGTCCGTCAAACTTGAGTAAGCGACATAATTTTTAGCGAAAGAGTGCAAAAAATTTTATTATTAATTTTTTTATAATTTTTTTTTCTACAACTAAGTAAAATAAATTCCCATCCCCACACTTAGAATGAAATCGTCCTCGATGAGAACAAGGAAAAGAAATAAAATAAATAAAAATAACGCTTAAAATTTTTAAAATTAAAACAGAGAACGGGTTACTCCCCTGATTTATATGCAGAATCTTCACCAGCTGTGTATCAATTGAATGACCGTATAGCATTTCATTCGCGGCCGCAACCTCGGGAGAACCAGTTCCAAAACGCCATCAGTGCTACGATGCACATAATAATACCTGGAATAACTCAACTCGCTCGCATGTGGCGGCATACAAAACCGAAAACAAAACATAAGAAATAAACATGTTTTTGTGTTTTTGTATTTTTTTTATTTTATTTGTATTTTTTTTTATTTTTTTTATAACTAGCAAAAATAAAATAAATAAAACAGATGATAAAGAAAATCATAATACACACTTTATAACTCAAGTTGTCTCCCGAGTGATGCATCCAACACGTTTATGCCTCGGTGAATGAGTCAAGGTTGAACACCTCAGCTGTCTGATCAGCTATCGGCTCACCTATGTAATGCTTCAACCTGTGACCGTTTACCTTAAATTTCCCGCTCTGATCTTGTATCTCAATAGTGCCATACGGGAATACCTCACAGACCGTGAACGGTACCGACCATCTGGATTTCAACTTTCCCGGGAATAACCTCAACCGGGAGTTATACAATAAAACCATATCCCCACACTTGAACTGCTTATTACCCTTCAGCTTCCTATCATGCAGTTTCTTCTTCCGCTCCTTATATCTAAACGATTGAGCATACGCGTGATCCCGGAGCTCCTCTAACTCGTGCAACTGGTGGAAACGAGTGCCCTCTGCGGTGGATAAATTAAGATTAACCCTCTGAAGGGCCCATGAAGCACAGTGCTCCAACTCAACAGGAAGATGACAGGCCTTCCCATAAATCATCCGAAATGGTGTGGAACCAGTCGGAGTTTTGTAGGCTGTACGGAAGGCCCACAAAGCGTCATATAATTTGTCAGACCAATCCCGACGATTCGAACCAATCGTTTTCTCAAGAATACGTTTGATTCTCTGATTACTCACTTCCACCTGCCTACTAGTCTGTGGGTGGTAGGCGGTCGCAAGCCGATGGGTGATCCCATAGCGCTGCAACGCCTTATCCATATGCACATTGCAGAAGTGAGTACCTCGATCACTGATCAAGGCTTTTAGGACTCCAAAATGAGAGAAAAGATTTTTCAGAAATCTCACTACAACTTAGTCGTCGTTAGTGGGAAAGACTCTGACCTCAACCCACTTGGAGACGTAATCGACTGCCACAAGTTTGTACTTGTTCCCTCTAGATGACGGGAACATGCCCATAAAATTAATACCCCAAATGTCAAAAACCTCGCAAATATGGATAGCATTTTGGGGCATATCATTTCGGGATGAGATGTTACCAACACGTTGGCATCGGTCACATCTTTTAATGAACACATAAGCATCTTTGAAAATCGAAGGCCAGTAGAATCCAGAATCAAACACCTTCTTCGCCGTCGAAATCGCACCGTGGTAACCTCCTGTCGTTCCTACATAACAATGGCTCAGAATTTGCCATCCATCCTTAGCATCAACACACCTCCTAATCAGCTGATCAGCACCGATACAGAAAAGATACGTGTAGTCTCACAGGTAAAACTTAACATCAGCAAATAATTTCTTCTTTTGCTGGTGGCATCTTCGAGAGGTACCCGTCAGCAAGATAGTTCGCGAAGTCGACGAACCATGGAAAACCCTCCTCTTGTGCCGTAACAAATATAAGACTCTCTGTCGGAAAACGATCGTCAATCCTGACCACCGAATCTCCTAACTATGCTCCCTCTAGACACGAAAGATGATCGGCCGCCATATTCTCGGCCCCCTTTTATCACGGATCTCAATATCAAACTCTTGAAGCAACAGGATCCATCCGATAAGTCGAGGCTTAGCATCCTACTTGCTGAAGAGATATCGAATAGCATCATGGTCCGTGTACACAATCGTCTTAGACAGAACTAGATAGGACCTAAATTTATCAAATGCAAACACCACAACTAAAATCTCTTTCTCGGTGGTGGTATAACTCTTCTATGCACCATTTAAGGTCCGGCTAGCGTAATAAATTGGATGGAAGTGTTTATCCTTCCGCTGTTCAAGAACCGCTTCGACTACGAAGTCGCTCCCGTCACACATCAACTTGAATGGTAACGACCAGTCGGGAGCAACCATGATCGGGGCGTTAACGAGTTTGTCTTTCAAAAGATCAAACGCCTCAATACACTGCTCAGAAAAAACGAATGGAGCATCCTTCTCCAGAAGTTTGGTCATGGGTATCGCGATCTTAGAAAAATCTTTGATGAACCGCGATAGAACCCGACATGACCTAGAAAACTCCGGATGGATCTCACAGAAGTGGGCAGGGGAAGATTAGAAATGGTCTCGACCTTTGCTCGGTCAACCTCTATCCTCGCACTCAAAATCCGATGCCCCAGAACAATGCCCTCGTGAACCATGAAATGACATTTCTCCCAATTAAGGACTAGGTTGGTGTTAACGCAGCGGGACATCATCCTCTCAAGATTAGAAAGACAATGATCAAAGAAGCTCCCAAAAACAGAAAAATCATCCATGAACACCTCCATGGAGTCCTCGATCATATCATGGAAAATATCCACCATGCATCTCTGGAATGTGGCTGGAGTGTTACACAGTCCGAATGGCATACGTTTATAGGAAAACGTTCCCTAAGGACAGGTAAAAGTGGTTTTCTCCTGGTCATAGGGAGCTATGGGAGCCTGAAAATACCCGGAGAAACCATCTAAGAAGCAGTGGTACTGCTGACCTGCCAAACGCTCCAACATCTGATCAATGAAGGGTAAAGGAAAGTGGTCTTTCCTGGTGGCATCATTCATTCTGTGATAGTCGATGCAGACTCTCCATCCAGTCACAGTCCTAGTGGGAATGAGCTCGTTCCTCTCATTGGTGACAACAGTCATGCCACCTCTTTTAGGAACCATTTAGACTGGACTTACCCAAGCACTATTAGAAATGGGGAAAATGATCCCCGCATCAAGGAGTTTAATGTTCTCCTTCTTCACAACCTCTTGCATTTCGGGTTAAGCCGCCTTTGTGGCTGGATGACAGTTTTGAAATTATCCTGCATGAGGATTTTATGAGTGCAAAACGAAGGGTGATACCCTTAATGTCGATAATCTTCCAAGAAATCGCCTCCTTGTGCTCTTGTAGCACCCTCAACAACTTCTCCTTCTCGACCTCCATAAAAGAAAACACAATGATAACCGACAACTTCCTCTCTTCATCTAAAAACGCATACTCCAGATGGGCAGGCAAATCCTTAAGGTCTAAGGAAGGAGGAGGACTCTTGACGGAAGTTCGGTCCATCGGATCATCTCGTATGATCTCAGCAGACACGCCAGATTCAAGGCTATGCGACTCGGTGTCGTTATCCAAGGACTGAACGGTCATGGAAACCATCTCAATCTCCGGAATCTCCCTATCGAGAATCTGGGTGTCGGAGGCGGATCCTCCACAGATCTCGCTGAAAAACTTCCCAACATGTTCCATGATTGTATCGATGAAGTATAAGGAGTCATCAGCAGACTTGGGGTGTTTCAGTGACTGTCGAATTTCAATGGTGACGCTCTCATCCCCAACTCTCAAAATCAACTTACTCTCACAAATGTCGATCAACACCTGTGCAGTGGCAAGGAATGGTCGGCCTAAGATAAGCGGGACACTATCATCATCGTTCAACTCCAAGATGACAAAGTCCACCGAGAAGATGAACTTGTTGACATGAACAAGCATGTTCTCGACCACCCCTCGGGGTATTTCACAGAACGATCAGCAAGCTAGATACTCATACGGGTAGGACGTGGTTCGCCTAAGCCCAACTTGCAATACACGGAATATGGCATGAGATTAATTCTCTCACCAAGATCTAGCAGCGCATAAACCACCGTATCATCATTCAAGATGGAGGGAATCGTGAAAGTCCTAGGATCAGACATATTTTCTGGTAACTTCTCCGCAAGACTACAGAGCAACTAGCACTCAAAGGGATGGAAGAGACTTCAGCTAACTTCTCCTTATTAGAAAGAATATCCTTAAGGAACTTTGCATATTTTGGCATTTTAGTGAGTGCCTCAAGGAATGGAATGTTAAGGTGAAGCTGCATCAAAATATCATGGAATTTGGAGTTCTGCTCCTCGTCTCTATCCCTGAGGAGTCTCCCGGGATATGGAACTCTAGGTTTGTAGACTCTCGCTGGTGTGCTGGGTAACTGCTGGATCTCAGCCTGTGCTGTACTTCCTGGGCTGCGCCTCTGATGCACCTTGGCCGGTGGAGACTCCAACTGAATCTCCTCATCCACCTGCTCCCCTACAACAAATGCAGGCTACTCAATGACTCCTCTTGTCGTCTCCTGATTCACTGACTCATTACGTGCCCCTGCACCGCTCCTCGTCGTCACAACCTTCCCGAACGCCTTAGGAGTTTGCTCAGTATTGCTCGTAAGTGTTCCTTGCGACCTCTTGTTTAATCGACTCACAATCTCTCCCATCTGACGCTCGAGATTCTGAATGGATGCCCCCTGATTTCTCATGAATGACTCGTGCTCCCGAAATTTATCTTGAGTCTCTTTGTGACAGGTGTCCTCTCGAGTCATAAACCGTGACAACATCTGTGTCTGCTGTGCCATCATCTCCTCTAACGTGGGCTTCTTCTCTCCGCTACTCGCTCCCTCACCGCAATCCTGGAATAGACTCTGACGCTGATGGAAGCCGGACTGATTTACGTTCCTCCAGTTGAATTTTGATTACCTCTCCACCCCGAATTATAAGAATTGAAAGAATTTTGATTTCGGTTAGGATTATTAAAAAAAGTCTACCGCCTCCTCCTGGAAACCTACGAGGCACTGAACAGTATCATGCCCTCCTCTACAATTCTCGCACAACTTACTCTTCACCTGCAAGTCCTTCACAATTTTCGCTAACGCATCAACCTGTTCCGCGAGTGCGGTGTTCGTGTCGACTGAATGCAAGCCGTGTGATAGGGAGTCGACGGTTTTAGTGCTCTTAGCTGGTGGTCGCTGGTATTCACTCATGGCTAACCCGTTAAACAAAGCAATGCACTCATCGGTATCCTTCGTCGTCAATAAGTTACCTCCCGATGCCGGGTCAAGCATACTCTACGTCGCGTACGTCACACCGTTATAAAACTTCTCAACAACTGGCGAGTCTTGCAGGTCGTGGTTCGGACATAAAGTAAGTATATTTTTAAACCTCTCCCACGCCTCGTAGAAACTCTCGGTGTCCTCCATCTGAAAAGATGAATCTGGTTACGCAAACGAGCGGCCTTAGCCGGAGGATCGTATTTCTCAAGAAACTGGGTCTGAATGGCGGCCCAAGTAGAAATGGATCCCTATGAGAGGGACTCAAGCCACAAACTTGCATGATCAACGAGTGAGAATGGAAAAATACGGAGTTTGATGGCGTCTTCGGATACGCCAGCAAGATGGAAAGTGTCGCAAGTACGTGCAATGAGAGTGAGATGAGAATGCGGGTTTTCGTGGAGCAACCCGTGAAATTGAGCAGAATGGGAGATGGTGTTTAGAATGTTCGATGGAATCTGCCAATTCGTGTTACCTGCGATGGCTGGCGGAGCAATGCTGGATCTTGCGCCCGCAACGACCGAACGGGCCCGGTCTGCAACTGTCCTCCTCGGTGGTTGTTGGAACCCCAGAATCAATCACTATAAGTATAACAGATCTCGGATCTGTGTGTATTTGATTAATCCTTAACTCGGATCTAGCTCATAATTACGCTTGATTATGTGTTGTATGTGTATATCTATTATCAGTATATTAGTAGTTGTATATGAATAAGATTAAGATGAAGACTGAGAGAGATTTGGACAGCGTATCGTTAATTAATTCTTAAAACTTTTTTTTAGATGTGAACAGTGTTCACCTATATATAGAAGACGGACCTAGTTCGCTAAATTCCCTAGCGAACTAGAGTCCGCTTCGTTATATACAATACAAAGTAAATACTTTAACGAATCACCCCCTGATTCGTTAAACATCCTTAACGAATCAGGGGATACTTAACTTAGATCTTAGTTCACTAAACAACCTTAGCGAACCAGATGTTACATTAACGAACTAACTAGATAATTTATTGTTTATTAGATTAAACAAAACGACAAATACATTAACGATAAATACAAAGACTCAAGACGCAAAACCGTGCACTAACAGACATCCCTTCTTCTTGAGCTCTTTGTCTTTGGTCTTCACTTGATGACAGTTTTGAAATTATCCTGCATGAGGATTTTAATAGTGCAAAACGAAGGGTGATACCCTTAATGTCGATAATCTTCCAAGAAATCGCCTCCTTGTGCTCTTGTAGCACCCTCAACAACTTCTCTTTCTCGACCTCCATAAAAGAAAACACAATGATAACCGACAACTTCCTCTCTTCATCTAAAAACGCATACTCCAGATGGGCAGGCAAATCCTTAAGGTCTAAGGAAGGAGGAGGACTCTTGACGGAAGTTCGGTCCATCGGATCATCTCGTATGATCTCAGCAGACACGCCAGATTCAAGGCTATGCGACTCGGTGTCGTTATCCAAAGACTGATCGGTCATGGAAACCATCTCAATCTCCGGAATCTCCCTATCGAGAATCTGGGTGTCGGAGGCGGATCCTCCACAGATCTCGCTGAAAAACTCCCCAACATGTTCCATGATTGTATCGATGAAGTATAAGGAGTCATTAGCAGACTTGGGGTGTTTCAGTGACTGTCGAATTTCAATGGTGACGCTCTCATCCCCAACTCTCAAAATCAACTTACTCTCACAAATGTCGATCAACACCTGTGCAGTGGCAAGGAATGGTCGGCCTAAGATAAGCGGGACACTATCATCATCGTTCAACTCCAAGATGACAAAGTCCACCGAGAAGATGAACTTGTTGACATGAACAAGCATGTTCTCGACCACCCCTCGGGGTATTTCACAGAACGATCAGCAAGCTAGATACTCATACGGGTAGGACGTGGTTCGCCTAAGCCCAACTTGCAATACACGGAATATGGCATGAGATTAATTCTCTCACCAAGATCTAGCAGCGCATAAACCACCGTATCATCATTCAAGATGCAGGGAATCGTGAAAGTCCTAGGATCAGACATATTTTCTGGTAACTTCTCCGCAAGACTACAGAGCAACTAGCACTCAAAGGGATGGAAGAGACTTCAGCTAACTTCTCCTTATTAGAAAGAATATCCTTAAGGAACTTTGCATATTTTGGCATTTTAGTGAGTGCCTCAAGGAATGGAATGTTAAGGTGAAGCTGCATCAAAATATCATGGAATTTGGAGTTCTGCTCCTCGTCTCTATCCCTGAGGAGTCTCCCGGGATATGGAACTCTAGGTTTGTAGACTCTCGCTGGTGTGCTGGGTAACTGCTGGATCTCAGCCTGTGCTGTACTTCCTGGGCTGCGCCTCTGATGCACCTTGGCCGGTGGAGACTCCAACTGAATCTCCTCATCCACCTGCTCCCCTACAACAAATGCAGGCTACTCAATGACTCCTCTTGTCGTCTCCTGATTCACTGACTCATTACGTGCCCCTGCACCGCTCCTCGTCGTCACAACCTTCCCGAACGCCTTAGGAGTTTGCTCAGTATTGCTCGTAAGTGTTCCTTGCGACCTCTTGTTTAATCGACTCACAATCTCTCCCATCTGACGCTCGAGATTCTGAATGGATGCCCCCTGATTTCTCATGAATGACTCGTGCTCCCGAAATTTATCTTGAGTCTCTTTGTGACAGGTGTCCTCTCGAGTCATAAACCGTGACAACATCTGTGTCTGTTGTGCCATCATCTCCTCTAACGTGGGCTTCTTCTCTCCGCTACTCGCTCCCTCACCGCAATCCTGGAATAGACTCTGACGCTGATGGAAGCCGGACTGATTTACGTTCCTCCAGTTGAATTTTGATTACCTCTCCACCCCGAATTATAAGAATTGAAAGAATTTTGATTTCGGTTAGGATTATTAAAAAAAGTCTACCGCCTCCTCCTGGAAACCTACGAGGCACTGAACAGTATCATGCCCTCCTCTACAATTCTCGCACAACTTACTCTTCACCTGCAAGTCCTTCACAATTTTCGCTAACGCATCAACCTGTTCCGCGAGTGCGGTGTTCGTGTCGACTGAATGCAAGCCGTGTGATAGGGAGTCGACGGTTTTAGTGCTCTTAGCTGGTGGTCGCTGGTATTCACTCATGGCTAACCCGTTAAACAAAGCAATGCACTCATCGGTATCCTTCGTCGTCAATAAGTTACCTCCCGATGCCGGGTCAAGCATACTCTACGTCGCGTACGTCACACCGTTATAAAACTTCTCAACAACTGGCGAGTCTTGCAGGTCGTGGTTCGGACATAAAGTAAGTATATTTTTAAACCTCTCCCACGCCTCGTAGAAACTCTCGGTGTCCTCCATCTGAAAAGATGAATCTGGTTACGCAAACGAGCGGCCTTAGCCGGAGGATCGTATTTCTCAAGAAACTGGGTCTGAATGGCGGCCCAAGTAGAAATGGATCCCTATGAGAGGGACTCAAGCCACAAACTTGCATGATCAACGAGTGAGAATGGAAAAATACGGAGTTTGATGGCGTCTTCGGATACGCCAGCAAGATGGAAAGTGTCGCAAGTACGTGCAATGAGAGTGAGATGAGAATGCGGGTTTTCGTGGAGCAACCCGTGAAATTGAGCAGAATGGGAGATGGTGTTTAGAATGTTCGATGGAATCTGCCAATTCGTGTTACCTGCGATGGCTGGCGGAGCAATGCTGGATCTTGCGCCCGCAACGACCGAACGGGCCCGGTCTGCAACTGTCCTCCTCGGTGGTTGTTGGAACCCCAGAATCAATCACTATAAGTATAACAGATCTCGGATCTGTGTGTATTTGATTAATCCTTAACTCGGATCTAGCTCATAATTACGCTTGATTATGTGTTGTATGTGTATATCTATTATCAGTATATTAGTAGTTGTATATGAATAAGATTAAGATGAAGACTGAGAGAGATTTGGACAGCGTATCGTTAATTAATTCTTAAAACTTTTTTTTAGATGTGAACAGTGTTCACCTATATATAGAAGACGGACCTAGTTCGCTAAATTCCCTAGCGAACTAGAGTCCGCTTCGTTATATACAATACAAAGTAAATACTTTAACGAATCACCCCCTGATTCGTTAAACATCCTTAACGAATCAGGGGATACTTAACTTAGATCTTAGTTCACTAAACAACCTTAGCGAACCAGATGTTACATTAACGAACTAACTAGATAATTTATTGTTTATTAGATTAAACAAAACGACAAATACATTAACGATAAATACAAAGACTCAAGACGCAAAACCGTGCACTAACAGACATCCCTTCTTCTTGAGCTCTTTGTCTTTGGTCTTCACTTGATGACAGTTTTGAAATTATCCTGCATGAGGATTTTAATAGTGCAAAACGAAGGGTGATACCCTTAATGTCGATAATCTTCCAAGAAATCGCCTCCTTGTGCTCTTGTAGCACCCTCAACAACTTCTCTTTCTCGACCTCCATAAAAGAAAACACAATGATAACCGACAACTTCCTCTCTTCATCTAAAAACGCATACTCCAGATGGGCAGGCAAATCCTTAAGGTCTAAGGAAGGAGGAGGACTCTTGACGGAAGTTCGGTCCATCGGATCATCTCGTATGATCTCAGCAGACACGCCAGATTCAAGGCTATGCGACTCGGTGTCGTTATCCAAAGACTGATCGGTCATGGAAACCATCTCAATCTCCGGAATCTCCCTATCGAGAATCTGGGTGTCGGAGGCGGATCCTCCACAGATCTCGCTGAAAAACTCCCCAACATGTTCCATGATTGTATCGATGAAGTATAAGGAGTCATTAGCAGACTTGGGGTGTTTCAGTGACTGTCGAATTTCAATGGTGACGCTCTCATCCCCAACTCTCAAAATCAACTTACTCTCACAAATGTCGATCAACACCTGTGCAGTGGCAAGGAATGGTCGGCCTAAGATAAGCGGGACACTATCATCATCGTTCAACTCCAAGATGACATAGTCCACCGAGAAGATGAACTTGTTGACATGAACAAGCATGTTCTCGACCACCCCTCGGGGTATTTCACAGAACGATCAGCAAGCTAGATACTCATACGGGTAGGACGTGGTTCGCCTAAGCCCAACTTGCAATACACGGAATATGGCATGAGATTAATTCTCTCACCAAGATCTAGCAGCGCATAAACCACCGTATCATCATTCAAGATGCAGGGAATCGTGAAAGTCCTAGGATCAGACATATTTTCTGGTAACTTCTCCGCAAGACTACAAAGCAACTAGCACTCAAAGGGATGGAAGAGACTTCAGCTAACTTCTCCTTATTAGAAAGAATATCCTTAAGGAACTTTGCATATTTTGGCATTTTAGTGAGTGCCTCAAGGAATGGAATGTTAAGGTGAAGCTGCATCAAAATATCATGGAATTTGGAGTTCTGCTCCTCGTCTCTATCCCTGAGGAGTCTCCCGGGATATGGAACTCTAGGTTTGTAGACTCTCGCTGGTGTGCTGGGTAACTGCTGGATCTCAGCCTGTGCTGTACTTCCTGGGCTGCGCCTCTGATGCACCTTGGCCGGTGGAGACTCCAACTGAATCTCCTCATCCACCTGCTCCCCTACAACAAATGCAGGCTACTCAATGACTCCTCTTGTCGTCTCCTGATTCACTGACTCATTACGTGCCCCTGCACCGCTCCTCGTCGTCACAACCTTCCCGAACGCCTTAGGAGTTTGCTCAGTATTGCTCGTAAGTGTTCCTTGCGACCTCTTGTTTAATCGACTCACAATCTCTCCCATCTGACGCTCGAGATTCTGAATGGATGCCCCCTGATTTCTCATGAATGACTCGTGCTCCCGAAATTTATCTTGAGTCTCTTTGTGACAGGTGTCCTCTCGAGTCATAAACCGTGACAACATCTGTGTCTGCTGTGCCATCATCTCCTCTAACGTGGGCTTCTTCTCTCCGCTACTCGCTCCCTCACCGCAATCCTGGAATAGACTCTGACGCTGATGGAAGCCGGACTGATTTACGTTCCTCCAGTTGAATTTTGATTACCTCTCCACCCCGAATTATAAGAATTGAAAGAATTTTGATTTCGGTTAGGATTATTAAAAAAAGTCTACCGCCTCCTCCTGGAAACCTACGAGGCACTGAACAGTATCATGCCCTCCTCTACAATTCTCGCACAACTTACTCTTCACCTGCAAGTCCTTCACAATTTTCGCTAACGCATCAACCTGTTCCGCGAGTGCGGTGTTCGTGTCGACTGAATGCAAGCCGTGTGATAGGGAGTCGACGGTTTTAGTGCTCTTAGCTGGTGGTCGCTGGTATTCACTCATGGCTAACCCGTTAAACAAAGCAATGCACTCATCGGTATCCTTCGTCGTCAATAAGTTACCTCCCGATGCCGGGTCAAGCATACTCTACGTCGCGTACGTCACACCGTTATAAAACTTCTCAACAACTGGCGAGTCTTGCAGGTCGTGGTTCGGACATAAAGTAAGTATATTTTTAAACCTCTCCCACGCCTCGTAGAAACTCTCGGTGTCCTCCATCTGAAAAGATGAATCTGGTTACGCAAACGAGCGGCCTTAGCCGGAGGATCGTATTTCTCAAGAAACTGGGTCTGAATGGCGGCCCAAGTAGAAATGGATCCCTATGAGAGGGACTCAAGCCACAAACTTGCATGATCAACGAGTGAGAATGGAAAAATACGGAGTTTGATGGCGTCTTCGGATACGCCAGCAAGATGGAAAGTGTCGCAAGTACGTGCAATGAGAGTGAGATGAGAATGCGGGTTTTCGTGGAGCAACCCGTGAAATTGAGCAGAATGGGAGATGGTGTTTAGAATGTTCGATGGAATCTGCCAATTCGTGTTACCTGCGATGGCTGGCGGAGCAATGCTGGATCTTGCGCCCGCAACGACCGAACGGGCCCGGTCTGCAACTGTCCTCCTCGGTGGTTGTTGGAACCCCAGAATCAATCACTATAAGTATAACAGATCTCGGATCTGTGTGTATTTGATTAATCCTTAACTCGGATCTAGCTCATAATTACGCTTGATTATGTGTTGTATGTGTATATCTATTATCAGTATATTAGTAGTTGTATATGAATAAGATTAAGATGAAGACTGAGAGAGATTTGGACAGCGTATCGTTAATTAATTCTTAAAACTTTTTTTTAGATGTGAACAGTGTTCACCTATATATAGAAGACGGACCTAGTTCGCTAAATTCCCTAGCGAACTAGAGTCCGCTTCGTTATATACAATACAAAGTAAATACTTTAACGAATCACCCCCTGATTCGTTAAACATCCTTAACGAATCAGGGGATACTTAACTTAGATCTTAGTTCACTAAACAACCTTAGCGAACCAGATGTTACATTAACGAACTAACTAGATAATTTATTGTTTATTAGATTAAACAAAACGACAAATACATTAACGATAAATACAAAGACTCAAGACGCAAAACCGTGCACTAACAGACATCCCTTCTTCTTGAGCTCTTTGTCTTTGGTCTTCACTTGATGACAGTTTTGAAATTATCCTGCATGAGGATTTTAATAGTGCAAAACGAAGGGTGATACCCTTAATGTCGATAATCTTCCAAGAAATCGCCTCCTTGTGCTCTTGTAGCACCCTCAACAACTTCTCTTTCTCGACCTCCATAAAAGAAAACACAATGATAACCGACAACTTCCTCTCTTCATCTAAAAACGCATACTCCAGATGGGCAGGCAAATCCTTAAGGTCTAAGGAAGGAGGAGGACTCTTGACGGAAGTTCGGTCCATCGGATCATCTCGTATGATCTCAGCAGACACGCCAGATTCAAGGCTATGCGACTCGGTGTCGTTATCCAAAGACTGATCGGTCATGGAAACCATCTCAATCTCCGGAATCTCCCTATCGAGAATCTGGGTGTCGGAGGCGGATCCTCCACAGATCTCGCTGAAAAACTCCCCAACATGTTCCATGATTGTATCGATGAAGTATAAGGAGTCATTAGCAGACTTGGGGTGTTTCAGTGACTGTCGAATTTCAATGGTGACGCTCTCATCCCCAACTCTCAAAATCAACTTACTCTCACAAATGTCGATCAACACCTGTGCAGTGGCAAGGAATGGTCGGCCTAAGATAAGCGGGACACTATCATCATCGTTCAACTCCAAGATGACAAAGTCCACCGAGAAGATGAACTTGTTGACATGAACAAGCATGTTCTCGACCACCCCTCGGGGTATTTCACAGAACGATCAGCAAGCTAGATACTCATACGGGTAGGACGTGGTTCGCCTAAGCCCAACTTGCAATACACGGAATATGGCATGAGATTAATTCTCTCACCAAGATCTAGCAGCGCATAAACCACCGTATCATCATTCAAGATGCAGGGAATCGTGAAAGTCCTAGGATCAGACATATTTTCTGGTAACTTCTCCGCAAGACTACAGAGCAACTAGCACTCAAAGGGATGGAAGAGACTTCAGCTAACTTCTCCTTATTAGAAAGAATATCCTTAAGGAACTTTGCATATTTTGGCATTTTAGTGAGTGCCTCAAGGAATGGAATGTTAAGGTGAAGCTGCATCAAAATATCATGGAATTTGGAGTTCTGCTCCTCGTCTCTATCCCTGAGGAGTCTCCCGGGATATGGAACTCTAGGTTTGTAGACTCTCGCTGGTGTGCTGGGTAACTGCTGGATCTCAGCCTGTGCTGTACTTCCTGGGCTGCGCCTCTGATGCACCTTGGCCGGTGGAGACTCCAACTGAATCTCCTCATCCACCTGCTCCCCTACAACAAATGCAGGCTACTCAATGACTCCTCTTGTCGTCTCCTGATTCACTGACTCATTACGTGCCCCTGCACCGCTCCTCGTCGTCACAACCTTCCCGAACGCCTTAGGAGTTTGCTCAGTATTGCTCGTAAGTGTTCCTTGCGACCTCTTGTTTAATCGACTCACAATCTCTCCCATCTGACGCTCGAGATTCTGAATGGATGCCCCCTGATTTCTCATGAATGACTCGTGCTCCCGAAATTTATCTTGAGTCTCTTTGTGACAGGTGTCCTCTCGAGTCATAAACCGTGACAACATCTGTGTCTGCTGTGCCATCATCTCCTCTAACGTGGGCTTCTTCTCTCCGCTACTCGCTCCCTCACCGCAATCCTGGAATAGACTCTGACGCTGATGGAAGCCGGACTGATTTACGTTCCTCCAGTTGAATTTTGATTACCTCTCCACCCCGAATTATAAGAATTGAAAGAATTTTGATTTCGGTTAGGATTATTAAAAAAAGTCTACCGCCTCCTCCTGGAAACCTACGAGGCACTGAACAGTATCATGCCCTCCTCTACAATTCTCGCACAACTTACTCTTCACCTGCAAGTCCTTCACAATTTTCGCTAACGCATCAACCTGTTCCGCGAGTGCGGTGTTCGTGTCGACTGAATGCAAGCCGTGTGATAGGGAGTCGACGGTTTTAGTGCTCTTAGCTGGTGGTCGCTGGTATTCACTCATGGCTAACCCGTTAAACAAAGCAATGCACTCATCGGTATCCTTCGTCGTCAATAAGTTACCTCCCGATGCCGGGTCAAGCATACTCTACGTCGCGTACGTCACACCGTTATAAAACTTCTCAACAACTGGCGAGTCTTGCAGGTCGTGGTTCGGACATAAAGTAAGTATATTTTTAAACCTCTCCCACGCCTCGTAGAAACTCTCGGTGTCCTCCATCTGAAAAGATGAATCTGGTTACGCAAACGAGCGGCCTTAGCCGGAGGATCGTATTTCTCAAGAAACTGGGTCTGAATGGCGGCCCAAGTAGAAATGGATCCCTATGAGAGGGACTCAAGCCACAAACTTGCATGATCAACGAGTGAGAATGGAAAAATACGGAGTTTGATGGCGTCTTCGGATACGCCAGCAAGATGGAAAGTGTCGCAAGTACGTGCAATGAGAGTGAGATGAGAATGCGGGTTTTCGTGGAGCAACCCGTGAAATTGAGCAGAATGGGAGATGGTGTTTAGAATGTTCGATGGAATCTGCCAATTCGTGTTACCTGCGATGGCTGGCGGAGCAATGCTGGATCTTGCGCCCGCAACGACCGAACGGGCCCGGTCTGCAACTGTCCTCCTCGGTGGTTGTTGGAACCCCAGAATCAATCACTATAAGTATAACAGATCTCGGATCTGTGTGTATTTGATTAATCCTTAACTCGGATCTAGCTCATAATTACGCTTGATTATGTGTTGTATGTGTATATCTATTATCAGTATATTAGTAGTTGTATATGAATAAGATTAAGATGAAGACTGAGAGAGATTTGGACAGCGTATCGTTAATTAATTCTTAAAACTTTTTTTTAGATGTGAACAGTGTTCACCTATATATAGAAGACGGACCTAGTTCGCTAAATTCCCTAGCGAACTAGAGTCCGCTTCGTTATATACAATACAAAGTAAATACTTTAACGAATCACCCCCTGATTCGTTAAACATCCTTAACGAATCAGGGGATACTTAACTTAGATCTTAGTTCACTAAACAACCTTAGCGAACCAGATGTTACATTAACGAACTAACTAGATAATTTATTGTTTATTAGATTAAACAAAACGACAAATACATTAACGATAAATACAAAGACTCAAGACGCAAAACCGTGCACTAACAGACATCCCTTCTTCTTGAGCTCTTTGTCTTTGGTCTTCACTTGATGACAGTTTTGAAATTATCCTGCATGAGGATTTTAATAGTGCAAAACGAAGGGTGATACCCTTAATGTCGATAATCTTCCAAGAAATCGCCTCCTTGTGCTCTTGTAGCACCCTCAACAACTTCTCTTTCTCGACCTCCATAAAAGAAAACACAATGATAACCGACAACTTCCTCTCTTCATCTAAAAACGCATACTCCAGATGGGCAGGCAAATCCTTAAGGTCTAAGGAAGGAGGAGGACTCTTGACGGAAGTTCGGTCCATCGGATCATCTCGTATGATCTCAGCAGACACGCCAGATTCAAGGCTATGCGACTCGGTGTCGTTATCCAAAGACTGATCGGTCATGGAAACCATCTCAATCTCCGGAATCTCCCTATCGAGAATCTGGGTGTCGGAGGCGGATCCTCCACAGATCTCGCTGAAAAACTCCCCAACATGTTCCATGATTGTATCGATGAAGTATAAGGAGTCATTAGCAGACTTGGGGTGTTTCAGTGACTGTCGAATTTCAATGGTGACGCTCTCATCCCCAACTCTCAAAATCAACTTACTCTCACAAATGTCGATCAACACCTGTGCAGTGGCAAGGAATGGTCGGCCTAAGATAAGCGGGACACTATCATCATCGTTCAACTCCAAGATGACAAAGTCCACCGAGAAGATGAACTTGTTGACATGAACAAGCATGTTCTCGACCACCCCTCGGGGTATTTCACAGAACGATCAGCAAGCTAGATACTCATACGGGTAGGACGTGGTTCGCCTAAGCCCAACTTGCAATACACGGAATATGGCATGAGATTAATTCTCTCACCAAGATCTAGCAGCGCATAAACCACCGTATCATCATTCAAGATGCAGGGAATCGTGAAAGTCCTAGGATCAGACATATTTTCTGGTAACTTCTCCGCAAGACTACAGAGCAACTAGCACTCAAAGGGATGGAAGAGACTTCAGCTAACTTCTCCTTATTAGAAAGAATATCCTTAAGGAACTTTGCATATTTTGGCATTTTAGTGAGTGCCTCAAGGAATGGAATGTTAAGGTGAAGCTGCATCAAAATATCATGGAATTTGGAGTTCTGCTCCTCGTCTCTATCCCTGAGGAGTCTCCCGGGATATGGAACTCTAGGTTTGTAGACTCTCGCTGGTGTGCTGGGTAACTGCTGGATCTCAGCCTGTGCTGTACTTCCTGGGCTGCGCCTCTGATGCACCTTGGCCGGTGGAGACTCCAACTGAATCTCCTCATCCACCTGCTCCCCTACAACAAATGCAGGCTACTCAATGACTCCTCTTGTCGTCTCCTGATTCACTGACTCATTACGTGCCCCTGCACCGCTCCTCGTCGTCACAACCTTCCCGAACGCCTTAGGAGTTTGCTCAGTATTGCTCGTAAGTGTTCCTTGCGACCTCTTGTTTAATCGACTCACAATCTCTCCCATCTGACGCTCGAGATTCTGAATGGATGCCCCCTGATTTCTCATGAATGACTCGTGCTCCCGAAATTTATCTTGAGTCTCTTTGTGACAGGTGTCCTCTCGAGTCATAAACCGTGACAACATCTGTGTCTGTTGTGCCATCATCTCCTCTAACGTGGGCTTCTTCTCTCCGCTACTCGCTCCCTCACCGCAATCCTGGAATAGACTCTGACGCTGATGGAAGCCGGACTGATTTACGTTCCTCCAGTTGAATTTTGATTACCTCTCCACCCCGAATTATAAGAATTGAAAGAATTTTGATTTCGGTTAGGATTATTAAAAAAAGTCTACCGCCTCCTCCTGGAAACCTACGAGGCACTGAACAGTATCATGCCCTCCTCTACAATTCTCGCACAACTTACTCTTCACCTGCAAGTCCTTCACAATTTTCGCTAACGCATCAACCTGTTCCGCGAGTGCGGTGTTCGTGTCGACTGAATGCAAGCCGTGTGATAGGGAGTCGACGGTTTTAGTGCTCTTAGCTGGTGGTCGCTGGTATTCACTCATGGCTAACCCGTTAAACAAAGCAATGCACTCATCGGTATCCTTCGTCGTCAATAAGTTACCTCCCGATGCCGGGTCAAGCATACTCTACGTCGCGTACGTCACACCGTTATAAAACTTCTCAACAACTGGCGAGTCTTGCAGGTCGTGGTTCGGACATAAAGTAAGTATATTTTTAAACCTCTCCCACGCCTCGTAGAAACTCTCGGTGTCCTCCATCTGAAAAGATGAATCTGGTTACGCAAACGAGCGGCCTTAGCCGGAGGATCGTATTTCTCAAGAAACTGGGTCTGAATGGCGGCCCAAGTAGAAATGGATCCCTATGAGAGGGACTCAAGCCACAAACTTGCATGATCAACGAGTGAGAATGGAAAAATACGGAGTTTGATGGCGTCTTCGGATACGCCAGCAAGATGGAAAGTGTCGCAAGTACGTGCAATGAGAGTGAGATGAGAATGCGGGTTTTCGTGGAGCAACCCGTGAAATTGAGCAGAATGGGAGATGGTGTTTAGAATGTTCGATGGAATCTGCCAATTCGTGTTACCTGCGATGGCTGGCGGAGCAATGCTGGATCTTGCGCCCGCAACGACCGAACGGGCCCGGTCTGCAACTGTCCTCCTCGGTGGTTGTTGGAACCCCAGAATCAATCACTATAAGTATAACAGATCTCGGATCTGTGTGTATTTGATTAATCCTTAACTCGGATCTAGCTCATAATTACGCTTGATTATGTGTTGTATGTGTATATCTATTATCAGTATATTAGTAGTTGTATATGAATAAGATTAAGATGAAGACTGAGAGAGATTTGGACAGCGTATCGTTAATTAATTCTTAAAACTTTTTTTTAGATGTGAACAGTGTTCACCTATATATAGAAGACGGACCTAGTTCGCTAAATTCCCTAGCGAACTAGAGTCCGCTTCGTTATATACAATACAAAGTAAATACTTTAACGAATCACCCCCTGATTCGTTAAACATCCTTAACGAATCAGGGGATACTTAACTTAGATCTTAGTTCACTAAACAACCTTAGCGAACCAGATGTTACATTAACGAACTAACTAGATAATTTATTGTTTATTAGATTAAACAAAACGACAAATACATTAACGATAAATACAAAGACTCAAGACGCAAAACCGTGCACTAACAGACATCCCTTCTTCTTGAGCTCTTTGTCTTTGGTCTTCACTTGAAACGCTTGGACTACCAGTCTCTGCAACTATGAATTCCATTTTCATGACAAACACACACAACGCGCTGGAATTGCATAGCTAGGTCATAGTCTTCATCGCGCTCAAACAGAATCTTGTTCTTATGCAGCACGTCATTGTCGGTCTCGGATAAATTAACCAACCACATCGGGTCGATAACCTTAATCAGCTCAGTCTTCAGACCTTTACCCAACACTATGATGGCCTCGCCTGTACGGTTGTCGTAGTACCATCGGTTGAACGACAGATGCATGTGTTGGTGCATCGTCTTCACCGACACACTATTCATCATCTTTGGAGGTTTTACCTTACGAACAAGCTTCCTCCAGCCAGTCCTTGGATCAATCTCGTCAATACGTTTACGTCTCGAGACCTGGGCTTGAAGAACTTGAAACCATGATTGACCTCGAACAGCAAGTGTTGATGAAACCACTCAGCTGTCTGGTAGCCACCACGATTGATAAATGGACGTCTCGCGAGGGTACGAACATCCCAACGCGATAATGTAAGAACGTCCATTATCGTTTCATAGTACTGGATTCCCTTCTCCCATTTAACTATACATACCTTAAGCTCGGAATCATAGAGCCACGAGATGATATCACCATGCACCTTGGATACAGTCTTGAAAGAGGTCACTTGGTTTTCTTTGACCCAGGCTGCAGCTATGTCTTTCCATTCTTGGTCAACATACCGATACGCATTGATAATTTTACCCACTTTCTGGTGTTTGAACCACTTTGCAATATCCTCATCGGTTATAACTTCAAGTGAATTAAATACTACATCATCTGCATCAGCTGCCTGTTTTCCTTTAGAGGCCTTTACCAAAATCATCCTCAGTAGCTTTGAACGTTTGCTCATTGAATACTGGAGCACCTTGATCAACGTTCGTGTGATGAAACAAGTCAGGATACTCCACAGCAGTGACGTCTTCCATATCAACATTCTCGTCTTCATAAATGACATCCGTATTCATCTGAATAGACGGATCATCTTCTATACCTTCCTCATTCACCACCTCAACATCAGGCTCAGTCTCTAACACAGTTAATTGTTCATCATTCAACCCTAGCAGTATGGAAATCTGCTCTCGTGTTAGAGACCTATCAACGAACTGACCCACCTCGATCTCATCCCTATTCACTATACTCTTAACAACCCCCGAACCATCAATAAAAATTTCCTTGTCAGCTTCAATTCTATCCAAAGGTTTAGCCTCTGTGTAATCTTGATGAACAATGATTTGTTTATCTAAGTCAGCACCTTCACCACCTTTACTAGTACCAGCACCCGAAGATGAGCCGTGTGCTTGTTTAGGCTCACCTCCTGCACCAGACTCGTCAGGATCTTGATCATCATTCTTGAGTTTCTTTAAGGCATCCTCTTTGCAAGTCAACTGCAAGATTAGATCCTCTTGTTCCTTCATTTTCACCCCCTGAGACTCAACAATCGCACGTAGCGCTTTAGTCTCCTTTTGACAAAAAGAAATATAACTCATCATCCGTCTTTGATTCTCCATAAGGCGTTCCTGATTCTGATGGTCAACATACATTTGGTTTTCATAAAGATGAAGAAGATTCAACAACATATCAGTCTGACGGTTCAGTAGCAAGTTGTATAGGGATGGATGAACAGGTTGGATCGGTCCTTGAGGATGAGTGATTCTCATAAAAGAGACATCACTGGGAGGAGGAGGAGGAGGCCTCATGGATGGTGTTGGGGGGGGGGGGGGACAATAGACGATGTAGTAGGAGGCCTTGGAATTTCAGATAAATCAATCTATGGAATTAAACCAAGCCTTTCATGAGACACCATCGTCATTGTTAATGTGAGCATCGGAGTGCTAGTAGTGGACGACACTACCGGGCGCCGAGGCGTTGTTTGACGAGGTGGTGGCACACCGATAATTACCCCAGCCCCAGCTGACACACGTCTCTTCTTTTATGGCTCTTCAGTTGCCACTCCTTTCCCTTTTCTCTTTCGTTCTTGTTGAGCTGCAATAGTGGCAGCTAACGCAGCATTTACTGCATCTTGCTGTTCTTGAAAAGCAGCATCACCAGCACCACCATTACCACCATCTCCATCATTATTATCATCATCGTTCCTACCTTCACCCCCTTCACACTCGGAATCTGAGTCGTCGTGGATCCATCGTTCATTAGGAGGACATACAGAATTCGGATCAATTATATGACCAATCATCCGTTTATCCCCTGGCTTCTCCTTTCTATAATTCAACATTCGATGCACGGTATCAGCCTTCATGTGTTCCATAGGAAGCACATCATTCACAGAGTTTGATCAATAATCAAATTGGGGATTAAGTCTTGAATGATCAGTTGTAGAAATCGAGGATACATTAAAAATTTCTTCTGTTGAAGTGTTTGCTGAACTTGTTCTTTCAGATGATCGTAAACTAGCTCGAAGTAGTTAAATGGCTTGTTGAGAATAAGTGCAACAACAGCCGATTGTATACTGCTTCTTCATTGGTCAAATCCACCACGACGACCACTCATACAATGAATCAAGACATGGAGAAGTTACTTCTATGGTGGACATAACCCGTTCTTGTTCAACATAGTTTCATCAATACCACCACCGTAACGTAGACGAGTAAACAAGCCCTTGATCAACTGCTTGTCAAATTCACTTGGGTTGTCATCATTGTCATTAAAACGAAGTACACGGCGAACCACTTCCACATCAATTGTAATAACAGTTTTATTGATTGTGGCTCGAATGTGATTCTCCATCTCAAAAACCTCAGCAGTATCCCAAAACTGCCTAATAACACTCAGATAGACTTTAGGTCGAGCAGTGATTGCATAATGTATCACTGAGCGTCTTAAGAATGCTAACATGTCTCCGAATATAGCAACATCAACAATATCTTGATCAACATAAGCACAGATGTTGTGTTTCGTGTCATAAGGTAATAAAATAACTTCTTCCTGCTATGCTTGAGGTGGTTGTTCTTGTGGTGGTTGTTCTTGATGCCCTTGATCAGCAATCGGTGGATCTTGATTCAACTGATCAGCCATTTTACTGAATAAATTAGAACGAGTGTAAGTAATGTTAAGATATAATACAATTAACATTATATAAGTAATGTTAAGTAATGTCTATTTATCTATATAAGGTGTATTTAATTTTATACGTCGTATGCAAATAATATATTTACGCGTTTAGACGATTGAAAGAACTCATTAATTACAAAGATTATTAATTTCAATTTTTAAAAAGAAAATGTCATTCGTTAGATTATCACTCTGATTCGTTACAAAATTGTAACGAATCAAGTAATTCGCTATCAGGTAAATAAGTTAACGAATTAAAATTAGCGAAATACTATAAAAAGGAACGAACTAGAACCTAGTTCGTTATGGCTTGACGAATCCACATCTGATTCGTTAGATAACTTATTCGCTAATCTAATTCGCTTGAATCTTTAACGAATTGGACACGAAACAGTTCCAATTCGCTAAAGTTAACGAATGGCCATAAAAGCTTAATCTTTGACTGTCCTGGTCAAAGTCAAAATTGAATAAGAACACTGACGGTCAACATGGTAAAACCAGGCTCGATTATCCTATACTTATCGTTGAATAACCTGATTGTCACATGAAACGATCTCGTAAACACATTGTGAATCAAATGGTGCCGATTCGAGGTTCAACCATATGAAATAAGTTAAGTATACTCGAAGTTTTAACAGAGCCTATAACCCCGAACATATGAACATTCAATCGACCCGGCCAACTATAATCAAACATTGATTAAAGTCTACCAAGGGTTTTAGAATCACATTCCGACCAAAATGGAACCAAAATAAACTACACTAACACAGTATGACAATAATTAATCAGGGTTCATCAAACCGTAAAACCCTTAGAACAAAATCGCATAATTAGACTATCAAAACAGTGTCATTTTTGACATAAAGCATAAAAATGTGATAATCTATAACTTAGCAACACAATGGAATACTCGAAAGTTCGAAACTCGAAGATCAAGAATTCAGAGAAAATTTTTGAAAAAGGGTTGCTTTAGGTATAAGGAAGAAATAGGAACAGTGAAAGGACGATTCGCATTACTCTTGTCCTTTATACACAGTATTTGCACAATTTTCAAGACACGAATTAGACTGATTCGCTATGAATTTGAACTAAACGAATTAGCTAATTCATTCCTCGACTTATCCACGAAGTGTAGCAAATCAGTTTTGATTCGTTGTCTGATTCGTTAAATATGTATAACGAATTAGGAGTGGTTCGTTAAGAGTGCGGAAGCGAATTAGGTGAGCGAATTGGAAGGTAGTTCGCTAAAGAGCCACCTACTTCGTTATCCATACTTTACGAATTAATGTTTATTTAATTTAAACTTTAGATAATTAAATGAATTAAATAAAGAATTAAATAAGAATTATCCAATTTAAAAAAATAAATTAAATTAAATCTTAAAAGAAATACCGAGGACCTTTTATTCCGATAATCAAATACTTTTAAAACGTTTCACGTTTTACAAAACATAACTTAAAAAAATTAAATAATATGTAAAGTAAAAAAGATAAAATATTTTTGGTATTTTGTGAAAAAATTAAAGAATGTATTTACAGAAATATCCGATCATTAAAAAATAGACAATCTTTTTGTGTTTTTCTATGATTTTCCAAAAGCAGTACTTATTTTTGTTTTTTTGTTGAGTTTGAGCAGAGCATCATATTGACTAAAATGCCCTTCCATCACAGTTTTATATTTCAGCGATATTATGACGGGCGTTAAGTCGGTGATTGATATTGTTGTCCACTTAAATCTTATAACAAACCTTCGAGCATTTATGTGATATGATTTATGGTTCAATTAGTGCACAGAATATCAGAAACTATCAGCCCCTAATCTCGGTTCAAGCTTAAGTTGATTTTAGCCAAATCACCCCAACTTAACTTAAACCATTATAGTGTTGATCAAAATTTTTGAATACCAATTGTGAAATTTTGAGCAATGCATCAAGTTTCCTTTACTGTGAGTGAGTATGCACGAGTCCATCTGTCGGCTTACATATATTGTATCCCCTGGGGTCCGTTTCTTATTGGTATTGAGATGCACGCAAGGGAGGAACAATTGTATGACTAACAACGGGTTTTGATCAAGTTAGTAATTTGGATTGTACGAAGTACAGCAGTGATCAAGTTTAATGACTTTGGGTTTGCTCTAAAAGCGAGTGAAATATTTATGCATACGAATACCCAGATGATTAAGCCGCATAAAGACTCACAGTGTCTAGAATCCTAACGCTTGTTATTTGCTTTATTATATTTTTGAATGATTAACAACTATAAGGCTTGAGTATGACCGGTTATTACATTTCTTCCATCTACACCGAGACTTTTGCTAGAGACTAACACCTCTTTCAATTTGGCTTTTCTTTAGGTTTATATCCCTTACTTTACTCTAACAGCTTGCTTAAGACCTATCAATGCACCAATAATTAAGCACACAGTCTTTTAAGCTTATTTCTTACTGGATTTGGGGTCAAATAATCAATGTACTATCATTTTCTCTTTTTGCTTCAAAAACTCAAAATTTTTGAGGAGCATAAAAATAAAAAAAAAATTTAATCGCCTCAGTTACTTTGAGTCAATAGATAAATGGCTATCCTATCCATCTACATGTAGATAACAGGACCAAAACATGCAAGTATGCTCCACAAATTTAAATAACTGATAAAATTTTCAGCGAGAAAATAAAGTAGAAAGCTTAACGAACGCCCCAAGTACTATCCATTTGTCAGAAAAATGGCTAACCAGAATATTTACGAGAAATTATCAGGATCAAACATATACAAGTATATGTCCTTCAAAATAGAAGTAAATGACATAATTTTCAGCGAACATAGGCAAAAATCTTTTTGGTTTTTCTCTTTACAAACTAAAACACAATCTTTTTGTCTTTTCGGATTTTTTCTTTACAAAACGAGAAATTTACATGCTTTTTGGTATTTTATAATTTTAAAATGTTTTTGGTTTTTCAAATATTAATATAAAAAAAGAAAGAGCACAATATTTTTGATTTTTCAAAATTTCTGATGTTTTTGGGTTTTATTTATACAAACAAAAAGCACAATATTTTTGTATTTTTCTAAGATTCACCCCCTAAAACCTAAAAACAAATCTAAAACCTAAAAACAAAATAAAATTGAGACTAAAAGATAAAAAGATAATTATCCTAATGTTAAGATCTCAGCAAGGGTCTTCAATCCATTTAAACCAAGCAAAAATTGAAAACGTGTTTTATCAAAGGCTTTGGTAAATAGATCGGCTTTTTGAAAATCAGTATGTACTTTCTCAAGATCAATTAATTTCTTTTCATAGAAATCCCGTATAAAATGATATCGAATTTCGATATGTTTCGTTTTAGAATGTTGTACGGGATTTTTGGTGATACTAATAGTAGCAGAATTATCAATCAATATGGGAGTAGTAAGAAACTTCAAACCGTAGTCGCGAAGATGTTGTTGTATCCACAAAACCTGGGAACAACAATTCGAGGCTGCAACATACTCAGCTTCGGCGGTTGAAGTGGAGACCGTTGTCTGCTTCTTACACTGCCAGGAAACAAGCCGGCTTCCTAAGAATTGACATCCCGCTGTAGTAGAATTGAAATGATCTTGCATCCTCCATAGTATGAGTCTGAATAACCGGTAAAATCAAAAATATCATCTTTGGGGTACCATAACCCGATGTCAGGATTTCCCCTTAGATATTGCAGAATACGCTTGACCGCTGCCAGGTGAGTCACTCGGGGACTAGCTTGGTACCTAGCACATAAACCAACATCAAACATTATGTCGGGTCGAGAAGCAGTTAGATACATTAAAGAACTAATCATAGCACGATAGAGGGTCGGATCAACGGTATCCTCCAATTCATCCGGTGATAAATTGTGACCCACGGGAAGAGGAGTAGAAGAGATTTTTCCGGCAGTAATCTTGAATCGGGTCTAGACATCGTTCACATATTTTGTCTGATGAATGAAAATTCCTTTCGCAAACTGATGAACCTGCAACCCTAAAAAGAAATTCATCTCTCCCATCGAACTCATCTCGAACTTGGTTTGCATTGATTTCTCGAAGTCCTTACACAACGTGTCGTTTGTAGACCCAAAAATTATGTCATCAACATAAATCTGAACGAGTAGAAGATCATCACCAATATTTTTATAAAACAAAGTGCAGTCGACAGTTCTACGTTTGAAACCATTATCTGTCAGATGGTCGGCAAGCGTGCCATACCAAGCTCTCGGGGCTTGATGTAGACCATATAATGCATTGTTTAATCGGTAAACACGGTCAGGATAATCAGGATCTTCAAAACCTAGAGGCTGTAAAACAAACACTTCCTCATGAAGTTCACCATTGAGAAAAGCACTTTTGACATCCATTTGATAAACTTTAATATTCTTGTAAGCAGCATATGCCAGAAAGATTCGAATCGACTCTAATCTTGCAACTGGAGCATATATTTCAGTGTAGTCAATACCCTCTTGCTGATGAAAACCTTGCACAACTAATCGTTCTTTGTTTCTCACAATTACCCCCGGTCGTCTTTCTTACACTTGTATACCCACTTAGTCGGAATCGCTTTCTTGACTCTAGCAGGTTTGTCGATAAGATCCCAAACACCTAAACGTGCAAATTGCTGTAATTCTACTTGCATAGCCTCTACGCAAGAGGGATCTTGAAGTGCCACACGAGGAGTCGTTGGCTCAACTTGAGATAGAAAACAAGTGAATTTAGTAAGATTTACAATCCCAGATGAGTGTAAGTCAGTATAGGCACATAGAACATTATTTTCACTTGATGAAGCAACTTGATGTCGTGTTTTAACTCCCACATCAAGTTCTCCAATAATGTTTTCTTGTGGATGGTAATTATGAATCCTGAGAGTAGGATTCTCAGAAACAACAACATTTTCAAATAAATTAGTATAATGTTCACCCAATTCAGGAGATGAAACATCACTGTCAAGTTCAATAACTTGATCCACAACTGCATTATCATCAGATGAGGTAGAGGCATTATCATAATGAACAGGAGACTCATTGTCAGGTTCTTCAATTGGAGCTTCAACATCATTTGAACTTGCAAACTTGGAATTTCCAAATGTTCTTCAAAATAAGAACGAACTAAATCTTTATCTAGATGATCAGTTGTTGGAGTAAAAGAATTAAATAAGCCATTATAATCAAACATCCAGTCGGGACCTTTTCCCTGAGAAGGAGTAGTGTACTTCTGACAGTCCACATGGTACCATTCTTCAACACAACCGGACGTAAAGTTAAACACTCTTTTCTTAGGTGACGCATACCCCAAGAAATAACCTTCAATGGCTTTTTCATCAAACTTTCCCACATCCTTTTTCAACATAGTACAAGGACACCCAAATGGTTCAAAGTACTTTAAATTAGGTTTACGATTATTCAATAATTCATAACTGGTCTTCTTGAGTATTTTAACAGTTAGAACTCGATTGAGTGTATAACAAGCAGTATTCACCTCCTCATTCCAAAATTGGACAGGAAGCTTTGAATCAGCAAGCATTGTTCTAGCAGTCTCAATCAACGTTCTATTCTTTCTTTCGGCTACACCGTTCTGTTGTGGTACATATGGAGCACTGTATTCTCGATGAATTCCTTTTTGGATACAAAAGAAATCTAATACAGTATTTTTAAATTCAGTACTGTTGTCACTTAGAATTCTCCTCACTTTCAGTTTGTATAGTGATTCGATCTTAGTGATTAGATTTTGAACAAGACCCGGTGTTTGATCTTTTGAACTCATAAATAAGACCCATGAATATCGTGAATAATCGTCTGTAACTACTAGACAATACCAATCTCCAGAAATACTCGCACGGTTCACTGGACCGAATAAATCCATATGAAGTCGTTCAAGCGGAGTATCAATGGAATTGAATAACTTAGATGGGTGTGTTTTCTTCTTCTGTTTGCCCTTCTTACAAGCAACACAGTGATCGGATAACTTAAAATTCTTTAACGTCACCCCCTTTACCAGATCATTAGCCATCAGGTATTTCATCTTTCGAACATGTATATTACCCATTCTTCGATGCCGAAGAACTGAATCTTTCTCGGTTGCTTTCGAGACAAAACACGTTTCGATCGATGTAGATACTTTAGAATTCATATTCAAGACATAAATATCATTTGATCGAGGTGATCGCGTGACAACCATGTCCTCGGGAATCACATAACCCGGTTTCAAAATCAGACACTCTTTATCAATAAATACTGTAGTGTATTGCTTATCACAGATTTGTGACACACTCAATAAATTATGCTCCACTTTATCACAATAATTAACTTTCTCAAAAGTAATATTCCCATTCGAAACATCACATTCCTGTGTAATCATACCCCCATAATTCCCAGCAAACGCCACATAACCCCCTTGAATATTTCTCACATTTGTTAAGAGGTTGAGATTCCCAGTAATATGACGAGAACATACACTATCCATGATCCAGTTTTCACCAGAAATGGTCTAGGATGTACCCTACATACAAATGAAAATGATTTGTTCAAAAAGGCAGCCCAGGCCTCAGTCTTGGGCACCTCTTGGTTTTCTTGAGAAAAATTAACCTTAGTTGCATTCAATTGTTGTTCAGCAACTTGAGAATAAGTTACAGGTTTCTTAGACTTTCGTCTTAGATACGCAGCTTGAACCACATTTGAATTAATATTTTTGCAAATTGGTTCAATTGGAATAATGTTGGTGCATAATGCCAGTAGTTCAGTATCTCGTGTTTATTTGTGTCTGCAATCGTTTATATTGTTCGTTTGTATTAAACGTGTTCTTATATGTTCGCCGTGTTTAAGCGAACTTGAAATTGAGCGAAGTTAAGACAACTTCGCCTAGTATGTTAGAAGTTTTCGAGTTATATAAACTCATAACTTCGGCTCTTTAGAAATAACTTTGGACGGCTGGTTTTTGGTGATACTCTTAATCACGTGTTTGTCTCTTTGGACATTACACCTTGCAATATAACAAGTATTATCATACATCCTCGTGTGTTTATAATGATTCAACGTGTTAATCGTCTCGACACTCGTATCATATACGTGGGGATTCCGCACCCTCTGTTACGAGATACTCCTGTGTAGATCCGGCTGGGAACCTACAATTGGTATCAGAGCATTTTGCTCGTGATTGTGTGGTTCGGGATTATAATACGGGTGTTAAGATCGTTCCGTTAGACCATTCGCGGAACGAGTTTACGTTGAAATACCTCGTTTTGTTAGTCGCTACTCATCACTCATCAAATACACCTTCCAATCACCCTCGCTACCCTCGAAATCGACCTACCTAACCTACAAAACTCCTTTGTTTTTCTGGCGAACTTGCCGTCACACAAACTAGGGTTCTAGCGAAGATATAGGGTTTCAGCGAAGTTGTGTTACTAGCGAAGTTGGGGTTCAGTGAAGTTGAGTTAGCCAGCGAAGTTGTGTACTCTAATTAGCAAGCGAAGTTTTCTTATAGCAAAGTTACAAGCGAAGTTGTTGTAACTTCGCTGCTTACTGCACACAGAATCCTGTTATTAAGTTCTAAGTCTCGTTTCGTTCAAGTATGACCTCGATAAACATCACAGAACTGGTAAAGATGGAGGTTGAGGCTGGTTCAGTAACAAAAGCTCCAAAACTGCTTAAAGGTACTGATTTCGTTGCATGAAAAGATAGATTTGAACAGTATGTGAAGTATCAAGACGCAAAGATGTGGGTCTGCATTCAAGACGGATACATTCCACCAACATCCATGTTTGAAGGTCATGAACAGATTAAGAAGTTCAGTAAGATGGAAGATGATGAAAATAAAATGTATGAGGCAGAAAGTAAAGCGCATGCAACTATAACAATGGTACTTCCACAAGAAATTCTTCATACTTTCAAAAAATACAAAACTGCTAGAGAACTATGGGAGACACTAGAGAATTGATATGAAGGAAATGTTGGGATACGTACCTCCAAGACAAAGCTGCTGAAAACTCAATTCTCCGTATTCACGTATCTGAAAAACGAATCACTTGATGACATCATCACACGATATTATCATCTGATGACCGAGCTAAATAACTACTCCATTGAATACAAGGAAGAAGAGATAGTGGAGAAGCTTCTTGATGCTCTCCCACCAAAATGGGAGATGTACACAGTTCTGATGAGAGAAGATAAAGACTTTGAGAAGATTGATTTGGAGACGGTGGTAAATAAGTTACGGAATTTTGAACTTAACATGGCTCGAAAGGAGACACCTACTGATCAGGTTCAGGATCCGGGAATGTATGGTGCTAAAGTCACTCCAAACTCAAGTTCAAAAACAGAATCCACTGCCTACTACTCAAAGGGGGAACCAAACTCCACTTCAGATGGTCATGTAATTCACAATATGGATGGTGACGTATGTTTTGTAGCAGGAGGTAATAGTTCCTCAAAACCTCAAACCACAGCCGATAATTTCTCAACAAATGCTTCTAGCAAGAACTACTCACAGATGCCTATGAGTGTGAAATCAGCTGAACAACAGTTTGCTCTTTATGCCTCCTTCATTGCATCTTATGAGAATTACATCAAAAGAAAAATAGTTGACCCTGCAACTTTGGATGAAGACTATGACAGATCGACGCTAATGATCTGGAAGAAATGGATCTGCAGTGGCAGATGGCTATGATAGTAAGAAGGGTAAAGAGACTTATGAAGAAAACTGGTAGAAAGTTCGTTGGAGAAAGGCCGGGGTTTGATAAGTCAAAAGTTCGTTGTTATAACTGTCAACAAAATTGTCACTTTGCTAAAGAGTGTACAAATGAGAGAGTCGAACGAAGCCAAAACATGCCTGCTCAATAGAATGGGAGTGGAAATGAAAACAAAGTTATGGTATCTCAGTAAAACGGTGGATACAACTGGAATATACAAGTTGAGGAGGTGTTCGAACAGGCAAATCTGGTAAATATCGAAACTGGAGGAAGTGACAAAGAGACGGGGGAAGATCAAGCATACATGGCAGAAGTGAACGATCAACTCTCAGAGGTATGTTCTGAATCTCATTGTGAACAATGTGAAAAACTGTCCGATCAATTGAAAGCATTAACTGATCAGTTTGTTAGTTTGGACACTCAATTTAAAAATTTAAAAGAAGAACATCACTATTCTAAAACTAAAGAAAACAGTTACTCGGTAAAAATAAAAGCTAGTGAAAAGGATATCAGAAGTCTTAAAGCCACCCTAGCTGAAAAAATACAAGTGATTGGTCTTAGCTATGAAGTTTTAGAAGAAAAGACCAAACTAATCGCTGAAAAAGATAAACAAATAGCTGATTACCAGGTAAAAGTGGTGGAACTGAACAGAAAAATTGAACAATTTAGAAATTCGTCTGCTATGTTATATCACATCATAAGTGTTCAACGTTCCCTAGTTAACAAAGGGGGAATTGGATTATCAGATATCCCACCACCATACAATAATATCAATACATATAATCCTAGTAATCAGCAATATGCGAATGTTGAAATTAGTCAGACAGTTCCAATAAAAGTCTCTGCTAAACAAACTGAAATTAATGAGAGTTAGACGAGTAAGACAAGTTCGAATGTCACAAGTTCTGTCTCAAGTTCTGTCTCGTCGAATTCAGACAAGTCGTCCGAATCGGGTGAGATAAAAGAAGATGTCAAGTTACTAAAACGAGGGGAGGACTATAAGTTTGATGAAAAGAAATATTCCCTAAATCCGTTTGTCCCACCATATGTGAGACAAACCGATGGTAACGCAACCTCGACATCTGCAACAACTTTTGAGACGAAAGTTTAAAACAACCAGAATAGTTCAAACAGAAGTTGTTTTAGATGCAACAGGATAGGACACCTTGTCACTGATTGTTCTCTGAAACAGAGAAAATCTAGAAATATGGGTCCTACTAAAACTGAGAATAAAACGAATACTAAATATTATGCTGATAAGAATGCTAACACATCAAATTACAATCACTGGACTAATCCAAAATTTCAGAGAAACCAGTCTCGTTTTTTCCTAGTGAATAACCAAACCAACTATTATAATTCCATCAATGCTAGAAATTCACGAAAGTTTGGATGGCCTTATAGCCAGTCATCTAGAAATTTTCCTTTCAAAACTTATAGAAACTCTCCTCAAACTAACTTTGGGCAACCAAGGTACTGGATGCCGGATAACAGGTTTAATTAACCCAAGACCTTCAGGTCTTGGGTCCCCAGATTTTAATCTGTTTCTTTAATTTTGTAGGAACAGTCGAACTGGGCTGTAAACAATATGTGGGTTGTTGACAGTGCCTGTTCCCGGCACATGACTGGTAACAAGAAATTGTTACATGATTGGAAGTCTGTTCAAGTAGGAAGGGTTAGTTTCGCAGGAGAAAGTGGAGGAAGAATTACTGGTATTGGAACTGTGAAGAATGGAAGAATAAAGTTGGAAAAAGTGAATTTTGTGGAAGAATTGAAACATAACCTGTTTAGTGTCTCTCATATTTGTGACAAAGAATACACCGTTCATTTTACTAAATATGAGGCACTCGTACTTTATCCTGGTTTCAATATACCAGAAACCTGGGTTGTGATGAAAGCTCCAAGAGAAAAGAACACGTATGTAATGGATATGAGATCAACCGAGATGAAAATAGAAGAGTCATGTCTTCTGTCAAAAGCAACAGAATCTGAGTCAGAATTGTGGCACCGAAGAATGGGTCATATTCATCTTCTCAAGATGAATTACATTGTCAGGAACGGGCTGGTATTTGGGGTTCCTTTGAAGAATTTCAATTTTGAAGACCAATGTGTGTCATGCAAGAAAGGAAAACAACACAAAAAGCCTCATCACTCCAAGAAGGTTAACTCAATTGTCAGTACCTTAGACCTACTTCACATGGATCTCTTTGGTCCTGTGAATGTAAAAAGTCTAGGAGGAACTTTGTACTGTTTGGTGGTAACCGATGATTACTCACGATACTCTTGGGTCTATTTTCTGAAGGCAAAAGATGAGACAGTTCAGTTGGTAATTAACTTGATTACCAAGGTGGAAAATATTGTTGGGAGAAAGGTTAAGTAAATCAGGAGTGATAATGGTACAGAGTTCAAGAACTATCAGATGGAGATGTTTTGTTTGCAGAAAGGGATAGATCATCAGTACAGTGCCCCATATACTCCACAACAAAATGGAGTAGCTGAAAGGAAGAATAGAACTCTAATCGAAGGCGCCAGGACCATGTTGGCAGATGCTAAACTTCCTGTGGTGTTCTGGGCTGAGGTTGTTGCTACAGCCTGTTATATCCTTAATCGTGTTTTAACTGTTAAAAGATTAAATAAAACCTGTTATGAACTTATGCATGGTAGAAAGCCAAATTTGAACAGTCTTGAACCTTTCGGGTCCCCATGCTCGATATTAAAGACTAACTCTAAATTTGGTGACAAAGCTGACGAAGGTATCTTAGTTGGCTATGTTGTTAGGACTCCCAACAGAAGAGTCTTTAATCTATCAAATAACAAGGTTGAGGTGGTCTGTAATACTGAAATTACTAGTTACAAATTACCAAGGCCTAGCATGGGACCGGCAGAGGCTTTCGACTATGATAAGCTATTCAAATCTTTTAATGTGCCTTACTTGGATTTTGCTGACATTGATGAGAAAATGGCCTCACAGATGTTGTATGACGAAGAGGAGACCATTGTACAACGTACGCAATATAATGAAAATCAACCAACCTCGTCAAGTGCAGTTGAAACTCCAGCTGTCTCAAATGAAGATGAATTCTACAATCCATTTCACACTCAACCCCAGCCTCACTCTGATGAACTCTCATCAAATTTTGAAAATGATCTGGAAGTCGGTTCGGTACAGACCACCAAAGTTCACAAGAATCATCATTTGGAAAATGTGATCGGTAATCCTTCTGATGGTGTACGTACTAGAAGAAGTTTGGATGAACACACATGTGTGTATGCAAGCATTAAAGACACGGGTATTATAAATGAATGCTTGTACACCTGCTTCATCAGTCAGATTGAACCAAAGAATTATCAAATGGCACTGAAGGATAGCTCGTGGGTTGAAGCCATGCAGGAAGAACTGGCACAGTTTGAAAAGATGGAAGTATGGCAGTTAGTTGAAAAACCACAATAAGTGAACGCTATCGGTACAAAGTGGGTTTTTAAGTGTAAGAGAGATGAGAAGGGGATAATCATTCGCAACAAGGCAAGATTGGTAGTTAAACGGTTTAATCAACAAGAAGGAATCGATTACAACGAAGTGTTTGCTCCTGTGGCCAGACTGGAGGCAATTCGACTGTTTCTGGCATTTGCTGCACACAAAGAGATGAAAGTGTTCCAGTTGGATGTGAAGAGTGCGTTTCTTAACGGAAAAGTCGATGAGGTGGTATATGTAGAACAACCTCCGGGTTTTCCTAACCTAGATTTTCCTGATCATGTGTACAAACTGAGCAAAGCATTATATGGGCTACATCAGGCACCTCGTGCCTGGTATGCAACTTTGTCAGATTACTTGTTAGAGAATGGGTTTGAGAGAGGGAAGATCGACAATACCTTGTTTGTCAAACGGAAACGGGGTGATTTTCTACTCGTTCAGGTTTATGTGGACGATATCATCTTTGTTGCATCAAGAGTTACTATGTGTCAGGAGTTTGAAGCAGTTAGGAAGAAAAGGTTTGAAATAAGCGTCATGGGCGAATTAACTTTCTTTTTGGGATTGCAGGTAGATCAGAAGAAAGATAGCATGTTTATCCATCAAACGAAGTATGTCCATGATGTGCTTAAACGCTTCAAGATGGATGATAGTACCCCATTTGACACTCTAATCTGCGTCAACCACAAACTGGGTGCTGATTCCGATAGTGATGAAGATGTGGATCCCACTCAATATCGGGCAATCATAGGTTCTTTAATGTACTTAACTGCGTCTAGACCTGGCATTATGTTTGCAGTTTGTCTTTGTGCCGTTTTCAGGCAAACCTGAAGGAATCACACATGAAGGGAGTGAAAAGAATCTTGCGGTATCTTAAAGGAAAGCCTAAGTTGGGACTATGGTACTCGAAAGGGGGAGAACTGGATTTGGTAGCATACACCGATTCTGACTATGGAGGCTGCAATCAAAACAGGAAGTCAACAACCGGTGGATGTCAGTTTCTCGGAGGAAGATTGGTGTTGTGGCAGTGCAAGAAGCAGACCTCTGTAGCCATTTCCACATGCGAAGCAGAATACATGGCAGCATCGAACTGCTGCTCCCAGATTTTATGGATACAACAACAAATGCGCAATTATGGTCTGAATTTCACTCAAACTCCTATTTGCATTGATAACACTGCTGTTATCTCAGTAACTAACAATCCCGTTAAACACAGTAAAACTAAACATATTGACATTCGTCATCATTTTATACGGGATTGTGCTGAGAAAAAATTAATTATGCTTGAAAAGGTTGATTCACTGGATAATTTTTCCTATCTTTTTACTAAAGCGCTTGACCGATCCCATTTTCAAAATCTCGTTAAGCTTAATGGGATGATCAATCCCGAGTAACCGTGTTTTTCTCTTTTATCTTAAAAAAAAACATCACTATCGCTTAAAATTACGTCGGTTGCTCAAGTTTGAAGGACATATCCCAAGGATATGTTTGGTCCTTACATCTACGTGTAGATTTTTAGGATAGCCATTAACCAGATGACTGAAAGCGACCGGGGCGGTTTATGATGAGTTTTTATTCTTTCGCTTAAAATTAGTCGTTCATACTTAGTCAGAGGGATACATACTCGTATGTGGTCGGTCCGGCTGATCCACTGGATCTTCAGGATAGCTATTTACCTAAAGACTTTGACTTGATCGGGGCGCTTGAATTTTTAAATTTTCTTTTTTGGGGAAATGATATAATTTTTCAGTCTATAACTTCGCAAGAAGTTTCAATACGGTGTTAAAATGAAAATTGATCCAACCTTGGAAAGTGATAGATAAACTAATTTTGTGCGCTTAACCGGTGAAGTAATTAGCCCTAAAAGACTCTAGAACAGTCATTGTATGTTATGGTAGCTTTCTATGGTACGTAAAAGTAGAAGTGATACAAACTAAATCTTCTCGATTTACTGTGGAGAGTCATTCTGAGTTGTGCATGTCTCCACATACATCTTTCTGAATGATAGGCAGAAAAGTGATTACTCAGTCATACACGAGCCCGTGAGTGTTCTGATTCCCTCGAAGATAGTGTTATGTATCTGTAGTGATCCAGATTCAGGACTTGCATTTGTCTTAGACTTGCAGTTGTATTATGGTTTTTTATTATAAAAAAAACTTTAGTTCTTATCATTAAGCCTTATGAAGCTAATCTTGTTACAAATATCAAGAAAGAGGCAAGAAAGAATAATTCAAAATATAAGAAAGATCGGGAAGACGAATCCGGAGGTCGACATGCGAACATTGTTTAATCAGACACTACGGGTCGAAGTCAACTCGGGGTGACTTGGGGAAAGCCAAATACGCCTTGAGAATAGATAGGAGGCATCACAATCTCTCATGTGATGTCCATCTAAATTTTGAGCTTAATTGAACCTAATCCGTATCACAGAAGCGATGAAAACTATACTAAGTTTTATATCTGCCTACAACCTGTTTCTCTATGTCATAATACTGTGGGTCAGCCTCTTAATTAGTATTATTCCTGTTCGGATCTTTTCAAAGACATGTAGGCTTTCGTAAAGACTGAAATTTGATCCCGTTTATTTAGTTATTCAAATTTTTATTATGTATTTGTTATTATGGTTTCCTTTTAAACTTTTGGTTACTTGGTTCTTTGATCATTAATTTTAATCTTTTTGGGCGGAGTTAAAGGCAAAGTTGACCATGGGTCAACTTTATGCAGAGTTGTTTTAAGTTATTTAATGGGCGAACTTACCTGATGGGCGAAGTTAGTTGAAGGGACGAAGTTAATTGATGGGCGAACTTACTTGTTGGGCGAAGCTAAAATAATTTCTCCTCCTAGGTTTTTTGACAAAATTATATAACGGGTTTCGGTGGTCAAACTTTGTCAAACTTTTCACTCGTAAACCCTCGGCGAACTTACCAAACGAATCAATCCTAATTTTTATCAGTTTTTTAACCCGTAATCAAGGTTCGTCTGCTCATTGTGATTCATAATTCGACTAATTTGTTTGGGACTCTGACCCACAATTTCCAGATTTGAACCTGTGTTATTGCCAAACCCATTAGTTTCTTGTCAAGTCGGTTAAGGGTAGTCTGGATAATGAAACGTTGGTAATCACCTTAATCGCGGTTCGTGTTGCACATAATAACTCTCTGATTGTCTTTTCATCTCAAAAATCGAGTGTTTCTGTTGATCCGCTTTTGCGGCGAAGTTAGGGTTTCAGGCGAAGTTGATATAACTTCGCCAGTCATTTAACATCACCGAAAATATAACTTTGCCTGTACCATGCAGGGCCAAGTTGTAGCCTGTTGATGCACAGATCTGACTTGGCTCGGTTGTTTTGCAGATATGGCTGCTGTGGCTGGTGCTGGTGGAACTGGTGGTGACGAAGGCGGAGGTGATAAGAGATAGTTTTTTCCGGGTCACAACATGTACATCACCTTGGATCCGGATGGTCGTGGAACCAATGACTTTCGTGAGATCATTACGTTTCTTATTCTCTCACGTATTTTCCATGCCATCACTACTACTCTTCCAATCTCCCTACCGAACATTGAAGATTTCTGGAACACAGTTGAGTATGACTGTCGCTTTGACCCACCTATGATGCGTGCTACTGTTAATAATCCAGTGGTACAGTTCTCAGCCAATCAGATCCGGGAAGCATTACAGCTTGGGGTTGAGACTACTGACGACCCTATCGACTTTTCGGCCCCTTTCAGAAATGGTGCATTCGTTCGTATGGGGTATTCAGGTCCATTGGCAGACTCTCAGAGAAGGAAGGGGTTTTTGTTAGATCAGTGGAGGTTTCTGATGCACGTGATGATAGTGTGCATGTCTGGCCGTAAAGCTAGTACAGATGGTATGGGTGGAACGATGCAATCTGCGATGACTGCATTGACTTACAACAAGCCTTACAGCTTTAGTCAAATGATTTTCTATGAGATTGATCGACAACGACGTGTAGTGGCTCGGGAAAGATTTTTAATGTACCCGAGATTCTTACAGATGATCCTCAATCATGTAGCTCCCAATTTTCCACAACGACGTCCGATTTCTTATGTAGAGAGTGCTTCTAAAAGAATTTTTGCTCAATGTCGTTCTTCGAGTGCACGTAGCAGGGAAGAGCTACGTCCTAGGCACACATCATTATTTGGGTACTTAGTGAATCCTGCTTATGTTGCTCCTCCAGGTGATGAATTTATTGATCCGGCACCTCAACAGGCCGATATTCCTCAACCACCTCCTGTGGCTCAACCACCACCTCCTGTCGATCAACCACCTGTGGTACAACACGCACCTCTTGTTGACCCTGTTGCAGCTCCAGCAAAATAGGTTGATCTTGAAGCTGCCTTTGGAGGGCAAGGTTTCTTCGATATGGAAAGGCTTGACCCAGTTGCTGAAGTTCAAGCCTCAGTAGTTGATGTGTCTGGTGTGCATGTTTCTATGGTCGCTACATCTGTGGCGGATTTTGAGAGAACTGACTCTGACTCCTCCACTGACGATATCGTTGAAGCACAACAAATCCTTGCCAGACAAGAAACGATTCATGGCAAGCGAAATAAAGACTCAGATGATAGTGAATCAGATTATGAGGAGGATTTATATCGTCTAGTGCGAAGATCAAAGAAGGCAAGGGTTGGTGAAAGTTCAAGAGTTGGTGATAGTTCGAGGGCTGTTCATTTTTCCCCACCATCGTTATCAGGTATGACTATGTTACCTGCTGCTTCGACTGTCACACTGCCGATAACCACAAGTGTTCCTTTGGTGACCACATCGTCATCATTTGGTATTCCTCCAACCACTTTTCAGTTTACAACACAGGAGATAGTTTCTTTACCGCCTCCTACTCTTACTCCATCAGAGGTTGTCGCTAGATTTGTAGAGTCGACGTTGGTTGCGACTGCTGGGTTACCTGTCTCACTACCACCCATGGTTACTTTTCAGCCTACCTCTGATATTCCAGCTAGTTTGGGAATTCCACCGCCGTATGCTTAAGATATTTCTCATATGCGGTTTGACTTTGATGCTACTCTGTCCGCCTCTGAAAGGATTGCGGCTCTTGAACGGGTAGTTGCTGAACAATCACGGATCAACCTCATCCAGACACAAGCTATTCAGCGGCTTGTGGCAGAAAATCAGATACAATCATCACTTCTACTTGAACACGGTAAACTCTTAAACAGTTCTTAGCATCTCAGGGGGAGACGAGCTGCAAGGGTGATGAATTGAGAACAAAGAAGAGGCAAGACAGAGACGATAATCCCAATGCATCGAAAGATGCATGTGGTGAGTTGCCGAGAACTGAACAAAATCTTGGGACTTCCACATCTCAGGGGGAGTCTACTGGTCCGTCAAGTAGTCGTACAGGTGGTGACACAGTGGTGGTTGTAGATGAAGAGGGGGTGTTGGGAAATGAAGATGATGAGTTAGTTGATGATGTGTTAACGGCTGATGAGATTGAAAAGATTGGGGAACAGATAGAGATTGATAGTGAGTTGGAAGAAGGGGAGATAGTTGATGATGGTGTAGAGCATGATATTCCAAGTGTTGACGAGGTGAAGCTGAGTCAAGATGAAAGTGTGTCGGATGAGTCTGAGTGGGAAGAACAGCCAAGATGGAAAGCAGGCCGTGCTCAGTGGTTCTTCAAGGCAAAGAAGCCTGCAGTACCAACAATGTTCAAGAAAAGTTACAATATCAAGGGCTATGCTGAATCAAAGAAAGGTATTATCTGTTGGTTGTTTGATGAGCAGCTAAAATTGTTTGTGATAAAGCGATTTGATGGGGGTTCAGTACTTTAAGAAGGCTTTGAGATCGCTCAACACCTTGCCTGAGTGTGAGGTGAAAGATTTAGCACATTTGAGTTGATTAATCGAAGTGATGACAACTTTGCGAGATGGGTTGGAAAGATTGTGTGGAAGGAAAGTGTGAAAGAGAAAAAGCTGGAGTTGTTGAAGCCACGGAAAGGGAAGTTGGTCAAAGACAAGGAACGAGGCATGAGGACTGATGGTAAGCCTTGGATGGTGATGAAATACAAGCATATTCGATGCTTGAAAGAGGTTCCAATGAAGATGATGCCCAAGGATATGTTGAAGGATCTCAGGTGGTGGTACGTTGACTGCCAGACTGCTGAAGCCGTGATGGAAGATGAGGATGAATAGGAGATCCTGAGAGTGCATGATCCCATGCACTTGGTAAATTTGTCTCAAGCTGATTTGCAGGTACTTAATGATAAGAAGATCTTCTATATTCCTGCGTGGAAGGATGAAGCTAAGAAGTATCAGAGGGTGGTCTCTGTCTGTGTAAGACAGGGCGTTCATGCTTGAAGATGATTGGTACGAGATTTTTGGATTACAAGACACGAGAAAGAAGATAGAGATATGAAGCTACTGCCAGGGGGGTCTGTTGGTGCATAATGCCAGTAGTTCAGTATCTCGTGTTTATTTGTGTCTGCAATCGTTTATATTGTTCGTTTGTGTTAAACGTGTTCTTATATGTTCGCCGTGTTTAAGTGAACTTGAAGTTGAACGAAGTTAAGACAACTTCGCCTAGTATGTTAGGCGAAGTTGTCGAGTTATATAAACTCATAACTCCGGCTCTTTAGAAATAATTTGGACGGCTGGTTTTTGGTGATACTCTTAATCACGTGTTTGTCTCTTTGGACATTACACCTTGCAATATAACAAGTATTATCATACATCCTCATGTGTTTATATTGATTCAACGTGTTAATCATCTCGACACTCGTATCGTATACGTGGGGATTGCGCACCCTCGTGTTACGAGATACTCCTGTGTAGATCCGGCTGGGAACCTACAAATAAACTTAGGTTTAACAGAACCATGAGTTTCTTTACATGAACAACATTTCGAGGATGTACATTTGAGAACATAATATGGGTATCATCAGCATAGGACACAGGTCGTTTCAGAATCTCCTTTACCAAAGGAACCTGTTTGGAATGGTCCTTGATAAAAGGATGAAGATTCTGATAGCTCTTCTGGCTACAATTTCTTACTACATGACCTTGTTGACCGCTAAGGAAACAGCTTCGCATGTCAACATGATGATGTTGAGAGTTTGTCGGAGCATGTGACACAGATGATAAATGATGACTCGCATTTTTGGTCATGCTCTTAGCAAAATCATCAGATAATTCAGATTTCTTTCAAGTAAAAATCTAAATTTGAACAATTTGAAAAACTTTTCAACGTATCTGTCCCAGTTGACTTCACAAATTGAATTTTCTTAGCTTGTTTTAAATCTTGCTTTGCTTTAGTCAATGGATCAGATGATACTGATGTTTTCGCTTGAGCATATTGACGTTCAAGTTCACGAACCTTGGAAGTTTCATTGTGAAACACGCTCTCAATCAGTTCAGGTTTAATGATATTTATTGGAATGTCTTTCTCAGTGAACATCGTGTCCATCCCCTTTAACTTAAACACACGAGCAGATGACGGCTTAGATGCATTAGGATTTATGAAACGTAACAAATCCTCATCAGAAATTTTGGGTTTTTCTGGTTTCTTAGCCTTCACTGGTTTGACATGAGTATCTTGTTTCATCTTAGTTGTGTGCAAACCATACACAGCCTCCTCAAATTCATGAGGTTCACAAAGTATGTGATTAGAACATGGAATGTTCTTGTTCTTGTGTATAATTTCAGGTTCAAACACATCCTCAATGATAACTTTGTCAACATTTTCAACAAATACTTTGTTTCTTTGAACATGAGGTTTTTGAGGAGCAAATTGGGTTTGAACAGTTTCAGACTTACTATGTTTAGATTTTTCTGAAATCACATGTTCTTTAAGAATTACATCTTCCTCAGTTAGAGCAAAAGGATTAATTTTATAATCATTGTGAAATGGTGGAGGAATTTCAACAAAACCTATACCTTTCTTTGAATCCTTTTGTTTTCCAGAAACTTCAATAATTTCATTCGAAATTTTCGCAATTTGTTCGTTACTCAATAACCTCATTCTCAAGCTCGGTTATCTTTGAATGATGTTTCAAGATTTCTTGAAACTTTTGGTCATTGATTGTCATTTTCACAGATAACTCAGCTTTTAGATCATGGTTACTTTTCGACAATGCTTCAATCTTTTCACGAGATCTCATTTGAGATTCGAGAGATTGTCGATATGTGTCTTTTAGTGAAGCAATTTCTCTCACTAAATTGTCATTGTGATTCTTTAACGATTCTAACTTAGGTTTGTTAGATTCACATTCAACACAATTTACTTTAACTGATGATGTAGCAGAAATAGAATGACTAACCTCATTGATCTTAGCCATGCATGCAAAGACAGTTGTAGGCTTGTCACAGGAATCATCAGAATCCGATCCAGAGTCATTATCAGAAGACACCTCACTTCCACTAGCATCATGAAAATCTTGAGTCAACCAAAACAAAGCCAAATTAGCTTGAGTATCGTTATACAGTGGTCGTTGTGACCAATCATCTCCATTAGCTAACATTGCTTGTGACCCAGAACTTGATGGTTTCTTCTCAGCATCATTACCTCGTGGTGTTGAAGAGTTTGAATTTTGACCACGAGGACCAGTATACTCCTTTTTCGGTTTGTCACATTCTTTTGCAAAATGCCGAATTCTTGACAGTTATAACATTTCACCTTTAACTTGTCAAATCCCAACTTCTTGTTCAGGGCAGGAAGATCTTTTCCGGTTCTTTGCATAAATCTTTTCACCTTACGAACAATAATTGCCATGTTCCACTTTAAATCCATGATTTCTAAGTCGTCTGGATTAATCTGATCATAGTCTTCATCAGTCAGATCACTAGTAGCAATTTTGCTACTCACCAGATTTTCGTAAGAAGTCATGAAAGCTGATAAAAAGGCAAAATTTTGTTCAGCTTCTTTCATGTTGACATTTGAATGTGATGAGTATTGATTTGTCGAAGATGAACTTCCTGAACCAGCAGATACATTTGGTGACCCAGAATTACCAGCAGTATAAAAACACGCTCGAGGATCACTATAGATGGTTGTTTCATTTTCTCTTGAGTTTTGTGTCCGAAAAGCAGTGATCGGTGAAATTGTTGAACTTAGAGGCATGCTACCACCATAGAAAGCAGGATCTTGACTTTCCTTGGATGATTTTTGACACTTGAGATCATACTCACGAGCTTCATTTTTTTGTAAGAACTCACTTGCAGTCAAGTCTTCATTGAAATAACTGTTTTCTTTTAATACCATTAGAAAAGTAGAGTACGAACTTGGAAGTGCACTCTTAATGGTATCAATCTTGTCAATCTCCGAAATTTCCAACTTCATTTTATCCATTTCTACAATTAAGTGTTTGAATATCGTTGTCATCTCTTCAACCGTCTCACCTTTCTAGTAAATTAAAGTTTCTGAATTGAAACTTAAGCATCACCTTTTTGCTTTCAGCCGTGTTTCCAATACTTCTCATTCGGATATGTTGAAACAGAGAAGCACAGATTTTTATACTACCCACTTGGTGAAATATATTTTCAGGTAAAGCCATGGTTAGAGTAGAATAGGCTTTTGTTTCTATCTCTAATGTTTTCTTCTCTTCTTGTGAGTATTGAGATATAGCTTTAGGTCTGAATCCGATAGTCTCATCCCCAATCATAGGAACAGTATAAACTTCATCTAAACAATATGAGCAGTCAGGATGAACTGATCCTAGATGAGCACGAAACCTAGGTTCCCATTTGGCAAAGTCACTGAACTTCATCAATCTTGGACATTTCGAATGTGACCCTATCTCGGTATCAAGTTGCAACATTTGTTGCATTAACATATTCTGTGAGGCTAGTGCATACATACCAGCCATTTTTGACAAATATCAAAAATTTAAGGTTTAAATGTAAAGAACTTGTGAACAGTTGTAGCGAACTGTGAACAGTTGTAGTGAACTGTGAACAGTTGTATTGAACTGTGAACAGTATACTAACGAATCAAATCTTAACGAATCTAAGATTGATCAGATAGCGAATCACGATTGATCTTAGCGAATCAATCCAAACGAATCAAAAAGTCAACGAATCAAATTTAATCAGTAAGTCAAATTAACGAATTGACTAACGAATCGGCTAGCGAATTGCTAAGTGTAATCTTGACGAATTAGAAGATTTTCAGTAACGAACCGCTAAAGTAGACTTAGAGAAATAGATAACGAACCGGCTACAGTGGATAACGAATCAACTAAAAGCGAATCAGGTTGTTACAACGGTTTGTAACAAACTCTGACACCGAATGCCACGTGGAAAAGGTTGTTATGACACAAATCCCAAAGTAGACATGTGTTACACGAATCTATTTAACACGAATCAAATTAAGTAGCAAACTGATGAAACGAATCAATGATAAACTTTAGCGAATTGATGAAATAGGTTAACGAATCAAGTTCAGATTAACGAATCAAACTTGAATATTCATATCTTCAAATCTTCAAAGAAGATTTCCAGAAATCTGGAAATGAAGAACATGATCCCAGAAAACTCAAATTTGTAATACTATCTCAATTCGTAACCAAATCACACGAATAAACTACCAAATTACTCGCAAACCAATTGCGAATCCAAATCAACAGTACTCGTAACTCAATTCACAAACGACCATAACCAATTTGACCAAAAATCATACTCTGTTTTTCGGTCAAACTTAGATCCAAACAGACCAATCCAAAACTCAACCAATATCCAATTTCAATCCTCCAAACCTTATCTATACCTTAACCAACTCAAATCTAGTCCAAACCTTCCATAATTCAATCAATTTAACACAAATTGATCCAAAATTTACTCAAATAGAACACTATCAATACCAAATACTAATAAACAATCATATCAAGTGTAATTAAGCCCCAACGGCTCTGATACCACTTGTTGGAACCCGGGAATCAATCACTATAACTATAAGAGATCTCGGATTTGTGTGTATTTGATTAATACTTAACTCGAATCTAGCTCATAATTACGTTTGATTATGTGTTGTACGTGTATATCTATTATCAGTATATTACTAGTTGTATATGAATAAGATTAAGATGAAGATTGAGAGAGATTTGGAAAGCGTATCGTTAATTAATTCTCAAAACTTTTTTTTAGACGTGAACAGTGTTCACCTATATACAGAAGACGGACCTAGATCGCTAACATTCCCTAGCGAATTAGAGTCCGTTTCGTTACATACAATACAAAGTAAATACTTTAACGAATCACCCCCTGATTCGTTAAACATCCTTAACGAATCAGGGGAGACTTAACTTAGATCTTAGTTCGCTAAACAACCTTAGCGAACCAGATGTTACATTAACGAACTAACTAGATAATTTATTGTTTATTACATTAAACAAAACGACAAATACATTAACGATAAATACAAAGACTCAAGACGCAAAACCGTGCACTAACAGTGGTGGAACTGCGTCGCCCATAATCCTATCCCTAATGACGGATTCAGAAAAAGTATGAGAAGAGGATGTATTACCAACAGACGACGACGAAGAAATGGAAGATGGTCTGGTACGACGTTTCTCACGCAACTCTCTCTGGTTCGGAAAATCCCTTAGATCCAGGCGGTCCTTGAATAAGGAACTTAAAACTAGATGGAGATACGTGAATTGATGACCAAGCGAAATCTTACGATTAACGAACTAATTAGATAATTTATTGTTTATTACATTAAACAAAACGACAAATACATTAACGATAAATACAAAGACTCAAGACGCAAAACCGTGCACTAACAGTGGTGGAACTGCGTCGCCCATAATCCTATCCCTAATGACGGATTCAGAAAAAGTATGAGAAGAGGATGTATTACCAACAGACGACGACGAAGAAATGGAAGATGGTCTGGTACGACGTTTCTCACGCAACTCTCTCTGGTTCGGAAAATCCCTTAGATCCAGGCGGTCCTTGAATAAGGAACTTAAAACTAGATGGAGATACGTGAATTGATGACCAAGCGAAATCTTACGAAAGTTAATTATCACTTTAGTTTACTATTAATTTTATTACTTTGGATCATCACATTTATTTATCAATTTTATAATAAAGAGCATATCTTTAATAAAGGTATAATCATAAATAAAAAGTACTTATATTTACTTTTATTGTTAATAAAGATTTCTTTTAAAATTTAACATTGTAGATAATAAATAATAAATAATAATATTTATATAAAATACGTAAACTATATTTTTAATACGTGAATAAACAAGAAGAATTTTTAAATGTATTCTTAATTAAAAACCCTTTTTTATGAATTAAAACCTTTAATAAATTTTAATAACTAAATCATATATATACATATATAAATAGATACATATATATGGTTTTAACTAAAGTTCAGGAAAATCTCGGTTAATATGTCGGTTTTAACAAATATGGATTAATTATAAGTTTTATAATATTGATAATATAATTTAAATTATTAAAAATGTTAAGATAATTGATTAAATGGCTAATAAATTAAAAAAAAAAAGCTAAAACCCGGGCTGAGCATGGCTCGAACCCACGCCCCCAGCCACAACAGACCTAACGCGCATACCCCTAGCCTACTAGGCTAGAGGTTTAGATGATATTAACATGAATCAGATATAATAAGAACAATCAGTCTGCGAACCAGAAAAACACATAAAATCTAAATAGATCAAATGATCAATCCGTTAATTGTGCATTCAATTAATGTTAGGTTTAATGTTCTTTTATTATAAACGAATACAAATCACTAAATGATTACCTCTAATCATCGTATACGACGGGTAAATTTGAGAAACAAAGGCCGGCTATAATGCTTGACAAACGGACTACAAACAGCAATGTGAATCAAATTAAGTGGAGGGTTAAGGTCCGCTAGGGTTAGAAGGTTATGTCTGTCAGTTTAATTGAGTTATTATAGACGATAGCTGGTATAACAAGCCCAAACTAGTGTCAGCTAAATCGCGAATGGCAAGACAGATCATTAAGATCAAGTTTGTAAGTCCTGTAGACGGATCTTTCAATGTGATATCACACAATCTCGTTGTTATGCGGAAACTAACAAGAGATGATTCAATATTATGCAAGCAAACACACAAAGAACACAAATAAACTGCTTCAAAACACACATATATTATGGCTGGTGCTTAAGCACAATGGTTACCCAACTACACCGATATCTCGTTCTCTATATTATGAACGGCCAACTTATGATAAACCTAGATACATAGTTTATATAGGCACCACATTGAAGCCCAAAACAACCCAAAATCCCACCGAGATCCAAGAGATCTCGATTTACAATATAAGCCCAATACCAAATACAAACTATAGTGATACTAGCCCAACAATCTCCCCCTTGGTTTGTATCTTCATCGTTAATCGTGCTCAAGAATATTTGCGTCCTGTTCCTTGTAAGCACCTGCCCATAAACCTTTTCTGATAATCGACCCCACCATCCTTGTATATTCTTTAGCAGCAGGCTCGAACAATGGTTCAGCCATAATTTGAAAATTGCTAAGAGTTTTAATGTCTTTCTCGCCAAATTTCAACATATCACGTGGGTCGACAAATCAAAATTGTCCTTTTCGTAGACGGATAACGACCGTAGCCATCTTGTCTTCATACGTCCAGAACGTCATCTCATCTAAAATCCCATATGGAATTCTAGTAGACAGAGGAATGTGAGTTTCCCTCTTAGTTGCAGGCCACATGACGTTGACCATCGTCTTCCCCATCTTCGGATCTCGAACCCCTTTGGCTTTCTTTAAAATTAACTCCGCGGTAGTCATATTCGGGAATCCTCGATCGACTTTATTCCTCAAGAAGTTCCAGAAATCTATAGCCTTCTTGTCATTGTTAGGGTTGTGAAAAAGAGCATTAATAAGGTCACTAAGATCAACCCTCGTCCAGGATCCAAAATCCTTCATTTTCCTGTAATATTTGGTAGTCCTAGACCTTCTTTTCACCCACCACATGGCTTTATCAACATCAAATTCCCAAGACATAATACCTAATCGATCACTATATTTGTCTAAAAAACCCTTCTTAAATTCAACAATAAATTTATCCGGGTGATCGGAAGATTCCACGTTTTGATTCGAGTTCTTCATAATAAGAATCTTCTTCTGAAGTCTTTCACTTTGCTCAGCCGTCTTAGGAGGGGCAGCAAGGTATTGTTCCAGTGTTTCAGAAGCGTCAATATTTGAAGCAGGACGCACACTGGAACTACCACCTTGACTTTCAGCAGGAGCCTTTGCGGTAATGTTTTCACCACTCTTGAACTCATCTCCATATTTGAAGCAGTGAGTCCACCAATGTTAGCTTGAAGTTCATTGATCTTCAAATCTTTATCAGAGTTTCTAGCTTCAAGCTCTTGGATGTGTACATCCTTCACAACCGATTCTTGCTCAAGTTCAAAGACTCGTCGGTGTAAGGACTGTACATCAACAGATTTAGCATCCAGAGTGATCCCCTTGCCTTTATCCTGCAAAAATTTATCTTGCATTGCAAGAATGTTACAATCTTATCAGCAACGCTGGAACTTGATTGACCAATCGGGTTATACGATCCCGATGGCTCGTCAGTGGACTAAATATTAGCATCAAACTCGAACTCATGAGCAATATCATCAAAAATCTGGTTTTGAGTTTGAGGTTCAGCAGTAGATGGACTTGTATCAACTTGAGTTTCAGTACGTTCAGGCTCACGTTCCTGTTGTTGGCTTGTTGGTGTAGTTTCAGTAACCAGCACACCCAGTCTCGGATCTTTCTTTCTTCACTTTCGTGGAATGAGATCGGTAGCTGGTTCTTTAGGAAGATCTTCATTTTGTATCGCATTGACTGATTGAGGAGGTTTCAATGCAGTCGACTGGAGCAGATCTTTAAACATCTCAAAATCTTTCAGCTAGTCAGCAGTAGGTATAGTCTGTTCTTCTTGGTTCTTAATCTCCATGTGTTGTGATGAAGAAATTTTTGGCTCATCGTCATCAAAAATAGTCTCATATGATGCAGTGAACCTCTGAATAGGTGTCACATGCTCATCAACAATCGAGGCACTGGCACTAGCAGGAGTAGCCTCAGTTTCAGCAAACCTTCCAAACTTAACAAGTTCGTGAAGGCCTTCGTATACTACTTTCGCCCGCTTTCAATATTGCTTCATTAACCCAAATGTGTTGGGGCCCATAGCTTTCAAATTGAGCGTTTCTACATATTTGACAATTCAGGATAATGTGAGTCAAATATCATCTGCAGAAACCTCGGGTACATCGGAAACATCTCTTTCTTCTTCCCCTTAAGGTTGCTCGTCATCTCATCGAACACAAACTTGGAGTAATTATAATTCCAGTCCATGATCAGAGGAACCATAGCCGACATCTGAATGTGGCTGATCGCGTCTGAACCCGCTTTGCGTCCTGAGACACACGTGAAAAACGTGTGAATCAAGAACCTCTAGTAAGGATGGAAAAATTTCTTGATGGCTGGAGGGTAGGATCCTTCATATCCCATTCTTAAAGCAACTTGATGTGTGTCTAAGGAATGCTCTTTCTAAGGAACTCAAAACTAAGCTTTAAATTTATAAAATGGAAACTCCTAATGACACCACACACAACCGGCAAGTGTACCGGTCAAAAGTAGTACAGACCGAAGAAGTCCGAGTATCGAACACAAGGACACGTTAGAACGCCTATGATCACTAAACCCTAGACAAGACCTTCATAAGAATAATATTTTTTTATTTGATTTTTAATAATTAAACTACTTGACCTAATTTACTTTGACTAAATTAATTAACTTAATGAAAATGCTTAACGAAACTTAACGACTGTGACAATGGAGAAAACGTCGACCTAGGTAAGAATCATATTGACGGTCTAACAAGCTAATGGATTGAATGATCTCATGACATCGGTATCTAAAGATGACACAACTATGGTTCTCTCAAGAAAGCTAGATCACCTCTCGGTCTCACTAACACACCCTGACTTACACTTAATTGATTTTAAGAACAAAACGGGAAACGAGTGCTAAGGTGTTCTAATGCCGTCTCTCCTCTCGGTCTCACCGACACACGACCCTAATGGAAATGAATACTACGCAACCGAGGATAGAGGAACAATTTTGTTTAACTTAAACTAGACCAACTAATCGCTCACAAACCCAAACCCGACAAGAACCGAACCCGCTCTCACGCAATCCTAATCCTAACAAGTAAAAGCTATGAGACAACTTTACTTCCTATCACCTCTCGGTCTCTAAGAAGGTGCTTACCCGCTAAATTCAATAAATTAACACACTCAATAAAACCCTACGGTTGATCCTACCGCAATCAAACTCTAAACACAAAGTAAAGACTCAAACAAGCTACAATCAATCAAAACTAATTCAACCAATCGAAGCAAGAGGTTTGTGAGTATAATTAGAAAAATCACAGCCACTAAACACAACCTAATTCAATATTAAACCAAACTTTCAATAGCAAATCAAGTCATATAGATCAAACAATCAACTAAACTCATTAAACCCTAACAATAATCATCTATCCTAAGTAGAACAAAGAAGCTTAGCTACTCATGATTTTTGGATAACAACATATACTCAATGTGAACACCATATTAATCATCACAAACATCATTAAAATCATTCAACAATCAATGATAATCAATAACAACTAAATCTCTAACTTAATTGCAAAACAATCCAATTTTAAAGATCAAATCATAAGAGTTATGAACATAAACAAAAACATAAAGTTTATGAATGTTATACTCTTGTATAGGGCTGAGATTAATGATGAGAAACCACCCTAGCTACTGTCATGAGTCACCTTTAGCCTTCTTCTTCTTCCTTGGCTCACCACAATGCAAAAAACGATTTTTCTTGGTGTGTGTGGAGGCTGTCCGATCGCAAACTGTTGTATAGGGGGTGTTGGTTTGATTTTTTATATTAAATTTGTTGTTGTTGCTTCTGTGGGTTTTTATTTCCATCCACAGAAACCAAATCAACTTTTTGTCTCCTCAAAACAAACACACCTAGCCGACCATACAAACAACAAACTCTATTTTTTTTTCTAAACCTTATCTACCGATCGGGATTAAGGATGGGGTGTTAGGGTTTTTTTTAGTTTATTATATATTATATATTATACATGAAAGGCTTTCTTCTTGTCGGCTTGGATCGGGCCTTGAATTTTGGTGTTGTTAACTTGATCATAAAGCCTCTTATGTCTTCCAAAACTCGAACCCTTTCTCCTTTAAAACTTGTAACCTACACAAAATAATAAACTTTGTAAGAACAAGTTAAAATCATTAATTATTATATAATTAAGCACTTAAAAGGTGATAAAAAGGTACGGAAAATAAGTGTGTTTTACAACACATCATAACTTCAGCAACAGCATCAGTGCGGTATTCAGTTGGGTAGTCGGGTTGATCACCGAACAGTAGAAATTCACGAATAATAGCCTTTGTAATAATAACAGGCTTCTTATGAATCTTTGTCTCAATTGTTACCACCCCCCAGCACCCCGTTGATTAATGGAAGTGTTATTCCAGAACTCTGTCACCATCTTTTTGCAAATAACAGGATTTTCTCGTATGGTATGATAAATCTTGCACGTGTTGAGCCCCACTATCATGGACTTGAATTCTTTGTGCACAATAGGTGGATCCTATAAGCATCCGACAATATTTTGAGTATCTACAAACTTCAATGGTGCTTTATCAGCCATGACTGCAATAAATGAGTCAAGTTAATAAAGCATTCACTTAACTGAACAATCACTCAGTATTATAAGGACAAATGATAAATTGGCTAAAGAACAGGGACCAAGAATGCAAATTTTGATAATATTGGTCATTAATTGTAAATTAATGTCAATTTTAGTCTAAAATAATATGTTTTCGGTCCAAAATTTAGTTTTCTGTCCATAGACTTGGTTTTTGGTCCTTGAGCTGAGTTCTCTGTCCAACAAAGTCCAAATTCACTAAGAACATGAGTTCTCGGTCACTCAGTGTTGGCTCTCGATCAAATGCTCAACCGAGAACCCTTGATATTTCAGATGAACAAAGGAGATCTCTGTTTGACCAAAGGTTTTCGGTCAAACATCCCGAGAACCCTGGATTCCTAGATCTATGGAGATCTCGGCCAAGAAAACCCTTGGGTTTCTTCTCGAAATATGAGTCATCTTCTCCCAATCACAAAGAACCACCATTGATAACTAAAGCTGCAACTTCAAGAAACTCTCAATATATCAAAACACAAGCCAAAAACATCATAATCTTTATCTTAAACAATATCGATAACATGATTAACAATGATTTGTTAGTTCCGTACAGATAAAATCCACAATGAACCGAAAAGCCCCTTTTTCAAGCTTTCATTTACCTATTTGTCAATGTAGATCACGTTAGTTGTTGAAGAAAGCAAGAATGGATAACTTAGAGGCTAAGAAACTTGAAGGTTTTTTTGGTTTAGAGAGAAGATTACAGATTTGAGATATAAAATAAGAAGAACAATAATGCAGATGAAAGACTTTTATACTTCAAAAGTTTTAGATCACGCTGAAAACCCTGATGGGCTGAAAATGTGTGCAATATATGGGCCAGTCCAACTAGAACAAGTTCTATTCATCCAAATCTGTAATGGGCCACAAAGACAAGAGCTGAGAATAGATTTTATACCCAAACATGGGCTTGATCCATGTTTTAAATCCAATCTCTTATAGCATCTATTTCAACAAGAGTAATTAAGAGGTGAAAATAAATAATGAATAAAAAACAAACAAAAATAGAAATAATGACACAAGAAAAATTTAATCACTTGGTCTCCTTGTAATTTAACAAATTTTTGGGATCAGATTTCAATTTCGATAAACACGCAACCTCTTAAGAAAAGATCCGAACATGGAATCATATTGATTAAGATGTTTTCACAATGATTCATGTTCAGCATTATTATGACATAAAGAGACAAGTTGATAGCATGTATAGTAAACTTAGAATGATTTTCATTGCATCAGTGATACGAGTTATGTTCAATTAGGCATAAATCTTTGATGGACATCACTCATGGACCTATGATACCTCATATCTCTTCTCAAAACGTATTTGATTTTCTCCATATCACCCGAATTTGACCCCAACCCCCTAGTGCTTGATCAAAAGATTTTATATATAAACAAAAATTGTAAGCTTTAAGGTTGAGCGTTGGACTTACAAGCCATTCGGACTTACATGCCTTACATTCAGAGTTTTTAAGACTAATTTGAATGCCCTACCCTTGTAGTTCTAGTTTGACCCTTTAAGCTTTTGAAAAACGAAATTTAATAACACAATATTATATATATATATATATTTTTTTTTTTATTTTTTTTTTTGAAACAATAGCAAAGGCATAATATTTTGGAGATCAAGACACTAACGGAATCTTGTATGACTGGGTAATTAATTTCTGCCTATCATTCGGAGAGATATATCTGGAGACATGCACATTTCTTCAGAAAATGACTCTCCATAAAAAGTTTAGCAGATTTAGTTTATATCACTTCAACTTTTACACATCATGAAAAGCTACCATGCAAATCAATGACTGTTCTAAAGCCTTTTAAGCCTAGTAACTACACACGTTAGGCACACATAATTAATTTGACTATCATTTTCCAAAGGTTGGATCGATTTTCATTTGAAGCGAGAGTGTAAAAAAATGTTTAATATATATATATATATATATATATATATATATATAACAAAACACACACACACTCTTTTTGAATTTTTTTAAATTTCTCCCCCCGTAAATTTGTGCAACAAAAATTTTAAAGAAAATGAAAATATTTATGTACAAGTTTAACCTCAAAAAGACTCAATCATCGAAACGAAGAATTTTAAGAAACCCCACGAACACATTAAATCTAGCTGTTCTGACCGGTTTTGTAAATAAGTCGGCCACATTATTATCAGTGTGAACTTACTCAAGATGAATCAATTTACGGTCGTAACAGTCATGAATAAAATGAATTTTAATGTCATTGTTCTTGGATTTTAAATGCTGAACAAGATTTTTAACAATAGCAATAGCAGCATCATTATCACAAAAGATTGGGGAGTCAAGAAATTCAAAACCGTAATCCAGCAATTGATGTTGCATCCAGATAGCCTGTGAACAGCAGGCCGCGCAGCAACATATTCAGCCTCGGCAGTGGACGTGGACACCATTTGTTGTTTCTTGCACTGCCATGAAATGAGTCGATCACCCAAGAATTGACATCCGACAGATGTAGGTTTCCTGTCAATATCATCTCCACCGTAATTGCTATAAAAAAAAAGCATATAAGTCAAAATCTGAGGTTTTGGGATACCAAAGACCTAGCTTTGATTGCCCTTTCATATATCTAAAAATACGTTTAACAACAATTAAATGAGAGAGTTTAGGTTTAGCCTGGAAACAGGCATTGGCAGACATCAAACATGATGTAAGGGCGACTAGCGGTGAGATACATCAGGGATCCGATCATTGACCGATAGTAAGTTTGATCTACGGGATTTCCTTCAGGATCAGAAGAAAGAAGAGGTCTTTCCGCCATAGGAGTTGCTGCGCTCTTAGAATCTTGAAATTCGAACTTTGCAAGCACGTCTTCAACATATTTTCCTTGATATAGCAGAATTCCCATCGAACTCTGACGAACTTGTAACCCCAGAAAATTTGTCATCTCCCCTAACAAACTCATTTCAAATCTATTTTTCATGACTTCTTCAAATTCTAAATATAGTGCAGTACTGGTAAACCCGAAGATGATGTCATCCACATATATCTGAACCAGGTACAAATCTTTCCCAACAATTTTAAGGAACAGAGTTTAATCGATGGTTCCTCTCTTGTAACCATGCCCCAAAAGATGAGTTGTCAAAGTTTCATACCACACCCGAGGAGTTTGGTGAAGACCATACAGTTCTTTATCGGTCAGAACATGATTGGATTCTTTGAGTCAACAAACCCTGGTGGTTGATCTACATAAATCTCCTCCTTGACTTCTCCATACAAAAACCCTGTATTGACATCCATTTGATAAACCGTGAATCCCATGTAGGAAGCATATTCCAAAAAAATCCGAATGGCCTAAAGTCGAGCCACGGGAGCATAAACTTCAGTGTAATCTAAGACTTTAACCTGACGAAAACCACGAACGACGAGCCGTGCTTTGTTTCGAACGATAACTCCCCGTATTATCTTGCTTGTTGTGGAAAACCCATCCTCTATCTAACGCTTTCTTTCCAACTGGCAGCTCGACCAATCTCCAAACTTTGAGTTTATCAAACTGATTTAATTCCTCATGCATGGAATTGACGTGAGGTCGAAGACTACCTCAAAAATAAACTGAATACAACTAATTAGATAGCGGTAAATGGGTGTCGAACACAGAGAGTTTGTGGAAAATGTGTTACTAAGTAGTTTTTTAATTAATATATATTATACTACATGCAGAAAATAAACTCAAGTATTTTTTTGGTTGATTTGATTAACGAAAAGAACTGAAAGCAATTTAACGAGTTTTAAAACAATAAGAGGAAATATGTCTTCCCTTGGTTTCCGGTTTCTATGAATGTCAAAGTTAATGTTTAAACTGAGATGAACAATAAATAAAGTTTGTGCTTATGTAAACGGTTGCGATAATTGAGGATCAAGTACTTGGATTACACAACGCAAGGTAATCACTCAAAAACCAATTAGTTTAACTAACCCCGAATCCCTCTCGATTAATCTCGATTGCTTAAAGAACCAAGAACTGACGGTTTAGAACACAAATTCAATAAACTAACAATCTATCAATCAATGCATAAACACCATAATAATGAAATCAATAAGATCAAGTATTATCTCAGAAATTGCATAAACATTCAGCCAAACATTCATAAATAAACCTTACAATCCGAGGGAAAACGCAAAGGGATTTAGCCAAGCATGATTCGGTTCATCATTCCTTCAATTAAAGTTTGCATATGAATCGAAATCGAGTCTCTAATGATTAGAACACTCACAATTGATCTATGGCACCTAAAAATCGCCCTAGGTCGTCCATAGTTGAAAGATAATGATAAAAGTTGTCCAAAATACGAGTTAATATGGCAGTTACAAAGTTCTGCGACGCGCCCATCGTAAGCTACGGTGGCCACCGTAACTTACGGTCGCTCCCAAAACCCTACGATGAGACAAAACTGCCTTATGGCAGTCATTTCCATCTAGCTTCCACCGTAGCTTACGGTGGGCACCGTAAGCTACGGTGGCTCCAAAACCCATCTTCTTGTTTTTGTCATAACTTTCTTGTTCCAAGTCAGTTTTCTTTACCGTTTTCGCCCACGTTCTCGTAATTTCATCATCTAACATCTCCTACCTGCAATTATACGAGTAAACGTAGTCATCTAATTGATAAACCGATTAAATGCATGATTATTAACAGTCTTAAATCACTTAAGGGTTGTCCAATGGACCACCCATCACATTCCCACACTTACCCATTGCTTGCCCTCAAGCAACTCAATCATTCAAAGTTAAACGCTAACTCATTCATCAAAATGCATTTCGATTAAGGTCCCAAGTCATACCATATTCCCACATGTTTCGTAATTGCACTAATAACACATTTATTTATCAAATCTAGAAATTCAACCAAACCTAACACGTTTCCTGTTTTTCTTTCACGCAACACGCCACTCTTGAACTTTCCACTCAATACTTTTCTCAAAGCTAGCATGATGCACTATTCCACCCAAATGCACGTGTGCCAATCTACTATAATAAGCTTGTGTAACTATCGAACCTCCACCTAATGAATGCATAGACACTCGCACAAATCAAGAGGGCTTATTATGGGTTGTAACGGGGCCAAGTGTTCGGGTATGGAATGGGAATATTGAAAGTAGCTCAATGATTTGATCCAGCTTATTACATAAATTCTAAGAAAACCTAAGAAATAAAATAAAACTACATACACGACTAATTTTTTTCTTTTTCTTTATCTTCATTTTTTTTGTTATTTTTTTGAATACATAATACCTTGAACATTGAATCTCCAACAAAAAATTTTTTCGATAATGCAAAAAACATAATACTTTCTACTTTCTATTGATGAGTACTAGAACAATTACAAATACAAAGAAAAACCTACCAAGCCGGATCGTCTCGCAATTTAACATCGAGGTTTATTGAGTAAAAAGAATAAGCCCAAAAAATGTTTTCTAAGGAAACAAACCCCACACCCCTCTCGTTAACCACGCTCATATGTATAATGCACGAGGCCCAACCCCCAAAACCCGCACTCTCACTCATCCAGATGAGGCTATACCTAAATGCCTCTATCATTTTTGCGCTAATGCCAAGCTAAGGTCTCAGAACACATTCATTACAAAAGTTCTAACAAGAAGGGTCACACTGCTTATCTTCAAATAATGCCAACCATGAAAACCCGTGGTATAAATTTCCAACCCTAAATTTGTTACCGACATATTACGCGAAATAAATAACCAAACACATGTCACTCTTGGCTGAAAATCTATTACCATTTCCTTTAGGAAAATTGGTTTTAAATAATCCCAACTATCGCCTATTGGTAAATATCCATCTCAACTTTACACTTGCCTGCTGGCAGTTCCAACTACTTGTGCATTTGTTTTTAATGGGCCGCGACTAACGGATGTTAACTCCATTAGTCTTTGTCTGACGTGGCCATCCCAGTTGGCAAAAACTTGATTACGTGGAACGTGACGTGGCGGCTGATTATGTATTATTATTATTATTATTAACCCATCTCCCTTTTATTCTTAGTCCAGTACAACCACCACCACCCCTCGTTTCCCGGCGAGCCACCACCACCACCCCTCGCCGGAACACACGACCACCACCATGTCTATCCCCTGCAACCAACACCGGAACCTATTACCACCACCATGTCCATCCCTACAACCACCACCGGACCCCATGACCCCCACCATTATCTTACTCGTCGGCCACCGGTGGTGGAGATCTAAACAGAAACTGTCGGAGACCACCATGTTCTCCGGCCCCAGCAACTATTGCTCTCTGTACCGTCACCACGTTGGCACTCCGCCGCCACCGCCTCGTCTACAACGTCGCTGGAAACACCACCCTCTCAACTGAATCTGTACCGGAAACGCCACCACGTTGGCACTCCGCCGCCACCATCTCAACTTCTACTCGTCTGCAACCACTCTGTACCGGAAACACAATTTAGACCTTGAATTAGGGTTAAAATAGGGGAAATGAGTGTTGATCTTCAAGGAGACACGATGTAGACCCTGAACTAATGTTGGATTTATGATTTGGGGGTTGATTTGATGATTATTGTTTTTAATATGTCTGATGAAGATGATGACGGTGGTTGGGTTGTGGTTTTGAATGAAATGGGTGTGGAATTAGGGTTTTATTATTATTATTATTATTAATTTATTATTATTATAATGACTGGTTGCCACGTAAGCTGCCATGTAATTAGTTTCTTGACAACTAGGCATGCCACGTAAGCATCAGACTAACGGAGTTAACATCTGTTAGTCGCGGCCCGTTAAAAACACATGCACGAGTAGTTGGTACTGCCAGCAGGCAAGTGTAAAGTTGGGATGGATATTTACTAATAGGCCATAGTTGAGATTATTTAAAACCAATTTTCCTTTCCTTTAAAACATGGCAATACTCACACACGGGGATTATGACCATGAAAAGGGATCTTATCTCAACACATATTTTGAACCACACACCAAATTGGAACTTTTTATTTTTGAAATTTTTGAAAAATTTCTCCACATCCCCGCACTTGGGATACATGTCCCCAATGTATGGTTTTGGCACAATTTTTTTTTATATATATATATATATACTTATATATATATATATATATATATATTTATATATAACAAAAACCCATCAGACCACAACCCTTTAATCAATATCGCACATACACCACCCTACCACCCAAACCAAAAACAATGCAAAAAGAAATATTTACCTATATACAAACTGAGACAAGAAAGCACCTGATTAGGAGTAATGTGGCCGAGATGGCCCGAATATAGATGTTATCACATCCGAAAATTCACTGAATCCAAATGTGCCTTGGTCATCACTACCTTGTTCGCCTCCTTGTTGTTGCGAGGCACCTTGACTTGAGCCTTGATTGGGATCCACCCACATAGAGTGAAGCAATGGTGGTGTCGGGTATGACACACTACCATCATATAGTGGCAAGGTGGTGTAATCCACAATTGGCTGGTCGGCCACAACTGGCTGCCCTGCATGCCACGCGTTGTGCATTCGTCTATAACGATCATCAATATACCGGTTGTTCATCTCGTTCTCAAAGGCATAAGCTTGAGTTCGGTTTCATTGCTCTTGGCGATCATAGTTTTGCTTTAACGCCCTTTCCATACTTGCACCCATGAAAGTTTGTTGATCAAATATGGTTTGGGAAGATTCGGACCAATTCCCAAACGTAGGTGGCCGTTGTCGTTCCACCACCTCTTGGATAGTCCCTTGAAAGGCCCAATTTGAATCATAGGGCGTTTGTGCATAGTCGAATGCACTTCCCACATAACCCGACTTCATACCCGGTTGCCTTCCATCCCAACTCGGTCCCGCTTGATCCGCATCCATGTGAGCTACATTCGGATAATCTTGATAAGCATCATCACCACTTACTTCATCTTCACTTTCCGGGTCATCCTCTTCTCCCGCATTCAATGGTCTTGCATCATATTTCAATACTCTCCATCTCCTTTCATCACTTTTTAACTTATGGTACCGTTCGGATTATGAGTATACCCAACCAGACCCCAAATGTGTAATGTTGAATGGTTTGAACTTTTTGTAAGAACCCTTATCACCTTAACCAATTGCCCCATACTTCTTTAACAGTGCCGCAATCAATCCACAATGAGGTATGATTTTTCGATCCACACTGTTATGGCTTATCTATATATTACACCTTACCAAGAAACGGTATGGAATAAGCGGTGATCCATGTAACAACATGTATAAAATTGGTACTTCGGGATACCGTACTTCGATTCTGTCACCCCGACGTGGAATGATATTATGAATGCTTATCATCAACACAGCTTTGCTTCCATCCTCAAAATTTTTCGGTACAACTTCTCGGCGTATGTCGTGGGCAAAAACAGATAATTATATATAACACGTCTTAAGGTAGCCACCCATTCTTGTATCTTTGTATCAAACAAGTTAGTTGACTCCTCATCCCAACACTTCAAGACCTCTTCCCAAACCAACGCTCAGAACCTATCAATGACCCCAAACGGACCAAAATCCACTTCCCTCACTTCTTTTTCACAAATAAATGCCTCGCTGCGCTAAAGAGTTCATTTGTTCATGGAATAGTTCCGGTTGCCATTCCCGATGTTGATTTGCCAAAGACCCCGAGTTTCATATTGGTTTTTCACCTCTTTGATCTTATTCCTCTTCTTCCATATCCGCTTGAAGTACTAATCTTCTTCTTTTTGGTTGTTCAGCAGGATTACTTGAAGACCCAACCGGTTCCTTTCCTTTTCAACCCATTCTGAACACACAAACAACAACAAAAGAGCAAGTTATTCACTTTTTAACCTTAAACATCCCCACACTTGCTTAACATTATGATTGAAGATGCCAACTAGACACATATTCAATTTTTCAAACAAATTTCCAAAACAATTTAGCATTATGTCCACTATATGACCAACAATTTGCCCATAATTATGTTTCAATTCATACTAATCATCTTCAACATAGCCCATTCAAACTCACTATTCATATTATTCAACAATTCAAGAAAGTGTAGATATAGAAACAATTATGAACAACTTACAATTTCACTGCAATACACCATCAAGAATGAAAATAAATTACATACCTTGGTGTTGTAGAAGATGAAGACTACCAAACCTTCAAAATAAACCAAAACCCACTAAAACCTCAACAATTTTCGGACTAAATAGTTCAAAATAGACCACCAAAACAAGATATTCTTCCAAATTCAATGATATAATTGTAACCCTTGTGAAATTCTAGCCAAAATAGACCCAAAAATCGATTGATTTGGTTAAGAGATGAGAGAGTTATGATAGTTTGAAGTGGGATTTTAGGGTTTTAAGGTTTGGAGGAGATGAGGAAGAAGATGGTCAAATGTGTGGTGAAAAAGAAGGGAAATCCGTATGTGGTGTATATTAAACGTAAATATAAATTTTTTTTTAAACACAAACCCGTCGCCCAGCTCTAGGGCCCACCGTAAGCTACGGTGGCCACCGTATCTTACAGTGGCTTTGGACCAAAAGATGCTGCCGTAAGGCAGTTTAAGACCAACGTAGGGTTTTTATTCCCCACCGTAGCTTACCGTGGGTACTGTAGGATACGGTGGTACCTGTAGGTTTTTTTCAATTGTTTTTTTCGAAAACATTATAGAAACACAAAAAAGAAAAACCTACAAAAACCAAAAATTACCCTACCCCCCTTGAAAAATCTGAGTTGTCCCCAACACGGTAAAGAAATTTGTTAAAATTTCCCCACACTTGATTCGAACTTACTTTAAGACGAGAACGGTAATTTTTAAAACCAAATTGAATAAAAACTAAATTAACCTAAACTAAAATATACAACATACCTTGGCCTCTTAATTTGTTTCCTCATCCGGTGAGCTTAACAAGTAATTCACCCTATCCACATCGAGCATATTGATGTCATTTCCTTCTAAGTAAGGTTTAACTCTTTGACAATTCACCATGTGCTTCATTTGGTCTTTAACATCTTCTATCTCCACATCACCAAACGACCCACTCTTGTGATGATATATGGACCCATCCATTTACATTTTAGCTTACCCGGAAACAACTTTAACCTTGAATTGTACAACCACACCTTTTGATCCACTTCAAAAGTCCTTTTTCTCAACTTTGCATCATGGACCATTTTCAGTTTGTCTTTATATGCTGAGGCACATTCATATGCCTTATCCCGAATCTCCTCAATCTCAGTCAATTTCAACTTTCTCAATTCGCCCGCTTCTTTACAATCGGCGTTCACATTCTTGATCGCCCAAAATGCTCGATGTGCCAACTCCATTGGTAAATGACACCCCTTTCCATATACTAATGATATAGAGTTGTACCAATTGGAGTTTTGTAGGTGGTCCGATATGCCCACAACGCATCATCTAACTTGGATGACCAATCCTTCCTATCGACGCGCACCATCTTCATCAAAATTTCTTTAATTTATCGGTTGGACACTTTAACTTGTTCACTCATTTGTGGATGATAAGAAGTAGCAATTATGGGATCACATTGTACCTTTTTAAGAGTTTCCCAAAGTTGAAATTCTTGAAATGCGACCCACCATCACTAATAATAAACCGCGGGATACCAAACCGATAAAAGATGTTTGCTTGAACAAATTTGCAAACCACCGAATGGTCTTTAGTTCTTGTTGCCACTGCTTCTACCCATTTTGACACATAATCAACCGCAACCAAGATATATATAGAAATCCATTTGAGTTTGGAAATGGGCCCATGAAGTCAATGCCCCATACATGAAACATCTCTAATACCAAAATCGGTTGCAATGGCATTTCATCCCTTTTTGAGATACTACCCATCTTTTGACAATTTAAACAATGTCGGGCATACTCATTTGCATCTTTGAAAATGGTAGACCAATAAAACCCACATTGAAGTACCCGATAGCCCGTTTTCTGACCACTAAAATGACCTTCGCACGTTGATGCATGTGCATGAGTCAAAACCTCCAACAGCTCGGAATCGGGAATACACCTCCTTATCACTTGATCCGAACCACTCTTGAACAAATCCGGTTCATCCCAGATATATTGTTTCACTTGGGCCATGAACCGTTGCCTTCTCTTCTTCACCCAATGACTTGGAATAGACCCCGTGGCTAAATAATTCACAAAGTGGGCATGCCACGGTGCGGTCGACACGGCTAACAATTGTTCATCGGGAAACCTTTCATTTATCCCCATCGGGTCATCAACACATTCCAATGGAATCCGGGACAAGTGATCCGCCACTACATTTTCACACCCCTTTTTATCCCGAACCACCAAATCAAATTCTTGCAAAAGCAATACACCCCCCCGAATTAAACGCGCTTTTGCATCCTTCTTCTCCATCAAATACTGAATCGCACTTTGGTCCGAATAAACGATCACCTTACTCCCCCAAATATACGAGAGAAACTTATCCAAAGCATACACCACCGTAAGAAATTCCTTTTCGGTGGTTGTATAATTAAGTTGTGCTTCGGATAATTTTTTACTTGCATAATAAATTACCATTGGCTTTTTATCAATTTGTTGACCCAAAACCGCTCTGATAGTAGTATCACTAGCATCACACATAATCTCAAACGACTTTGACCAATCCGGTGGTTGTAAAATGGGAGCTTTCACCAACTGTTCCTTCAAAACATTAAACGCTTGCAAACACTCATTAGTAAAATCAAAAGGAGCATCTTTTAACAACAAAGTACATAAAAGGTTTTGTGATCACACTAAATCCTTTAATAAATCTTCTAAAAAAACCCGCATGCCCCAAAAATGCCCCTTTAATGTTTTTAGGTGGAGGTAAATATGATATTACCTGGACCTTTGCCTTGTCCACTTCCATTCCCCTTTCTGAAATAACGTGACCCAACACGATACCCTCTTGCACCATGAAGTGACTTTTCTCCCAACTTAAAACCAAATTAGTCTCAACACACCTTTTTAAAACTTTTTCAAATTCGTTGAGACAAGTTTCATAATTTGGACGAAAAATGGAAAAGACATCCATAAATACCTCAAGTGAATACCCGACCATATCCAAAAAAATACTCATCATACAACGTTGAAATGTCGTCGGGGCATTACACAATCCGAACGGCATTCTCTGAAAAGCAAAAGTGCCATATGGATAGGTGAAAGTGGTCTTGTGTTTCCGGGTGGATAGCAATTTGATTATAACCCGAGTACCCATCCAAAAAAACAGCAATACTTTGACCCGATAATTTTTCAATAATTTGGTCAATAAAGGGTAATGGAAAATGGTCTTTAGATGTAGCGGCATTTAATTTACGATAGTCAATGCAAACTCGCCATCTGGTGACTGGCCGGGTGTCGATTTGTTCACCGCTTTCATCTTTAATTACCTGTATACCTACTTTTTTTGGTACCACCTGTGTAGGACTTACCCATGCACTATCCGAGATGGGATAGATAATTCCCGCATCCAACCACTTTATTACCTCCTTCTTCACAACTTCTCTCAAATTTGGATTTAACCTTCTTTGAGTTTCTCAGGTTGGTTTTGCATCCTTGTTGGTGATGATTTTGTGCATAACTATAGACAAACTAATGCCTTTTAAGTCGACAATTGTCCAACCTATCACCGCCTTGTTCATCTTCAACACCTTCAACAATTCTTCCTCTTGAAACTCATCCAAATTAGATGCAATAATGACCGGTAGTGTGTCATTATCACCCAAAAACATATACTTCAAGTGGCTAGGAAAATCCTTCAATTCCAATTTCGATGGCATTCCAAGGACGGTTTTGTACTCGAATCGATCTCGGCCGGTAGACTTTCAATTTGATGTGTCCATGGTGGTCGTCCTTCTTTTACCGACAAGACGTCTTGGTTCTTCTCTTCCATCCTCAATGCACAAAGATGTACATGTTCAGAAAAATCACAAACACATTCTTCCAAAGCATCCTCCTCATAATCATGCGGTTCACGCATGTCTACAATATCTGCCATGAAACACTCATAACCACATAAAGAATTAGATCCATTAGTGAACACCTTTAATATGATTTTCCTATTCCCAAAAGCCATATAAACCGTACCCGATCGACAATAAATAATAGCGTGAGCGGTGTTTAAAAACGGTTGACCCAAAATAACATTTTGTTGTTCGGTTGAGTCAACCGATGAGTAGTCTAAGACCCAAAAGTCAACCGGATAGTAAAATTCTTCAACTTTTACTATCACATCGCGCACAATCCCTCAGGGAAGTTTATGAGACAAATCGGCTAACACAATTGTTGTCTCAACCAATTTTAAAGGACCAAAATCGTATTGGTCATATAAACTCCCCGGAAGAATGCTTACTCCGACCCCAAGATCTAGTAACGCCCTAGACATTTGAAACTCACCAACTTGAATATTAATTAAGGGCATTCCCGGATCTTGAAGCTTAGGAGGAAGATCTCCTTTTAAAACCGCAGCTACATGCTCGGTTAAATCCACCCGTTTAGGCACTTTTTGTTGCCTCTTTTGGGTGCATAATTCTTTCAAAAATTTAGCATACGCGGGTACTTGCTTAATTGCCTCAAGTAAAGGTAAATTTACTTTTACTTGTTTAAAAACTTCCCACATCTCTTCTTTTTGAGGACCCCTTCTTGAAATGATATTTTCCTTACCCGGGTCAACTAAAGCCGAGGGAAATGGAACCGCATTTGGTTCTACTTGTTTTTATCTTTTAAATTTGAAGTTTAACCCGAATTTTGTAACGGTTTTTCAAAAGTGACATGTTTAGTGGGTTTATTAATTACAATTTCATCATCACTTTCATTACCCGTAATATCTTCAATTTCCCCATCAACCACACCCGATGACAAATAAGTTTTATACTCTTTACAACTTCTTAACACGATAACATGGTTAATAGGAATGTTACGGGATAAGCTATGGGAAGGGTTTACCTTGGTTTCCCTTGGTAATTGGCCTTTGTTTTTCTTCAACTCTTACACTTCGGTTGCAAGTTGACCCATTTGAGTGGTCAACGATTGGTTGCATTGTATCGAACTTCATCTTTTTGCATTCAAGCTTCATCAAGTTGATTTCTCCGTTGCATATATTGTTGCATCATCTTCAACTTGATGAACTTTGACCCGTGGACCCACTTTAACCGCCACCCCTTTGACCTTGAAACCCTTGATTATTCCCGCCATAAAAATTACCTTGGTTATTATATTGTTGGTGAGGAACATAATTTCCTTGATTTCCTTGAATGTTTGGGTTGGATTGAGTAGCCGGATATCCATACTGAAAATTCGGATGGTTTCTCAACCCGGGGTGATAAGTTTTGGAATTCATATTGTAATATCTACCATCTCCTCCATGAACTGCATTCACCTCTTGTACTTGTACTTGACCTACCGCAAATACCTCCGAAGCATGACCCAACTCGTTACAATTCGTACAAACATCAATTACTTGATTAGTGGTTTGTACCCCCTCCTTCTTCCACGGCTTGCACTTGTGGTCTTCCAATCGCCGGCATTGCTCTTCTTCCGGCTTGAGGCTTTCTCTTTGAAGTGACCGCAATTTGTTCCAAATATGCCCAATCATATTATTCATAGTTAGTACCAAATCTACCATTTGTGATCGACCTAAAATCTCGTTCATCTTCCATACTCAAACCCTCATGAAACGCATTCAATAATTCCCATAAAGCAATACCATGATGGGTTCAATTTTTAATCATCATGTTAAACCTCTCAAATGCCTCATGAAACATCTCACCCGATTGTTGTTAGAAGGTTCTCAAACTCCTTGCATCATTGGTCTTTTGGGCCGTGTAGAATTCTTCCAAGAATCTTTGTTGCATTTCGGCCCAAGTATAAATGGATGTTGAAGGCAAAGTGTAAAACCATCTCTTTGCCTTGTCTTCCAACGAGATTGAAATAAGACCAACTTAACTTCATCCAATGTAAAACCTTGACCCCCAATCGTGTTGCAAATGGAATCATATGCCTCCAAGTGAAAGTAAGGTTCCTTCGTTGCTAGACCCTTATACTTTGGTAGACTTTGCAGGGAATTTGTTCTCACCTTGAATGTCCTCCCTTGTTGATTGTGAGGAATAACCACCGGAGATGGATTATTAGTAATTATCGGTCAGAAATGGGCATCAATCTCCCTCACCATCTCTCTTGCATGCCTTCTTGGTACCCCCATTGGTACTCTTGGTTGACCCATTAGCCTATAAACGGGCCTTGGAGGTGCAAATTGTTGAAACTGTGGTTGGGGCATTTGTTGTTGAAATTGTTGATCTTGTTGTTGCCCTTGTGGATGCACTTGTGGTGGAGCTTGTTGTTGTTGAATAATCGGTGGCGGTTGAGCTTGTTTTTGTTGAATAACCGGTGGCGGTTGAACTTGTTGTCGGACAACCGCTGGTGGTTGTCTATTAAGTTCTTGCACTGGTTCCGTTTGTTGCCCTTGACTATAAGCAAAACTTCTCGGATTTACCCTTTGACTTCCCTCACCCCCCATGTAGTAACCTTTCATTTCATACCCCTCAAATTCATTGTCAAACCCATACCCATAACCATCACCTTGTGTTCTTGAATATTGTATGAAAGGTGGTGGTTGATATTGGTAACTTGATTGTGGTTGTTGAAAGGTTGGTTGTTGGTTTTGTCGAGATGATTATGATGCATCAAAGGTAGGGAAGGGGTTAATAATAGGTGGCAATGTTGATGAAGTTGTGTAGGTGAATTGAGCATTTAAGGGTTCGGTTGTGTGAGTTGGTTTCAACTCACTTGATGTAATAGGTATGGTAGTAGTAATCGGTGGAGGTGAAATTAGTGGAGGTGTAGATGGCAATGTTTGACCCGAAGTGGGAATTGGTGAATCCATGGTGTTGTTTGATGCAGTTGGAGAACCAAGAAGCTTGTTCTCCCTAAGTAGGACTCGGTTTATTTGAAGTGTTCGTTCAATCTCAGGATCAATAACTAGTGGTGATGACCTGTTAAAGCCTGTAGTATGCGTACACATGTAAGTACCTGCACACTAACACAATCAGCGTAAACCCGAAAATAACGAACAAAAACTACAAAAGCTAACACACGTTGCGCACTACTCCCCAGAAACGGCGTCAAAATTTGACGTGAGTTCGAAGACTCACTCAAAAATAAACCGAATACAACTAATTAAATAGCGGTAAACGGGTGTCAAACACAGAGAGTTTGTGGAAAATGTGTTACTAAGTAGCTTTTTAATTAATGTATATTAAACAAAATGCATAAAATAAAATCAACTATTTTGTTGGTTGATTTGATTAACGAAAAGAACTAAAAGCAATTTAACGAGTTTTAAAACAATAAGAGGAAATATGCCTTCCCTCGGTTTCCGGTTTCTATTAATGTCAAAGTTAATGTTTAAACTGAGACGAATGATAAATAAAGTCTGTCCTTATGTAAACGGTTGCGATAATTGAGGATCAAGTACTTGGATTATACAACGCAAGGTAATCACTCAAAAACCAATTAGTTTATCTAACCCCGAATCCCTCCCGATTAATCTTGATTGCTTAAAGCACCAAGAACTGACGGTTTAGAACACAAATTCAATAAACTAACAATCTATCAATCAATGCATAAACACTATAATAACAAAATCAATAAGATCAAGTATTATCTTAGAAATTGCATAAACATTCAACCAAACATTCATAAATAAACCTTACAATCCGAGGGACAACAGAAAGGGATTTATCCGAGCATGATTCGGTTCATCATTCCTTTAATTAAAGTTTGCACATGAATCAAAATCGAGTCTCTAATGATTACCACACTCACAATTGATCTATGGCACCTAAAAATAGCCCTTAGGTCGTCCACAATTGAAAGATAATGATAAGAATGTCAAAATACGTCCAAAATACGAGTTAATATGGCAGTTACAAAGTTCTGCGATGCGCCCACCGTAAGCTACGGTGGCCACCGTAGCTTCCGTAGCTTATGGTGGCTCCCAAAACCCTGCGATGAGACAAAACTGCCTTACGGCAGTCATTTCCATCTAGTTTCCACCGTAGCTTACGGTGGGCACCGTAAGCTATGGCGGCTCCAAACCCCATCTTCTTGTTTTTGTCATAACTTTCTTGTTCCAAGACCGTTTTCTTCACCATTTTCGCCCACGTTCTCGTAATTTCATCATCTAACATCTCCTAACTGCAATTATACGAGTAAACGTAGTCATCTAATTACACAAGATAAACCGATTAAATGCATGATTATTAACGGTCTTAAATCACTTAATGGTTGTCCAATGGACCACCCATCAGGCATCCACCCAGCTTGGTTCCTGTAGTGCCATTTCCACTAACTTAGGCTCTATTTGAAAGATAAAACAGGAAAATAAACGGCTGTTGATGTGTCCGATCTGACTTATGGTGGACACGCCTGTCTCAAGAGGACCTATAACATTGTCAATTTGATGATCTCATTGACACAAGATAAACCGATTAAATGCATGATTATTAGCGGTCTTAAATCACTTAAGGGTTGTCCAATGGACCACCCATTAGGCATCCACCCAGCTTGGTTCCTGTAGTGCCATTTCCACTAACTTAAACTCTATTTGAGAGATGAAACAGGAAAATAAACGGCTGTTGATGTGTCCGATTTGACTTATGGTAGAAACGCCTATCTAAGAGGACCTATAACATTGTCAATTTGATTATCTCATTGAATTCTTGTCGGAATTGAATGCCCAGGAACACAGCTGTTAGAGGGTAAGTTTGTTAGATCTTCAAGAATTTCAGTAAGAGGGTTCTTCAATCCAGAAGTTGTCGTACTATGTGAGTACGAAGTACTGGCAATGAATTCATTTGGGATGACATCTGAGAATAAAGTACTGCCAAAAATATGACGAATCGTACTCCTCCCCTCAACTGATGAACCATCGATTGCCGACACTGGTGAAGACACGGATTCGGTAATATCCTCTTGTTGACTAGCTGACAACGGCGGAGTAGTATCCAAAGATTTTTAAGGATCAATACCCAGCACTGGAGACATCTGAGAAGGGGTAGGCATGTCATTTTCTTCATCAACAGAATTTGAGATACTACCACCAGAAGTTTCAGTGGTGATGACACATGGAAACACATTGAATGGCTTGATGAGTTCAGTATAATCGAATAACCTGTCAGGATCGACGCGAGCATCAGTATCATTTTCTTCTAGCCATCATATGTCATAAGATTCCACTATCTGCTTAGTTGATTTGTTGTAAACTCTGTAAGTGGTACAACCAACATATCCAACAAAGTAGCAATCATCAGCTTTGGCTCCAAATTTTGGAGTTGTTTCAAGATTCAGCTCTTTGCATGGACATCCAAATGCGCAAAAATATGCAACCGTGGGCTTGTAACCGTAAACCATCTCATAGGGAGTCTTCATCTGAGACTTATTGATCAGCACCCTATTTTGAACATAGCAGGTCGTGTTAACAGCCTCCGCCCTGAAAAACAAAGGCATCTTTGAATCACACAACATAGTTCTCACCGCCTCAATAAGAGTTCTGTTCCTCCTTTCAACATAGTTCTCACCGAATGTAATGAGAAATCAAAACCATCAATTGAAGAACCACCAGCCTTAGAGTTAAAAGAACTACCAAGCCATCTGGAATACGCCTTTCTAGAAAAAGACTCTTAACTTACGGTAATTATTTCATCTCACCTTTCTAAATAAGAGAAAGACGAACTTCTTAAGGTTCTCAAAAACCATAAGAAGGCCATCGCATGGAAGATCATGGATATCAAGGGCATCAGTCCCTCCTTTTGTACTCACAAAATTCTCATGGAGGAATAATACAAACCCGTGGCCCAACATCAAAGACGTCTCAATCCTAACATGCAAGATGTGGTGAAGAAGGAAGTAATCAAATTCCTTGATGCCGGATTAATCTACCCAATCGCATATTCACCTTGGGTTAGTCCCATTCAAGTAGTACCCAAGAAGGGAGGAATGACGGTCGTATTGAACGAGAAGGACGAGCTGATACCGATGAGAACCATTACAGGTTGGCGAGTTTGCATTGACTACCGGAAGCTTAATGACGCCACAAGAAAAGATCATTTTCCACTTCCCTTCATCGATCAAATGCTTGAGCGATTATCTGGAAGAATGTTCTATTGCTTTCTTGATGGATTCTCCGGATATTTCCAAATTCCCATTGCTCCTGAAGATAAGGAGAAAACCACTTTTACATGTCCATACGGAACCTTCGCCTACCGAAGAATGTTATTTGGATTATGTAATGCTCCAGCCACCTTCCAACGTTGCATGGTGGCTATATTTCATGAAATGATCGAGCACTCTATGGAAGTTTTCATGGACGAATTCTCAGTCTTTGGAGACTCATTCGCTCATTGTTTGAAAAAACCTAGACAAAATGTTAGATAGGTGTGAAGAAGTAAACTTAGTACTCAACTGGGAAAAATGCCACTTTATGGTCAAAGAGGGCATTGTTCTCGGTCACAAGATATCCCAAGACGGACTAGAAGTTGATAGAGCCAAAATAGAAACCATATCCAAACTTCCACCACCAACTTTAGTCAGAGCCATTAGAAGTTTTCTAGGTCACCCAGGCTTCTACCGCCGCTTCATAAAAGACTTCTCCAAAATTGCTAGACCTATGACCAAACTTCTGGAGAAAGATGCACATTCGTCTTCTCTGAAGAATGTGTTGAATCATTCAACATATTAAAAGACAAACTTGTCAACGCACCGATCATGACTACACCCGATTGGACCCTTTCATTCGAAATCATGTGCGATGCAAGTGACTTTGCAGTTGGAGCCGTACTCGGACAACGCAAAGAAAAACACTTTCACCCAGTTTACTATGCTAGTAAAACTCTTAATGATGCACAAGAAAATTACACCACAACAGAAAAAGAGTTACTAGCATTAGTTTTTTCCTTTGAAAAAATTTAGATCATACCTCGTTCTTTCCAAAACCATAGTCTACACCGACCATGCCGCAATTCGCTACCTCTTCAATAAGCAAGATGCCAAATCCAGACTTATCAAATGGATCCTACTATTCCAAGAATTCGATATAGAAGTTAAGGACAAAAGGGGAGCAGAGAATGTCGCCGCAGACCACCTCTCACGTTTAGAATGCCCAGCTTCAGAAGAATTTCACAAGAAAATTATCAACGATAATTTCCCACATGAAATTCTCATGCGTATCCAAGCGGTCAGAAGAGAAAGACGAAAGTCCTTGGTATGCCGACTTCGCAAACTACCTAACTTACTCATAAACAGCGGACGAAATTCTTCTCCGACCTTAATTTCTACTTCTGGGAAGATCCATACTTGTTTATGATAGGCGCTGATCAGGTTGTGCGTAGGTGTGTAGCAGGAAATGAAGCTCTAGATATTCTCAAACATTGCCATGAAGGACCAACTGGTGGGCACCACGGTACCCGCCACTACGGTCAGAAAAGTGTTTGATGTAGGATTCTTCTGGCCCACCATATACAAAGATACAAATACTTTGATCCAAGCATGCGATGCTTGTCAAAGAGCCGGGAACATCTCTTCCAAATATGAGATGGCTCAAAAAGGCATTCAAATTTGTGAAATCTTTGACGTATTGGGAATAGATTTCATGGGCCCATTTCCTAACTCGTTCGGAAATAAGTACATCCTTGTAGCAGTCGACTACGTATCTAAGTGGGTAGAAGCACAAGCTCTTCCCACTAACGATGCTCGAGTAGTTGTACGATTTCTGAAAAAGTTATTTTCACGATTCGGCACTCCAAAAGCCCTAATCAGCGAAAGAGGTACCTACTCTGTAATGCTCTGATGGACAAAGTCTTAGCACGATATGGGGTTCACCCCCGACTGGCAACAACATATCACCCTCAGACTAGTGGGTAAGTAGAGGTCTCAAATCGAGGAATTAAAAGTATTTTAGAAAGAACTAGAGGAATGAATCGCAAAAATTGGGCAGATAAACTAGATGACGCTTTGTGGGCCCTTAGGACGGCTTACAAGACCCCCATAGAAGCGACACCCTTCAAACTCGTTTAAGGGAAAGCATGTCATCTACCAGTAGAATTAAAACACAAAGCTTACCGGGCTCTTAGAGCAGTGAACTTTGATCTAACGTCCGTCGGCATAAACCGAGAAGATCAAATTCACAAGCTCGAGGATCTAAGAACATTGGCCTATGAAAATTCCTGGTCTAACAAAGAGAAGACTAAATGTTTACACGACGCCCATTTAAAAGGAAACAAGAAATTCAAAGTTGGCGATCGTGTGCTATTATGCAACACGCGTTTACGTCTTTTCTTAGGAAAATTGAAATCACAATGGACAGGTCCATACATAGTTGAAGCAGTCTTTGATTATGGGGCAATCGAGATTTCAAATTCAAAAGGCCAAAAGTTCAAAGTAAATGGGCATCGATTAAAACCATATATTGATGGACCATTTGAAGAAATTTTGGAGGTAGTAACCCTCCAACTCCCTGAATAGGAAATTAAGGAAACAAGGTCTGGTCAAGACCTTCACAAAACTAGGCCTTGTAAAATATATATTTATATATATATATATATATATATATATATATATATATATATATAAAACATAAAAACACGGGGGCGTGCTTCCAAAAGCACGATCCCGTGCCAAAAATTGCGGACCGGAATCTTCGCTGCAAAAATCTCAGTCAAATTGGCTTGTAACAGAATTGTCAGAGCAAAAACACGGGCCGTGCTTCCTAAAGCATGGGGTCGTGTTTAGGTATCTGGTTGGCTATAAAAGGCACCTCTTGCCATTGTATTCCATGCACCAACCAAAACCAAAACAATTTTCTCTAAAAATTCAAAATGCCTACTGAAATGAGTGAAGCAATTCCCGTTCCTCGACACCCAAGAAACGATGCCCGCCATGTTTCCAAAACCGAGATTCTCTTGAAACTTCAAGAACTCATTAAGGAACTCACCCAAATGAATCTCCTTGCTGTAATGCGCCTCGTTCAACTCACCGAATCAGTGGAAAACATGAAAATGGAACTTCGAAACGTCAATGAACAACTCCAATTTCAAGTTCTTGGTTTCACGTACTTTTCACCACCAGGACCATTCGGAGGACATCTAAGAAACTTAATTTTCTATTTTTATATGTAAACAAGTGTATTACGCACAATGTGCTATGAACTTCGGGCTTAACCCGAATATTTTCTTATTTTTAGGAAAACCGAGCTTATCCCGTATTTGTTTTAGGACCTTTTATTTTTAATTAAAAGTAACTTTTAGAATGACTAAAAATCTAAAATATCATACTAAACATCATTCTAAGAATTCCAGCTCTCGCATTTTGCTGAAAAAATACAAGAAAATTACCGGTGACAAAAAGCACGGGCCGTGCTTCCAAAGGCACGAGGCCGTGGTCACCCTAGAATCTTCAGCATGATACGCGCTGACACCGTACAATTCTCTGACTCAGAAACATTTATTCCCCTAGTAGCACAGGGCCGTGTTTCCAAAAGCATGGGGTCGTGTTCAACTTTCCAGTCTCTATATAATGCATGCATAAACTCACTATTCCATTCACACCAAACACAACATTACTGAAATGGAAAGCAAGAAGGTTGAATGGAGGCCAGTGAGGAGAGGCAAGCAATATGAATCCTCCTCATACCTTGAGGAGGAGGTCATGAGGCTACAATGCATCATGAGGGACCAAGTTGAAAGCAACATTCAAACCGAAGCTCACTTAGTCGAGCTAATCAACAAAGTTGAACTGCTTAGGTTCGAAAAATTCCATGGTATGGATGGCCACCACAAAGATGTGGCTTCCAGGCTCAACTTTCTCAACCGAGAAATCGTTAAGCTCGACAAAAAGCTTTACGAGCTCTTGGAAGCCAAACGAGCACCACCGCACATTCAAGATTTGTTCAGGAATGGTGGTCGTTGAAGTCCCGACTTTATTTCATGTTGAAGTTGCTCCCGCTAGTGTTATGTGTTAGGATCTAGGATTGTCGTTGTACTTTTCATTTCTACTATGTTTAATTATGTCTTTATGTCTTTATGTCTTTATGTTTTAATGAAATTTAGGACTTTTAATCACTATCTTAAACTAACCAGCAAAGAAAATCAGTTAAAAATGAACCAGCTCGACAAATAAACAAAAATCAAAAGAAATACTGTCTGCATCATGCAGCATGGTACCGTGCTTCCAAAAGCACGGCGCCGTGCTTTTAACCCCAGAACAGTTACGATTTTAAAATTATTAAAATAACTTTTCTCAACCATAAACCCTAACACCCACTTCGTTTTTGAACGATAAACCGCCGACCAACCCCTATTTCACTAATTTCTTCATCAAATCTTCAATTCTGAACCAAAGGTATGTTAATTTAGCAATTATATTGTTCAAATTCATCATTCTAGGATTGGTTTAACCCTAAAATCTCTCAAATCGACCAAATCGGGTCTAAACCCAAAAATGATATGGGTTATTCTATTATTATAGGATGAATAGATTGTTTAATGTTTGATTGTTAAGGTTTAACTGAAAGGAACAATTCGGGTTTTGGATCTTGAGATGAATATCCAACAAATTAATAAACCCAATTGTTATAACCGGTTAGAAACGAAGGTTCGAATCTGAATAGGGTAGAAATTAGTGTTAAAAACACGAGTCGTTCCCTAAACAACACGAATCGTGGTCAATCATTAGTCAACCAAAACTCAAAATCAAAAGGAAATGAACAGCAGCAACAGCACGGTACCGTGCTTTTGAAGCACGCCGCCGTGCTTTGCTCTCCGTTCCAGCACATTGAAAATTTTTGATGAATTTTGACTAATTTGGGTATAAATTGCATATGGCCGAGTATGGAGACAATGTTCATGCATTTTTAGTCTTTACCGGACGAAGTGCAAGGGACGGACAAGCTAATGCAAGACTAAGCTACCTAAACAGACGATTTCCAGAACCTAACTTCTACGCTTGCAGAGAAACGTTGCGCCAAGTTAATCAATGGGCCCGATACAAGACATTTGTTAAAGGGCCGTTGTGAAGGGTCTTTGAGCAAACAGGAGAGACAGTGACAGAACTGACAAAGGAGTTCTTGGCCTCTTTCAACATAAAGAAGAAGAAATTTGACATGTGGGATGAAGATGCAATCGAGTTTAGATGTGGGGGTGGATGGCACACCACTTCTGTCACCCAACTGGGAATTGATCTGGGAATCTACACGACCGAGGAAACTGACTCAGACATTTGGTTTAATGCTAAAACAAGCTTTGTAGATGAAGATGATGATGATGAAGCTGAAGCAGGAAACACACGATTAGAGGCTTGGGAACAACTGAGTTATGGTACTGAAGAATACAATGCAAGCGTCTCAAAGAGCACAACACTACGTGACCATCTAATGAGATTCATTCACCGTCTGCTCAGTCACACTGCCACGGCTCGAGGCCAAAGTAAGGGGGTTGTTAACCTGAGGGATCTTTGGGCACTGTACTGCATGAAAAATGACATACATTGCAACATCACGATGTTATTCTGCAAACTTTTCACGAAAAATGCAGCTGCCAAAGGAAATACCCCCATTTTTGGTGGCCCGTGGATCTATAACCTTTATAGGGCCTACAATGTGGACATAGAAGGGACCCGAAGCCCAGATCCCATAGCCCTCAGCCTTGACTATTGTGAAAGCATGCAGATGATTCAGCAAATCGGGCAGAACCCAGATGTGTGGAGATTTGTGACAGGTATAACCAGGTTTGGGACCCTGAAGACCCTGCAGAAATGATGCTTCAGGATGTGCACGAGAGAAGAGGATCACCACCCAGACAGTACAGACGTCGCACTTACCATCAGCGAGGAGGCCCATCTTCATCAGGGGCTGGCCCCGGCTCGTCGTACGACAGTAGATACTCTTTCGAGGGTCTGTATGGACTCATTGATCAATTCTCATCTAACACTACCGCCTCATTTGACGGGATCACAAGCCAGATTGCAGCCTTGGACGCACAGAGAGCAACAGAGTATGAGGAGACGAGGAGAGAAATTGATCGGTTGGGCTATCGCATGGATAGACAGTGGTGACCATTTAACCCGGACACGGGTAAATGATGACTGCGCGGCACTGGTAGGTTGGGTATGGGTATGGGCATGGTTGGTAGTATCTTTATGACATTATTATTGTGTGTGTTTTAAAAAATTTACTTTCTGTCGTACTTGTTTATTTGTTGGTTTGATTGGATACTTTTATGGCCGTAGGTGCCAAGACATTATGCTAGGAACTTATTTAGCCCGATAGGGCAAGGGATGGATGATTCCATACCCAATTTTCAGCAAATTATGCTTGGTTGTTTGTGGTTGTTTTTTGCAGTTTTATATTATACAGGTACAAAAACAGGAAAACGGACGATAAACAGGGGACACTCTGTCGAAATTTCGTTAACCTGTAGGGAAGTAACTCTCCACATTAACCCACTATACTCAATTAGAATTTTTATCTTTTCATGAATCTTTTCACATTGAGGACAATGTGAGATTCAAGTGTGGGGAGGGCAATTACTTGACCAATTGATTGTTCAAATAATTATAAAAATTCTCTAATCAACAAATATTTTTGCAGCAAACAAAGACTATTTTTATAACACCTAAAAAGAAATCCAAGAAATTTTTTTTGCAAACAAACAATTACTCCAATAACCAAAGGAAAGTGAAAAAGTAAAAAAGAAGTTTTGTAATACTGAGAAGAAAATTTATGCAAAATATGGTGTTTATACCCAATTCCTCCGTTACTGTGAGATAAACCCCATGCCACATAAATATTTTTTCGGAAGCTTTGAGTGAGTCACATGTTTCGTGTGATTTAGAACTTGTCGCAATTATTCATTTCAAGACCGCACGAAGCGTTATATAAGGAAGAAGGTAATATTGTCACAATCCCATAAAACCATTCTTCAAATCACAAAACCCAAAAACCTTAACCAAAACCGTATCACCTTATCTATCTGAACAGTAAAACACAACACTGGTTTTTTACCGGCAGACCCTAAAGAACTTGAAATGCATTCTTTCGATTTCAATTTCCTTTGATGCATACACTTCACAAAACCTAGGTTGCCTCCAGAACTTAGGGAGAGAATCTTTCTCTTTAGCAATGAGGTGAGGAAAAAGTGGCGCCAAGACTAACAAAGGCCACCATTTTGTGGAATTTCCAAAAATGTAATGAAGAGAAGAACAAAAAGATACGAACGATGCTTAGGTTGCGGAAACTGGTCCCACGAAGGAAGATGTAGAAAAAGTCAAACTCAGTCTCAGCATGAATATACCGAACTAATGAGGGTGGGGGCTATTAGGCTCAAAGCCGAACGATCCACTAGAGTTGGAAGCTATGTTCAGAACAGGATTGGGGAAGAACTGATCCACATCCTCGACAAAACTGGTCTTGATGATCTGACCTTTAAAGAGTCATTAGGTATCTAAAATATATATATATATTATATATAATCTTAGAGAAAGAGCTAACCGTCGAAGACATCTCAGAATCTCCGACAATCAGAAAAAGTTGTATTTACCATCCTCAACCAAAGAACCCTTATCCACCACAAAATACCAAAATTCCAACTCACACAAAACCAACCCATATTACCTTCTGATTTATGCAACCCTTCACAAATGTGGAGATTTGAACTTGTTAAAAGCTTATTTATCGCAGGTTGCATTCTGACTAAGAGTGTTCACATACATACATCACAGGTATGATCAGATATAAAACCGAGTGTGAGTGAACATTGTCAGAACGTGAAGTTTTGCATAAACGGAAGCTCATAAAAACAAATTTTCCTTTTTATTTATCACCAATACGAATTAAGGTTGGTTATTTGGTTTCCATTTTTTGGAGCTCGCTTATGGGATGGCTATAATCCAAGTTTGCTGTTTTTAGAGAATATTTATAAAGAAAGATTGCTTGAGAACAAGAAATGTTCAAGTGTGGGGATGTTTGATGTACATAAAATTATACATCTTTTCAGTATCAAATAACCTCTAAAAACTGCAATTTCTATTCAATAACATAGCACGAAAAGCTACTTATCATAATAAAATATAATTTCAGGAAAAACTAAGCCCCAAACGAAGAAACAAACGAAGAAACAAACGAAGAAAAACAGAAGAAAACACAAGAAAAGCAAACAAACACGCCCCCATGCCTCAAGAAACAAGCCCCCATGCTTCTGAACACCAGACAAGACAAAAATCTACAAGAAAAGACAAAAAATTGGAACAAAAGCACAGGGCTGTGCCTCTCAACCATGGGGTCGGGATCGTCTACCAGAAAAGACAAAATGAATTTAGCACATTGTTGGTACATGTTTGTCAGTAGTTCATAGTCTAGTATTTGTTATCGAGTCTGTAATATAGTTAATGGTTTGTTTATGTTTTGTTTTGTAAACTAGCGAAGTTATCAGCAAGTTCGCTATGGCGAACTTGCTGATTTAGCGAGGTTACTGACAACTTCGCCAGTGGCGAAGTTGTCGTGTTTAAATACACTGTTTCAGCCGAAACAGAAGAGAACGTGAGTTAGGGTTTTTGGTTACGCTTTGTTTCGTTTTGTTCTCTGTAACAGTGACCTACTGTCACGTGTTTAGTTATTCAATATAACGTGTTTACCTTATAGCTCGTGTTCATTGTTCGTGTATTCAATCTCTACAATATCTACACTCGTACCTATATACGCAGGGATTCCGCACCTGCGTTGTTAGAGATTTCCCGTGTACGATCCGCGTTCAGGAACCTACAATTGGTATCAGAGCCATCGGCTCGATTGTGAGGTTCGGGATTTCACGCGGGTGTAGATTTCGTTTCATTTCGGGTGTTACCGGGACGAGTTTTTGGTGTGTTTATTCATTCTAGCTACCTACCAGTGTGTTTAAGCCTTTAAACCTTCAAAATTCTCGTTAAAATCCGAGTTTCAGATCTGAACTGTTCTTCGCGTTCATCGGGCGAAGTTGCTGAATTCAGGCGAAGTTGCCGTCACTGGAGATTAGGGTTTCGGCGAAGATATAAGGATTAGCGAAGTTAACCACAACTTCGCTTACCTCATAAGTTCGCCAAAGCGAAGTTATCCGTAACTTCGCTTACCACCCAACTTCGCTTACATCCTAAGTTCGCTCATTCTAAGCGAAGTTATTCTTAACTTCGCCAAGTCAAGCGAATTTAAGATCCAGCGAAGTTCTTGTTCAGCGAAGTTAACTTCCAGCGAAGTTATTCTTAACTTCGCCATCTGAGCTGTTTTAATATTTTTTTTTGTGTTTTTCAGGTTTTTCAGGTTTTCGCAAGGATGTCCGCGATTAACATCTCAGATTTAGTCAAGATGGAGGTAGAGGCGGGGTCAGCCACTAAGGCCCCGAGGTTGATGAAGGGAACGGACTTCGTGGCATGGAAGGACAGGTTCATCCAGTATATCAAATATCAGGACGCCAAGATGTGGGTGTGCATGCAGGATGGATATGTACCTCCAACCATGCAATACGAAGGACGTGATGTGGTGAAGAAGTACAGTAAGATGGATGACGAGGAGAAGAAAATGTATGAGGCTGAGAGTAAGGCCCATGCTGCTATTACTATGGCACTACCTCAAGAAGTTCTTCATACATTCCGAAAGTACACTTCTGCAAGAGAGCTCTGGGATGCTCTGGAAAACAGATTCGAGGGGAACGTGGGTATACGTGCCTCAAAAATTAAACTTTTAAAAACCCAATTCTCCGTCTTCAAATATTTGAAGAATGAATCCTTAGATGATATTATCACCCGATACTATCACTTAATGACAGAGCTTAGCAACTATTCAATTGCCTATCGAGAGGAGGAGATCGTTGAAAAGCTTCTAGATGCTCTCCCACCGAAGTGGGAAATGTATACCGTGTTAATGAGGGAAGACAAAGACTTTCCTAACTGTGACTTAGAAACTGCAGTGAACAAGCTCAGAACGTATGAGCTAAATATGGTTCGAAAGGAGACACCCACAGACCAGATACAAGACCCTGGTATGTATGGTGCTAAAGTTAACTCAGGCTCAAGTTCAAGGCCTGAATCTGCTGCATTTTATTCGAAGGGGGAGTCAGGTTCTGACTCTGCACATGAAGGAAATGTTTCTGTGAACTCAAATGGGGACGTATGTTTTGTTGCTGGAGGATCTAGTGCTTCAAAGCCTCAATCCTCTACAAGTGGTTATTCAGCTGGTCCCACAAGCAATAATTACACCAAGATGCCTATGAGTGTAAAATCTGCTGAAGAGCAGTTTGCAGTCTACGCTTCATTTATTGCTTCATACGAGAATTATATCCAGGGGAAGATTGTGGACCCTGCCGTTCTTGATGAGGATTATGACCAGATTGATGCTGACGATTTGGAAGAAATGGATTTGCAATGGCAAATGGCAATGATCGTGAGACGGGTAAAACGTTTTATGAACAAAACAGGAAGAAAGTTTGTTGGTGGTAGGCCTGGATTTGACAAATCAAAAGTAAGGTGCTACAATTGTCAACAGTTCGGGCACTTTGCTAGGGAATGTAGGAATGAGAGAGTTGAACGGGGACAAGTTAGGCCTAACCAACACTCTGGAATTAACCGCGAGATCAATGCCATGTTAACTAGAGAGGCAGGAGAATACAACTGGAACCAACACTCAAGTGGTTTGGGTGAACAAGCACACATGGCTGAGACTGAAGCTGTAGAAGTTGAGAAGGTTGATGGAGAGAAGAAAGCAAATGAAGAAGAAACTGCTTTCATGGCGAACGATCAGGATGGTAGATCCAAGGTATGTCCCAAAATTATTTGTGCTAATTGTGAAAATTTGACTGAGCAACTAACCAATATAACTGATCAGTATGTCAAATTAGATGCTGAGTTTAAAACTGTTAAAGAAGATCACCATTTCATTAAAGCAAGAGAAAACAGTTATAAAGTTAAGATAAAGGCTTGTGAAAAAGACATTAAAAGTCTTAAAACTAAACTTGCTGAGAAAATAGAAATTATTGATCTTAGTTATGAGGTTTTGGAAGAAAAGACAAAATTGATTGCTGATAGAGATAAACAGATTGCTGACCACCAGGTAAAGGTGGTGGAACTGAACCGCAAACTTGAGCAGTTCAGAAACTCCTCGGCTATCCTTGATCACCTTGTGAGTGATCCAAGTACCTCTGCAAAGAGGGCAGGAATCGGATACCACGAGGTTCCACCACCCTTTAACCATAATTACACTTATAATCCAAGTGTTCAGAAATCTGTTGATTTTGAGATTGCTCAGTCAACCCCAATTAGAATTACTAGTGTCAAACCAAGTGTTAGCTGTGGCGAAACAAGTTCGCCTGTTTCTAGTGTGAATATTTCTGTATCAAGTCCAGTCTCATCAGATTCGGATATGTTGTCCGAATCTGGTCAGACAAAAGAAAAGGTAGAATTACCCACCAGTGGAGATAATGATAAAGTTTCTAAAAAGAGTTCTCCACTCAATCCGTACGTCCCACCTTATGTGAGACGAACGGCTGGTAATACTACCTCTACATCCAAACCAACATTTGACAAGAAAATGGAGAGTAGATGTTGCTTTAGATGTAACAGGTTAGGACATCTTGTTGCAGATTGTCCTTTGAAACCGAGATTTAGAGATGTGAAGCCAAATAAAAATGAGAATAAGCGTCATTTTATTCCAGCTAAAAATGAAAACTTTAAAAATTGCCAAAATGTAACGAATTCAAGTTTTCATAAAAACCAACCTCATTTTTACAACCAAACCACAAGAAATAACACTTTCTATTCTCAAAGGTTTGGAAGGCATTACACTCAATCTGCAGGGAGATTCCCTAACAGGACGTACAGAAATTATCCTGACGCTAACTTGAGAAAGCCAGGGTACGGGATGTATCGATCCAAGACCAACTGGTCTTGGGTCCCAAGATTCTAACTCATTGTTTTATTGTGCAGGAACAGTTGAACAGGGCTGCCAACAATCTTTGGATTGTAGATAGCGGCTGTTCCCGGCACATGACTGGCAACAAACACTTGTTGCAAGATTTAAAACCTGTTCAGGGAGCTAGAGTTAGTTTTGCTGGTGAAAGCGGAGGAAGAATAACTGGGAGAGGAACAGTGTCGAATGGGAGAATGACACTTGAAAATGTAAATTTTGTGGAGGAATTAAAGCACAATCTGCTGAGTGTGTCGCAGATCTGTGATAAAGAATATACTGTCCATTTCACTAAGAATGAAGCAATTGTATTGAAGCCTGGTTTTCATGTACCAGAAGAATGGATAGTAATGAAAGCTCCACGTGAAACGAATACATACGTGATGGATATGAGGTCTACTGAAATGGCCACCAGAGAATCCTGTTTAATGACAAAGGCAAGCGAATCAGAATCAGAGTTATGGCACAGGAGAATGGGACATATTCATCTTCGTAAGATGAACTTCATTGTCAAAAATGGGCTTGTGATGGGTGTTCCCTTAAAGAGTTTTAACTTTGAAGATAAATGCATAGCGTGCAAGAAGGGAAAACAACACAAGAAAAGCCATCTCACCAAGACGATCAACTCAATTGCTGGTACTCTAGAACTACTTCATATGGATCTCTTCGGTCCGGTGAATGTACAAAGTCTAGGCGGTACTTCTTACTGCTTGGTGATAACTGATGATTACTCACGATACTCGTGGGTATATTTTCTGAAAACGAAAGACGAGACGACTCAGATGGTGAAGAATCTAATTACAAAAGTCGAGAACGTCATGAGTAAATCAGTTAAATTCATCAGAAGCGACAATGGGACAGAGTTCAAGAACTTTGAGATGGAAATCTTTTGTCTTCAGAAGGGTATTGAGCATCAATATAGCGCTCCGTATACTCCACAACAGAACGGAGTAGCTGAAAGGAAGAACCGAACGTTGATTGAAGGAGCCAGAACTATGCTGGCCGACTCAAAGCTTCCTGTGATGTTCTGGGCTGAAGCAGTTGCTACAGCCTGCTATGTTCTGAATCGGGTGTTCACCGTTAAGAGACTTGGAAAAACTTGTTACGAGCTTATGCACGGAAGGAAGCCCAACTTGTGTGGTCTTGAACCTTTTGGGTCTCCTTGTTCGATTTTGAAGACTAACTCGAAATTTGGTGAAGTAGCCGATGAGGGAATTCTAGTCGGTTATGTTGTTGGGACTCCCAACAGACGGGTCTTCAATACGACAACTTGCAAGGTGGAGGTGGTTTGTAACACCGACATTACTAGTTATCAACCGCCAAAACCAAGCAATGGACCTGCTGAGCTTTTTGACTATGTTAAACTGTTTAAGTCGTTTAACGTACCTAATTTGGAAATTGCTGAAGAAGACGAAAGAGTTGTGACGAAGATGATATTTGATGAGGAAGAGGAGCTAGTGCAACATCAGATGACAGAAAAATCTCAGCCTTCCACATCAAACCCTATCGATACCCCTGCGGCCTCAACTGAAGATGAGTTTATTAATCCTTTTCACTCTCAGCCTGAAACTACCATAGATGAGATCTCTTCAAACTTGGAAGACAATTTACATGTCGGTGCTGTTCCGACCACGAGAATTCACAAAGATCACCCTTTGGAGAATGTTATAGGTGATGTGTCCTCGGGTGTACAAACCAGAAGTAGCCTGAATGAGCACACCTGTGTTTATTCAAGCATAAAAGAAACAGGTATAATGAATGAATGTTTGTACTCCTGCTTTATAAGCCAAATTGAACCGAAAAATTATCAAATGGCTTTGAAGAACAGCTCGTGGGTCGAAGCTATGCAAGAAGAGTTGGCTCAGTTCGGGAAAATGGAAGTTTGGACTTTGGTCGAAAAACCAAAGAATGTGCACGCTATAGGCACGAAATGGGTGTTCAAGTGCAAGAGAGATGAAAAGGGGATTATTGTGAGAAATAAGGCGAGGCTGGTTGTTAAAGGTTTTAATCAGCAAGAGGGTATTGACTACAATGAGGTTTTCGCTCCTGTTGCCCGGTTAGAAGCGATTCGATTGTTTTTGGCGTTTGCTGCTTTCAAAAAGATGAAGGTGTTTCAGTTGGATGTAAAGAGTGCGTTTCTTAACGGGAAAGTTGACGAGGTTGTGTATGTTGAGCAACCACCGGGTTTTCCTGACCCAGACTTTCCTGATCATGTATACAGGTTGAGCAAGGCGTTATATGGTTTACATCAGGCACCTCGTGCCTGGTATTCAACGTTATCGGACTACTTGCTGGAAAATGGTTTTGAAAGGGGTTTGATCGACAGTACGCTGTTTGTGAAGAGAGAAGGATGTGACTTCTTACTGGTTCAAGTCTACGTGGATGACATCATTTTTGCTGCATCAAGAATATCCATGTGTCAAGATTTTGAGGCTGTCATGAAGAAACGATTCGAGATGAGTGCTATGGGTGAACTAACTTTCTTTCTAGGATTGCAGGTTGATCAGAAGAAAGATGGAATGTTCATTCATCAAACAAAGTATGTTCATGATGTGCTGAAAAGATTCAAGATGGAGGACAGTTCTCCATATGACACTCCAATCTGCGTCAATCACAAATTGGGAGCTGAATCAGATGGTGACGCAGATGTGGACCCTACTCTGTATCGGGCGATAATAGGTTCTTTAATGTATTTAACTGCTTCTAGGCCTGATATAATGTTTTCTGTTTGTCTTTGTGCTCGCTTTCAGGCAAACCCAAAGGAATCTCACATGAAAGGTGTGAAGAGGATTTTGCGGTATCTCAAGGGCAAGCCGAAACTAGGATTGTGGTACCCAAAGGGAGGAGACGTTGAACTGGTGGCATATACTGATTCTGATTATGGAGGTTGTAATCAGAGTCGGAAGTCAACAACAGGAGGCTGTCAGTTTCTTGGAGGAAGATTAGTTTCCTGGCAGTGCAAGAAACAGACATCAGTCGCAATTTCAACTTGCGAAGCTGAATACATGGCAGCATCCAACTGCTGCTCTCAGGTTTTATGGATTCAGCAACAATTGCGCGACTATGGTCTGAATTTCTTACTCACTCCTATTTTAATTGATAACACTGCCGCCATCTCAGTAATTAACAATCCCGTGAAGCACAGTAAAACTAAGCATATTGACATTCGTCATCACTTCATACGGGATTGTGCTGAGAAGAAACTGATCAAGATCGAAAAAGTTGATACACTTGAAAATTTTGCTGACTTGTTTACAAAAGCGTTTGATAAATCCAGATTTCAAAACCTAATTGAACTAAATGGGATGATCAATCCCGAGTAACCATGTCTTTGTTTTTGATTTAAAAAAAAAAAAAAAAAAAAAAAAAAAAAAAAAAAAAAAATGAGTCTTTATTGCTTAAAATTAGTCGGTTACCTCGGTTTGATGGACATCTCCTCGGATATGTTTTGGTCCTTGTTTTCGACTTAGGAAATGAGGATAGCCATTAACCGGAAGACTGAAAGTAACTGGGGCAGTGTTGACATGTTTTTCTTTCAGTTGCTGAAAATTAGTCGGTCATTCTTAGTAAGAAGGACACATACTTGCATGTGGTCGGTCCAGCTGATCCAATGGATCTTCAGGATAGCCGTTTACCTGATGACTTTGACATGATTGGGGCAATTGAATTCAATACTTTATTTTGGGAAATGAAATTACTTTTCAAGTCTATTACTTCGTAAGAAGTTCTTTGCTGTGTTTAAAAGAAAATTGATCCACCCTTGGAAAATGATATGTATACTGACAAACATGTACCAACAGACTCCCCCTTGGCAGTAGCTTCATATCTTGATCTCTGAGTCTTGTAATCTTGCACTTTCACGCGTGCGCCCCTTCTCTCACACAAACCGACACAACTCCTTGATATTTCCTCGCTTGATCCTTCCAAGCAGGAATGTAGAAGATCTTCTTGTTGTTCAGCACTTCCAGATCAGCCTGCGATAGATTAACAAGATGCATCGGGTCATAAACCCGAAGAACTTCTTGTTCGTCCTCATCTTCCATAACCGCCTCAGCTGTCTCGCAATCCACATACCACCATTTCAGATCTGTTAGGACATTCTTGGGCATGACTCTCATTGGTACTTCCTTCAGATGTCGGACTGGTTTATACTTCATAACCATCCATGGTTTTCCGTCAGCCCTCATTCCCCTATCTTTATCTTCTATCAATCTTCCTTTCTGAGGCTTTAGCAGTTCAAACTTTTTGTCTTTGATGGCTTCTTTCCAGACGATCTTTTCAATAATTCTCGCCATATTATCGTTACTTCTGTTAATTAGCCCCAGTCTTGCTAACTCTTTCACCTCGCATTCCGGTAGGGAGTTTAGAGATCTCAATAATCTTTTAAAGTATTGAATGCCGTCGTACCTTTTGATCACAAATAATTTCAACTCTTTGTCGTACAACCAGCATATAATACCTTTCTTCGACTCTGCATAGCCCTTTATATTATACGTCTTTCTAAACATTGTTGGCACTGCAGGCTTCTTAGTTTTAACAAACCATTGAGCACACCCTTCTTTCCAATTTGGTTGCTCCTCCCATACCGTATCATCTACCACATTCTCATCTCCCAAATCTGCTCTTTCAACAGCTGGAATCTCATGTTCCACTGCGTCATCCACGATCTCTCCTTCTTCCAACACATTCACCACATCAATATTTTCTCCAATCCTTTCAATGATATATATACTGACTATGTGTGCCTAACTAGTGAAGTTATTAAGCTTAAAAGGCTTTAGAACAGTCATTGTATGTCATGGTAATTTTAATGGTGCGTAAAAGTGTATGTGATACTAACCTAAATTTACTCGAATTTAATGTGGAAACTCCTTAAGAGTTTTGCATGTCTTCATACATATCTTTTCGAAGGATAGGCAGAAAAGCAACTACCCAGTCATACACGAGCCCGTGAGTGTTCTGATTCCCGTGAAGAAAGCATTTCAAGACACTGCAGTGATCCAGATTCGGGACTTGCAGTAGTTTAGTACTCCGATGAAAACTCTTATGTGTGATTAAAAAAAAAAAAAAAAAAAAAAAAAAAATGTACTTATGAGAAGTAGTGACAATAAACACGAGAACCGACACTTCTCAAGATTTCTCAAGTTTGGAGTAAGAAGAAAACGGGAAGCAGACAACGAGTATCTACAAGTTAATCAGACACTATGGGTCGAAGTCAATTCGGGGTGACTTGGGTATAGCCAAATACGCTTTGAGAATAGATAGAAGGCATCATTACCTCTGAGTTGTTGCCAACTTAAATTTTTGAGCCTAACTGAACCTTAATCCGTATCACAGAAACAATGAAATCCATTTAAGTTATTACATGCTTATAACCTGCTTCTCTATGTCATAATACAGCCAAACACGGATCCAAGTGACAGTCACGTAGTTAGTATGATTCCTGTTAGGATCTTTTCTAAAACATGGTGGTCCCCTGACTAGACTGAAATTTGATCCCTTGTTTCGTAAAATAAGTTTTTCCTATTTTTTAAGTTGTATTAATTTTGACTGGTTACTTGGACATGACCATTTTAGTTATAACTCTTTTTGGAAGCTTCCAAGGTTAAATGACAAATTTTTCAAACTTAAAGGGCTGATTTTGTAGTTACTGGCGAAGTTGTTGAATTTGGCGAAGTTGTTGAATTTGGCGAAGTTGTGCTTAACTTCGCCATGGCGAAGTTATTCGTAACTTCGCCAGACACAACTCCGCCCTATATATGTTCTGTTTCAACACTGTAGCTCTTTCATAAATCTTCCGGCGAACATAAAACCTCAAATCCTTCGGCGATCTTTATACTCAATCGTCTTTTCGATCTTGTGTTTCTTGTTACTATTATTCTTGTGGTATGTGTTATCACTTGTATCTTACCTCTCTCGTTCGTAATAGTTTACCCGGTTCGAGACCTTGGATCGTCGGTCTTTCAAAACCAAGTTTTTCCGACCCTTTGTTACGTGATCATGGACGAGCCTTACGTCTCAAATCCTTTGAAATATGTTGTTCTTCACTTATAAATCATCGATTTTGTCCGAAAATCATCGGACAAAATCGATTGAATCTGAACAGTCGCTGGTTCTGGTTCTGGCGAAGTTAAGGTTTTGGCGAAGTTATCCTCAACTTCGCCAGTGGCTGAAGTTCGCCAATGACGAAGTTGTCCCCAACTTCGCCCTCGGCTTAAGTTCTCCAGTGGCGATGTTAACCGTAACTTCGCCAAGAATTTAACTTCGCCTATTTCAAATGCCTTATCAGTTTTCAGACGAACTTAAGGACGAAGCGAAGTTGTCTCCAACTTCGCCTCACCCTTAACTTCGCCTGTACTGGTTACCTCACAACTTCGCACTTGGTTCTATGCGAACTTGTGGAATACACTACTGCTCTCTAACTTGTCTTGTTTGGTGCAGATATGGCTGCTGTTGGAGGAACTGGTGGTAATGACGGTGATGACCAACGACAATTCTTTCCATCCCACAACCAATATATCACCTTAGATCCAGATGCACGAGGCTTAGATGATTTCAGGGAGATTATCACATTTCTCCAGCGATCAAGGATATTTCATGCTTTAACGACAACACTGCCCATCTCCCTGCCAAACATTGAGGACTTCTGGAAGACAGCTTACCTTGATTGCAGGGCTGAGCCTTCGGTGATACGAGCAACCGTAAATGGCCAAAACATACAATTCTCTTCTGAGGATATACGGTTGGCTCTGCAGTTCGGTGCAGAAACCAGAGATGACCCTACGGAATTCACAGCTCCTTTCCGTGATGGAGCATATTTGAGAATGGGTTATTCGGGTCCGCTGGGGGACTCACAAAGGAGGAAAGGCTTTCTGCTGGACCAATGGCGGTTCTTGATGCATGTGTTGATTGTTTGCATGTCCGGCAGGAAGGGAGGGACAGACGGAATGGGGGCAACGATGCAATCGGCTATGCTTGCGCTGACTTATAATCGCAGATACTCATTTAGTCAGATGATATTCTATGAGATTGATCGCCAAATACGGGCTGCGGCGCGCGAGCGATTCACTATGTATCCGCGCTTCTTGCAGATGATTATCAATCACATTGCTCCGTCTCTACCGCAACGGCGCCCTATCAGATACGTTGAGTGCGTAACAAAACGTATCTTTGCTCAGTGCAGAACGTCGAGCACTCGAAGCAACCCTGAACGCCGTCCAAGGCATACTCCACTGTTCGGGTATCTCATTAACCCGGAGTATGTTCCTGCAGGAGGGGACGAGTTCAGGGATCCCCAACCACATCAGGCGGCAGCACCTCATGCTGTATCAGCTGCGCCTGTTGTCACTTCTGCTGCTGTGCCAGCTACTTCATCGCAGGCTGTGTCTGCTGCTGCAAACATTGATCTGGATGCTGCCTTCAGTGGACACGGTCTGTTCGATATGGATCTCTCGGGTTCTCAGATTTTGGGTACTACCTCAGCGGCTACTTCGGTAGCTGAAACCGAGCTGGATGAAACATTTGCTGAGGCCAGACGGTTGTTGGTGACTCGGGAGAGGATATCGGGTAAGCGGCCGAGGGCTGTGGATGAGGATGAAGATGATGAAGATGAGGAAGAGGCAGTCCGACTTGTGCTGAAACGCTCACGTCGAGAACAACAAGGTATGGCCACTGGAGCGGGGGAGACTTCAAGGTTCGTACGATTTGCTCCGCCTGCCTTGTCAGGTATGTCTCTATTGCCTACTACTGCACAGGTTACTACGGTCGAGGCGTCGGCACCAGTAGTTGTGTCGCTACCACCCCAACTGGTTGATCCCCCGGTGGTAGTTGCACGCTTCGTCGACTCAACAATTACAACAACTGCAGGGTTACCTAGTGTACCACCTGCGGTCACTTCAGCTGCTACTTTTCCACCAACTCCAACGCCTGCTTCAGACTCTGAACGGATTGCTTCGCTGGAGCGTATTGTTGCTGTACAATCGAAGACCATTGACCGCCTGGTGGAAGCCAATCAAATCCAAGCCGCCCTCCTGGTAGAACACGGACGAACTATCGATGCCTTCAAGGAATTCTTGGCATCTCAGGGGGAGACGACTTGCAGGGGCGATGAGTTGAGGACAAAGAGACGACAAGATCATGACGATGATCCCAACGCACCTTCGGGTGCAGGTGGTGAGCTGCCAAGAACCTCTCAGGATCTTGGGGCTTCCACAGCTGAGGGGGAGTCAACTGATGCAGCGGGTGATGATGTTGTGGATGTTGATGACGATGCTGATGTTGAAGACGTCATCGATGCTTTGAAGGAGTTAGATGAGGAGGAGGTTGATGACTTTGTGAATGATGATGACGATGATGTGTTGCCCGTGGAGGAAATTGAAAGGATTGGAGAAAATATTGATGTGGTGAATGTGTTGGAAGAAGGAGAGATCGTGGATGACGCAGTGGAACATGAGATTCCAGCTGTTGAAAGAGCAGATTTGGGAGATGAGAATGTGGTAGATGATACGGTATGGGAGGAGCAACCAAATTGGAAAGAAGGGTGTGCTCAATGGTTTGTTAAAACTAAGAAGCCTGCAGTGCCAACAATGTTTAGAAAGACGTATAATATAAAGGGCTATGCAGAGTCGAAGAAAGGTATTATATGCTGGTTGTACGACAAAGAGTTGAAATTATTTGTGATCAAAAGGTACGACGGCATTCAATACTTTAAAAGATTATTGAGATCTCTAAACTCCCTACCGGAATGCGAGGTGAAAGAGTTAGCAAGACTGGGGCTAATTAACAGAAGTAACGATAATATGGCGAGAATTATTGAAAAGATCGTCTGGAAAGAAGCCATCAAAGACAAAAAGTTTGAACTGCTAAAGCCTCAGAAAGGAAGATTGATAGAAGATAAAGATAGGGGAATGAGGGCTGACGGAAAACCATGGATGGTTATGAAGTATAAACCAGTCCGACATCTGAAGGAAGTACCAATGAGAGTCATGCCCAAGAATGTCCTAACAGATCTGAAATGGTGGTATGTGGATTGCGAGACAGCTGAGGCGGTTATGGAAGATGAGGACGAACAAGAAGTTCTTCGGGTTTATGACCCGATGCATCTTGTTAATCTATCGCAGGCTGATCTGGAAGTGCTGAACAACAAGAAGATCTTCTACATTCCTGCTTGGAAGGATCAAGCGAGGAAATATCAAGGAGTTGTGTCGGTTTGTGTGAGAGAAGGGACGCACGCGTGAAAGTGCAAGATTACAAGACTCAGAGATCAAGATATGAAGCTACTGCCAAGGGGGAGTCTGTTGGTACATGTTTGTCAGTAGTTCATAGTCTAGTATTTGTTATCGAGTCTGTAATATAGTTAATGGTTTGTTTATGTTTTGTTTTGTAAACTAGCGAAGTTATCAGCAAGTTCGCTATGGCGAACTTGCTGATTTAGCGAGGTTACTGACAACTTCGCCAGTGGCGAAGTTGTCGTGTTTAAATACACTGTTTCAGCCGAAACAGAAGAGAACGTGAGTTAGGGTTTTTGGTTACGCTTTGTTTCGTTTTGTTCTCTGTAACAGTGACCTACTGTCACGTGTTTAGTTATTCAATATAACGTGTTTACCTTATAGCTCGTGTTCATTGTTCGTGTATTCAATCTCTACAATATCTACACTCGTACCTATATACGCAGGGATTCCGCACCTGCGTTGTTAGAGATTTCCCGTGTACGATCCGCGTTCAGGAACCTACACACATGTCACTAAAAACCACGGGGGCGTGCCTACGTAAGCACGGGTCCGTGCTTCACACTCCAGATTGCCTATAAATAGTGGCTCATGTTGCACTCATTTGGTGTGCCTTGAAAAGAGTTCTATCCGTTTTTCTCTTATAAAAACACACACTAACACTCACATAGAAGATTTAGTGAAGAGTTTGAAGGCTTGGAGGTCATCATCATCAATCATCAACATCAACCATAATCATCATCATTAAGAAAGAAGATTCATCCACATTTGGTTAGATTGTTCTAGTTTAATCATGTGTTTGTTATTATCATCCATCCTAATGTTAATCACCTTGCTCATTATGATCTAAACTCCATTTACCATCTAAAATCTATGAAGAAGCTTTGTTTTACTTGATGATTATTTAAAACATGTGGTGTAGTCTAGTAAAGTACATGGTTATCTTACAATTATCTTTTTGATGAGAAATGTTTCACCATCTTAAATTACAAATTCAAAGTTGGTGATTGTCAATTACATTGGCCATCGTTCATGATCGATTCATGTTCTTGAAAAATAGAAATACTTTGATACAATATCGAAACATGGATCCTTATATTGTACTTAGAAATGATGAGATATAAGTTATAATGTATTTTTCTAAGTCTTTGTAATCCAAGAATGGCTTTGCCTAGGATATCATGCTAGTTAAAGAAGTCATATGTTAACGGAATGTGTAATTATAACCTACATAAATCAACCAAGGGGAGGTCATGTGAGTTAACTACAACCACCCGAAGTTGTTAGAATTGGTATTTGAGAAATCAAAGTCAATCTAATCTTTCTACTTTACGAAACTACTTGCCAACTTAAATTGACATCATTGAGGTAGCATGACATTAGGAAAGGATGGGCTTTAAAATGCGCATGTAACCTCCTTAGTTCCAAAGATGCTCACTTAAGGCTTAAGGATCTATCTATCATATATTGCTACGGCAAGTTTACCACATGTTTGAATATTAATTATCAATGCTAAAATGGAGTGGATTCATGATCTTAGATGGTAACTGAAGAGGTAGGTCCCAGCAGAGGTGGTTAGGACCCGCAAGACTTCCTTAAAAGGAGACGTCTGCGCAGTTGAACACGCAAGACTCCTTAAACGGACGTCTGCGCAGTTGAACCCGCAGACTTCACCGTAGGGACGTCTGCGCCGCGACCTACCAAACCCGCAGGACCCACCACGCTCAGAGTTGTGACGACCTCACATGCGGTACGCAAGCTGGTCCCGCAGGAAATGCCTCCCTATGGTTTCCAAGTATCCGCCTGTTCCCGCAGGTGCGGATACCCGCCATTAGGGACTGGCCACCCGCGCAGCATGGCTACACGCATAAGGCTCAAACTCGTAATAATTCAGTAGTCACCTGAAGAAGGAATGAGCAAAGCCGGGAACATTCCCGCATAAAGGCGGGAGGGGGAAAACTCCCGCCTAAATGAGCCAGTCCGTATAATAATGGAGGATCTTTTGTGTGATACCTGACGAGGTATGGACAAAAGATCTGACCAACGATACGACAGCTCACTGACAGCAGCATGGCAGACAACACGCCACAGCACTGTGACCAATAGCCGCCGCCTGCTCACCAACTCCTGCCATACCACGTGCCTAGCCTGTAGTTGGTGGAAAAGGAAAAGTGAACAGCACGCCTGGTCACTGTCAGCCGCTGCCTATCCACCAATTACCAGCAGAGCACGTGTGTAGGCCACAGTTGGCAGAGTAGTAGGCCGGCTAAACCTCCTTGGAAACCCACCTTCGGCTATAAAAGACATCAAATGGTATTATCATTTCATCATCTAATATCTTGTATAATTTACCTGATAACTGCTCTAGTATTCTTAATATACTTTTATATTCAAAGAGTAATATAGACTGATTCTCACGCCGGAGGGTGGTCACAAGGAGGAACCCCCCCCCCCCTTTCTTAGTGACGAGCTCACGGTGTCTTTTTTGCAGGTTATCGGAAGAACCATCTTGCCGGAATTAACCCCTCGTAGGAAACGTCTATCTAACCCTCAGGTTACTCGTAATCTGTCGGGGTTCGACTGGTGTTTCTTCATTGGCGCCATCCGTGCATAAAGCTAGAACTTTATTTTTCTCCAGTTTTTTCAAAATTTCTGGAAAGATGGTTAAGGATACTCCGGTCCCAAAACCGAGTAACCAAGAGACTCCGGTAATTACGACCCCAGCTATAAGGGGGGAATACCGAGTACACAAACTTTACGAACACTACCCCAGCTACCCAAGCCGGGGCAAGTGAAGTAAATAATCAGACACTGGGATTCACCGATACCCAGTTAGAAAATCAACAGACGAGGCTCCCCTGCCAAACACTCGATGAGGTTAAAGCGTGGGCCGAAGCACGTCAAAGAGAGTTCCAAGCTGAGTTGGATGAACGTTTACGTTCACTCCAACAAGTGGAAGAATTCGAATACAACGATGATTCGGAGGAATCCGAGGAAGACGCGAACCCTCGTCATAAGGCGAAAGGGAAGCGTAAAGAAACGGATTCCCAACCGAGAAGGCGTTTTGGAGAAGCATTCAGTCCAATAAACGTGGGCAACAGCCCACGAGACTTCTCCAAAACATTCACGCCAACTGCGGCAAGGACGGGAACGTCCAAATTCGCAAGGGACATTGCGGAAGCAATCGCCCCAATAAGTGCCAAACAAATGTCCAACATAGGCACGTATGATGGTATTTCCGACCCTGACGATCACTTGAACAGATTCATCGCGGGGGCGACCGTCAGTAACTGGACGGAACCCACGTGGTGTTATATGTTCCAGATGACACTAGTCGGGGCAGCTAGAGCGTGGTTTGACCGTCTACCGGTCCACCACATCTACGATTGGGCAGACTTCCAACAGAAGTTCAGCCAACACTTTAGTCAGCAAAGAAAGTACACTGAGGAGCAGTGGACAATCCTCAAGTGTGTCCGAGAGGAGGAAGAATCTTTGCCTGACTTCATCACTCGCTTCAACTCGAAGAAGCTAAGCCTGGGCAACGTTAGCGAAGATCTCGTTCGCGCCGCTTTCATCCAGGGCGCAAACGATCCGGAACTCATCCGCACCCTAACGGGCAAAGATGGCATGCCATCCACATGGGATGCCATCATGACCGCATCTAAACGCTTTGCGGAAACCGAGAGGCAACTGGGTAGAGACCTTCCACAGAGCACGAACCTCTACACCCAGAAGACGAGGGAAAACAACGTCCTTACCGCCCGATTGAACAAAAAACGGAAGCTGGGCATTTGGCAGTCAAGGGTAAACTTTGACACCCCGTCCGGCTTCCAACATCGGTTGGGCGGAAGAGATAACGCGAAACCGGAGAAGAACTCCAGGTGGACGCCACTCACAAAGAGCGTGTCCGAGATATTCGCCACGGAGGAGCTCCCGTGGCCGAAGGCTCCATACATCCGACATCGCCACAATGCTGACCGGAGAAAGTATTGTGATTTTCACAAAACCAAAGGTCACAACACTGAAGAATGCTTAGACGTAAAGGACTTGGTCGAAGCATTTGTCAAGGATGGGACACTCGCGCACCTTGTGGCGAAGTGAGCGTCGAGCAGGCTGATGCGTGAACCCCAGCTGGGGAAACACACGAATAAAATCGCAGCTTCAACGGAGACTACATACTGCGTAAACAACGAGATCCCGAACAAGATACATGTCGGCTCAATGGTGCTCCCATCCAAGCCACGTCTAATGGGAGCTCAATTACACAGTTTGTATGTAGATCAATTCCAAATTTTTAAAGAAAAGGCCTAGAGCCACTTCTAATGGAAACGATTCTCCTTTAAATTGAAGCTGATGATTTTACATTTATATTTTATGAACTTTGCACATGGAGATGCCGGTATCCGCCGCATCAAGTGAAGAATCGTTGCGCAGGGAAGGCGGCAAAACACGCACAAACCCAAAAGCATCAAACCTTCACGCAGGTCAGTTAAAGGGGAAAGGTTCAGCCATCCCTCTATGTGAAAGTGCCGGTATATCCGCATGAATCCTGGTAGAGGAAGCTGAACACTAACCTATTAACAACCACGCGTTGAACGGTCGATTCGAACACTAATGCCGGTAGTCATCGCATCAAGTCAAGAGTCGTTGCGCAGGGAAGGCGGCAAAACCCGCATAAACCCAAAAAACGACAGGACCTTCACGCAGGTTAGTTAAAGGGGAAAGGTTCAGCCATCCCACTATGTGAAAGTGCCGGTATATCCGCATGAATCCTGGTAGAGGAAGCTGAACACTAACCTATTAACAACCACGCGTTGAACGGTCGATTCGAACACTAATGCCGGTATTCACCGCATCAAGTGAAGAATCGTTGCGTGGGGAAGGCGGCCAAACCCGCATAAACCCAGAAGATGACAAGACCTTCACGCAGGACAGTTAAAGGGAAAGAGTTCAGCCATCCCACTATGTGAAAGTGCCGGTATACCCGCATGAATCCTGGTAGCGGAAGCTGAACACTAACTCATTAACAACCGCGCGTCGAACGGTTAAAAGTCATTCTGAAAGGATAAGGAAAAACCTATGCGAAAGTCAGACATAGGTAAAGTTTAGCCATCCTACCAAGTGCAAGTGCCGGTCCTATCCGCACACTCACAAAGGGGGAAGCAAAACTTCAACCTACTGTCAACCACATTCAAGGTTAACTTATTCTAAACACTTGGGAAATCGCTAATTTAAACTAAGTATGCAAGTCATATAAGGTTTATAAAGCAATGAACCCAAAGGAAGTAACAGTCTTATCCGCAAAAAGATTTGTATTTCACAAAAGATATATTACAAGAATGGCCGGGTAACTACCCGCCTACAAAACAAAATCTATAGTCTATCCTAGCAGCGGGAAGGGATCTTCAGAATCAAGCTTCAGGACCACTTCCACTTGGACCCGCCCCATCAGTAGAGCGTGGCGGTTCAAGGAAAGCCTTTAGGATAGCAAGTCCATCATCAGCAGCAGCGACTTCCTTCACCTTCTCCACCACCGGATGCGGGAAGGCGGCATATTGGTTCACCGCTTGGTCATATGCAGCTTCGGTGTCCACATCGAACAAAGGGAAGTTGGAAGGCGGGACGCCTTTCTCAACGAACCCTAGACCAAGCAGGAAGCCGGCCTTTTCCCCATCCTCATGAGAAGCGTTGAGGGCTGCGCTCATGGCATCATCGTAAGTAGTCTCTGAGAAGACCCGATGCACAACCTACAAAGAAAATACAAGTGTCAAACACCTTTTCTATGTACAAAGGAAAGCGTGAAGACGTAAAGCTAAACATACCTGAGTCAACGCTTCTCGAAGAAGCCATTCCTTGGCAACCAGAGCTTCTTGGAGGGCGGCTTGAGCTTGGGTGCGGGCGCGTTCGGCTTCGCTTTTGTTAAGGTTGGCAAGTAGCACTTCCTTTGCAGCAGCCTCTTCAACGCCCTTAAGCTTCCGCTCGGTGTGGTCAAGCACGCCCCTCTGGTCCAGGATCTCTTGGAGCTTCTTGGCATCTTCCATCGCCAAGGCATCATGAGTACGTTGGAGAGCCTCTAATTTAGCCTTGAGCTCCTCGTGCTCCACGCGTAAAGGCTCAGCAACGGCTTCAGCCTTGGTGGCCCTCTCGGTTGCGTTCCTCGCAGTCTCCTTAGCCAGCCGAAGCTGTTCGTTAACAGCATGGGCAGCCTTGGTGCGGGCCTCGAGTCGCGCTTGAACCTCAATCTCGAGGGCCTTGAAGGCCTTCTCCTTCTCCGCAGCAGCTGCGGCCAACTGTTGGTTCTCCTCCCGAAGAGCCCGCGCTTGAGATACTTCCTTGGCGCGAGCTGCTTTCAACTTGTCATTTTCACGACAAAGCAGCTCGACGCGCGGCTGCATCCGGGCCTGGAGAACCCGAAGCTCATTGGTTAGCCTACCCTCCTGGTAGCTAGCCATGGCTTCCCCCAACGCACCATGAGGAGCAGCGTGGCGAGCCCATTCCACGCACTCCACAGGGGTACGAAGGGTTGTTCCTCGGCGGATGTTCCATCGCGGAACATACACTTCATTGGAATCCGACACTGCAAAGGAAACAAAGCAGTTAGGAAAAGATGAAGAAAAATATAAAGGCCAAAAGAACCCTACGCACCTGTAGGGTCGATCACAGGCCGATAGCCACCGAACCCATCGCCTGAACCTAAGGGAAATCCATCCAGAAGGTCGGGCAGATGGGAAGGTGACAAAGGTTGGCGAGAAGCCCCGCGCGTACCTGATGGGCCGGCCGTCATTGCCGGTGGCGGAGGCATAGTAGCGGCCGCCGTGGTCGCCGCCGTGGTTGCCGCCGTGGTCGCCGCCGCGGAATCCGCAGCAATTGTAACCGCCGGCTCGGTGAAAGATGCTGTAAAAATCGCACTCACCGCCGGCGGTGACGTCATCTCAGCTGAAACAGTCGGCTCGGAGTGAGCAACTGATCCAGCGGAAACAGGCGCAGGCGCCTGGGTCGACGCCTCGGGTAGGCTGACCGAGCCTACCGTCATTGGCGGAGAGGTACTCCTCTGCGCTCCACCCTGGAATGCGTCAACATCCACGCCTGCACAAGAAAAGTGTTTCAATAAATTCATGAAGTATGATAAATCTACAAAGATAAGAAGGATGTTTGTACTTACGGGTTTTCTTGAGCCTGAACGTACGGACGGGCGGGGACGAACCCGATGGAGCCGGTCTCTTGATGCCGGTCACCGTCGTCGTCATTGATTCTCCGGAGGTAACAGTCGTAGCCTCCGGAGCAGTGGTCTTCTCACCACCGGGGATCCCCGCCACCTCTTCACTATCTGACTCAGTGTCAGATAGGAGCACTGGATCGGCTGCGGAGGCCGCCTTCTCTTTCCCTTTTCCGCCGGCAGCCTTCTTCTTCCGCACCAACGGAGGACCATCTGCGGATTCCTCAGAAGAAGACGGGATGTCAGGAATTCCAGCAGCAGGTACAGCATTGAGGGGTTGAGGAAAGAATAACGCCTTACCTGGCCGCCGGTGGCTCAGGATCTCGTGGCCCAGCGGATAGACCTCCACAAACCGATCCGCCGTTTGTTCCAGGATGGGCAACTCGTTCTCGTCTAGAGCACGAGTACCCACCCGCACGGGACCGTCAGCTTCCCGCGGGTACAGGAGCGACTCCAAATCGTTCCCCTCTGAAAGAAAAGAAACAGTTAGAAGACAAACTCATATCAGCAAGAAAGACAAGACATACCATAAGGAATAGAGTTCAAACCGTATTCGAGAAGGATGGGAAACCGAGACGCCTCCTTCCATACCCGGCTCATCCCCAGCATCACCATCCCGGACTCCGCAAACCGGTAAACCGGAGATTGGACCCGGGATATCTTCGCGAACCATTCCGCCTCCTGGTAGTTGGAAGCGTGAAGGCTCGGAAGCGCTTGCCCCTTCTTAAACTTCATGGCAATGGGGATGGCGCGGGCAGAAATATAGAAGAACTCCCGCTTCCACGATCGGAGACTGCGCTCGGTCGCGCAAATCTTCAAACCCTTAATACGGGTTGTCAGGGTGTACCACCCCAGGATGCACCTCCAAGTATAGAAGGTCATCAGGCGGTCCACATAGGGCTCAATACCCAGAATCCGGCACACCCACTCGAAGTGCCGGATCTTGGCAATCGCCATCGGATGCACCTCGGTCAGGTGCACACCGTGCCTCTCCAGGACACGGTACACAAACTTTGTCAATGGGAACCTAAGGTTCCCATAAACAAAGAATGCAGCATATACCCCGATCTTGCCGCTGGGGGCATCGTACACAGTCTGGTGGGGTTCAGGAAACTCAGGCTCAAGAGACTCAAGCATGAATTTCCTGACGACGTACTGGTACAGATCGACAGGTAGAGCACACTGGCACTCGCCAGCAGTACTCCTATCGTCGGCTACAGCTTCAGCATCATGGGAAGACATATTGCAGAGGAAGAAGAAACGATTTCGGAGGAATGCTCAACTGAATAAGGGAGTATTCACCAGAAATCGCTTTAGAGATGAAGAGAAGAAGTAAAGGTGTGAATTACAAAGGACCCTCTTCCCCTTTATATAGTGATCGCAATTAATGCGATGAATTTAATGCGAAGGAGAGAGAAATTGAAGGTGCAATGAAACCGTGACATGTGGCACCGGGCAAGCTGGCAACAGCTGTTGACAGGACGAGTGCCATTAATTTCGCGGCCACGCGCCCGAAAAATCGCGCCCACGCGCCGTAAAAAGCGTCTGGAATGACCATATAATGTCACGTCGCCATAACTTCCAGTACGTCCTGACACAGTCAGAAGAAACCGTCGCACGACGACTGTTCTTATCCTTTCACCAACTCTTCAAATTTCAAAGATTCAAAAAGATTCGAAAAGTAAGCGGGAAAAACCCCTTACCCTGGCTATCCAGTTCACCGTAAGACGGCTGCGGGTACAGTGTTAAGGCAAAACCCTTCACATACCTAGCACCCGCAGGGAACAGAAGCCAAGAAAACCCAACTATAAAGTGAGGTGCGGGTACAGTGTTAAGGCAAAACCCTTCACATACCTAGCACCCGCAGGGAATGGAAACCGGAAAAAACCCGACTATAAAGCCGGGTGCGGGTACAGTGTTAAGGCAAAACCCTTCACATACCTAGCACCCACAGGGAAGTGAAGCCGAGAATATCTTGGCATTCCACCCAACTACAAAACGGGCACAGGTACAGTGCTAAGGCAAAACCCTTCACATACCTAACACCCGTAAAAAGTCATACCTCGGCACCCAATTGTAAGTCGGGAGCGGGTACAGTGTTAAGGCAAAACCCTTCACATACCTAGCGCCCGCAGGGGATTAAACGCCAGGAACACCTCGGCAACCATAAGTCAGGCGCGGGTACAGTGTCAAGGCAAAACCCTTCACGCACCTAGCCCTGCAGGGATTTAACGCCAGGGATACCTTGGGAGTAAAGTAACTAATAAGACGAAGTGCGGGTACAGCGTCAAGGCAAAACCCTTCGCATACCGAGCACTCCATGGGAATTGAAACCAAGAAGGATCTTCTGGGCCATGCTTGCAGAAACGGGATTAACATCCCCGCATAGCGGGAACGTCAAGAACTAGATTGTTTGAAACTTCAGGATGGAATTGGTGGTTATAACATGATTGATCACTATGTTCAAAACCACCAAGACCTCATGGAGAATCTACACAAAAGGTTCTAAACGCTCCTGACTTGCGGGGAGGTTACAGACCTATCCGCATCATCCCAGAGATCAAGCAGAACATTGGGAAATTCTGCGTGACATTGGGAAACCCGTGGGTAAGACTTCTCGCGGAAAACCCATAAAACTAAACCCTTTTCAAAAACCCCTAGCTTAAGTCCAAAAGTTCACCTCACTTTATTAAACATTCATGAGAAGAACATTGGACTGGGGGGACTTGAAGAGGTAGGTCCCAGCAGAGGTGGTTAGGACCCGCAAGACTTCCTTAAAAGGAGACGTCTGCGCAGTTGAACACGCAAGACTCCTTAAACGGACGTCTGCGCAGTTGAACCCGCAGACTTCACCGTAGGGACGTCTGCGCCGCGACCTACCAAACCCGCAGGACCCACCACGCTCAGAGTTGTGACGACCTCACATGCGGTACGCAAGCTGGTCCCGCAGGAAATGCCTCCCTATGGTTTCCAAGTATCCGCCTGTTCCCGCAGGTGCGGATACCCGCCATTAGGGACTGGCCACCCGCGCAGCATGGCTACACGCATAAGGCTCAAACTCGTAATAATTCAGTAGTCACCTGAAGAAGGAATGAGCAAAGCCGGGAACATTCCCGCATAAAGGCGGGAGGGGGAAAACTCCCGCCTAAATGAGCCAGTCCGTATAATAATGGAGGATCTTTTGTGTGATACCTGACGAGGTATGGACAAAAGATCTGACCAACGATACGACAGCTCACTGACAGCAGCATGGCAGACAACACGCCACAGCACTGTGACCAATAGCCGCCGCCTGCTCACCAACTCCTGCCATACCACGTGCCTAGCCTGTAGTTGGTGGAAAAGGAAAAGTGAACAGCACGCCTGGTCACTGTCAGCCGCTGCCTATCCACCAATTACCAGCAGAGCACGTGTGTAGGCCACAGTTGGCAGAGTAGTAGGCCGGCTAAACCTCCTTGGAAACCCACCTTCGGCTATAAAAGACATCAAATGGTATTATCATTTCATCATCAAATATCTTGTATAATTTACCTGATAACTGCTCTAGTATTCTTAATATACTTTTATATTCAAAGAGTAATATAGACTGATTCTCACGCCGGAGGGTGGTCACAAGGAGGAACCCCCCCCCCCCCCCCCTTTCTTAGTGACGAGCTCACGGTGTCTGTTTTGCAGGTTATCGGAAGAACCATCTTGCCGGAATTAACCCCTCGTGGGAAACGTCTATCTAACCCTCAGGTTACTCGTAATCTGTCGGGGTTCGACTGGTGTTTCTTCAGTAACCTTCACATAATTGAACTACTCGTTTAGAATCTCTCGTCTTGGTCACCTATATATTGTATATATAAGTATTTATATTTTATAAAAAGTTCAAAAAAATTAACCCCAAAATGATTAAAACCTCCTATTAAAGTAAAACAACGATTTATCATTAGAAATATTTGTGTCCACGGATCGATACTTAGTTCTTACCAATACTATTCTACATATACGATAGGTACACTTGCCTATTTTGTGTGTGTTTAGTCTTCGTAGAAATCACTTTTATAAATTTAAAACACGATCTTGTGCAAAAGCAAATCATCTCATCCATCATGTTTTATACCCCACACACAGCACATCACCTAACTATTTTCGGTTTAGAAACCAAGTTGGTTCTTGAGACCGAAGCACCGTTTCTATCACCTTTTCGAAACGTGTTAGGCTTGGTTTGATAAGGACTAAACCTACCAACTTTGTTTCTTTTATGGGTATTTCTAGGCATATACCTCTGATAATATCCATAATATGGGACATATGGACGGTGTGGACAGTTTCTAGCAATATGACCAGGAATGCCACAATTGAAACATGTTTGACGTTTTATGTGGAATTCATTGTGGTCTACTCCTGGTCTGGACCTGTTGTGTGAGATGGTTTGCTTTACTTGGCGTTTACCACTTGACTTATTGCTTGGTTTATCACAATTTTGATCTTTTGAACTTCTTTCTTTGACAAACTTAGGTGATGAATATTTACGAGGATTCTTATTTTTATCAAATGTATTCAAAGACACACCACCAGATTTCAAAGTTTTAGAGGAATCAACCACACAATTGTCTTTGCTCTTAAAACAGAGCCCACACAAACATTTGAAGTCACATAATTAAAAGCAGGTAAATTTAAAGAAATATGATAATTAATGTCTTTATTATTCAAAACAAGCAAATCATCATCCTCATCAATCCAATCGTCAACAATTACTTCATCTGCACGTGAAGCAAACACATTAGTATCATTCACCCCTGAGGTTGACTCAGCAACCTTTACTGAGTCAGTTGCACCTTTGACATTTACAGTTGGCTTACCATACTGCATAAACTTTTCCATCTCTTCCTCTTCTTTGGTAAGAGGAATATCGGTGTAGTTATCATTATAAGGAGGAGGAACCACATTGTACTCAATACCCTTACCCTTGGTTTCTTTCCATCTTAATTTTTTTTCGATCATGGATTCAACAACAGTACTAGAGACATCGAATTTTCTAAAATTGAATTCAACATTTTCAAATTTATTATTCAACTTGGTAATCTCCAACTTAGAAGCGTCTAACTCGGTTGTTAAATCAGCAATTTTTTGTTTAGCATCTAAGTGGTGACAACATTTTATGCTAAAATCATATTGAAGTTTAGAAAAATCCTTTGGTTGAGCCTCTAGTTTTTCTTTTAAAGCTTTTTTTCCATTTTCGGAAGAGTAAGATTCTCAAGTTTTATTCCTTCCATTTCTCTAATCAAGTTATTGTTGTGAGATTTATATAAGTCTACCTTATTTATACAAGATTGAGAACATAATTCAGAACTTACCTCGGATGAGCGGGAAGGAGTGAAAGCCATGAAAGCAAATTGTAGTTCCTTAACTTGTTCTTCAACATCATTCTCTTATTCAGCAACTTCAACTTGGGCAAATTTGCAGTCTGATTATTGATGCTGAGAGCGGCCATCTGATCATTCCAAGAAAATTGTTGAGCTACCAAATCTCGCTCACCTTCACCTGTACTTGCTAAATTTTCTCCTCTAGCATTTCCCACTCGGACCAGTGCCCTTTCTCTGTTTCCTTCCTTAGCTGGGTTAGTGCACTCACGAGCAATATGGCCCGGCTCGTGACAGTTGTAGCATCTCAGAGTATCTTTGTTGAATCTCACCTTCTGATTAGTTGGAACATTCCAGTTGTTTCTGCCCGTTCTCTTTGTAAATTTCTTCGCACGAAAAACTGCCATGGCGATTTGCCAAGATATGTCCATTTTCTCTACATCATCATGATGAATTTGATCCAGCTCAGCAGCTACAACTGGTTGAACCAGATCTCCAACAAGAAAGGCATTGTAATAATTCATGAACCCTGCCATTAAGACGATGTTTTCCTGAGTCTCCTTTGAAATGGAGGGAATCTGACTGGAACAGGCAGCAGATGACTGGGGCTTAACAGTAGAAGCAGATGGTTGAGCAGGTTGAGGAAAGGACACGGGAGTTGGTTGTGGTGATGCCTGTGAGAATTGACCTTGAGCAGACTTAAACATGGAGAAATTGTTCTGAGGTTGATACTGAGAAGTGTACTGCCCTTGAGAAGACTTAAACATTGAGAAGTTGTCTTGCGAGATGAGTGCATTGTTAGAAGAAACACTATAGCTGGCTGCATTGTAGAAGTTTGCATGGTTTATGACACGCTGCTTCTTATCCATGTCACAAACCTTGATGATTGCCATGACTTCTGGCAGAGTTAACCTGTTGACATCCTTCGTCTTATTAATCACTGCAACATTCATATCCCAGCTTTGAGGCATGGAATTGACCAGTTTATTGTTTGTGTCAGCAAAGGTCAGATTAATATTAGCATATCTCATCTCAGTCACTAGAGATATAAATCTCTGTAGCTGTGTTTCCAAAGATTCTCCCAGAATGTGATTAAACATATTGAACTTTTGTCGCAAAAGATCTTGACGGCTTCTCCTCATGTCCTCATTACCCTCATACACTTCAATCAGGGCTTCCCATAGTGCCTTAGCAGACTGTAATTCTCTAAATTCCAAGGCAATTTCGGGTGAAAGTGCCATGGTTAAAGTAGCAAGCGCCTTGTCGTCCTCTTCAACCTTTTCAAAGTCTGCATCATCATACAGTTCAACAGGCTTCACACCTACTTCCTCGGAATTTTCACGTTAATAAGTGATAGCTTGAGGGTCTCGGATAATACTTCTCCAAATCTTGGCGTCTTTCATCTTCACATACTTTTCAAATCTAAATTTCCACTCAGCAAAGCCCTCATGAGACAGCAAACGGGGTACACAAGTAGCAGTTCCCATTATGGAGTCCAGTTCTTGATGCAGTGCAACATTTGATGAACTATTAACTACTTGGTCCATTTTGGATAAATAATTAATAGTTTGGTCCAGTAATTAAGTTGGCAACATTAATAGTTTGGTCCAGTAATTAAGTCCAAATAATATATCAGTTATCCTATAGCCCAATAAGATTAGGCCCAAATTTATAATTACTGCTGAGAACTAATGTTGGCCGAGAACCAAGAAAGTCAACCGAAAACTCTCTTAGTTGACCGAGAACAACCAAAAGTCAACAGAATACACTAAACTCTGACCAAGAACTATCCAAAACCACCGAGAACTATCCAACATCTCCAAGAACACTTGAATTCTGCCGATAACACACAAATTTCACCGAAAACGACCAGATTGTGGCCGAAAACGATGAGATCTTCCCGAGAACTTCCAAGAATCCCAAGGAGGCTTTGACCAGGTAACTTTGGTAACAGGTTAAATCCCGAATTCTTTGGGATTTGAATTTAAAGAATAAATCAAGTCAAATCCTTCCCAAAATTATCTCAACAACCCCGATGAACACAAAGAACAATTGTTCTTCAATTTTCAGAAATCTTAAATCACTTAACAGCCAAAAACTACCTATTGAATCAATGTTTTCACCTTAACCGAGCCTAGAATAGGTAAATAGGCTCTGATACCAATTGTAAGTCTTGTAGACGGATCTTTCAAAGTGATATCACACAATCTCGTTGTTATGCGGAAACTAACAAGAGATGATTCAATATTATGCAAGCAAACACACAAAGAACACAAATAAACTGCTTCAAAACACACGTATATTACGTCTGGTGCTTAAGCACAATGGTTACCTAACTACACCGATATCTCGTTCTCTATATTATGAACGACCAACCTATGATAAACCTAGATACATAGTTTATATAGGCACTACACTCAAGCCCAAAATAACCCAAAAACCCATCGAGATCCAAGAGATCTCGGTTTACAATATAAGCCCAATACCAAATACAAACCATACTAATACTAGCCCAACAAAGTTAACTTAATTAAGTTGTCGGTTATGCCAAACATGGTACGTGTAATACGTTTGATGATTCAATTGCTATATTAAATGAGAGAATTGAGGTCCAAGACTCGTAATTCCGTAACCTGGTTCAATAAAAGGGTAAGGATTTGGGGTTGGGTTCTGGATTATCCATATTTTGATGGGTTATATTATCAATTTGCACTCTAGCACTTATGGCTTGAGGGTGGGTAAAAAATGTGTTAATAGTTTAAGTTTGGGTCATTTTTGCCAAAACATGAAAATTACAATTATGTATTATATAATTGACCACTGTATGCGATTATATAGGTGTAATAAATGAGCTGCACTTTTAATATGTGAACATTGACCACAAGGTGGTCATCATGTCCATTATTAATTTATGTTTTAACCCATAAACCTTTATTATGATGTTATCCTATCCATAAATGCCCTCACGACTTCCTTTTGGCTAAGACTTGACCCGAGAAATTATAAAGTTTGGAACTTTAAGTTTAAAATGTTAAAATTAGATCTAGGGTTTCTTTAACCGAGCCGTTCATAGTTACGAGTTCGTTAAGTTCCATTTCATCATCAAGTTTTAAACTTTAAGGTTCGTTTATAGCCAATCTATTATAGTTTCAAGTTTCAAGGCCACACGTTTATCAAAACATAAACTTTAAGATCAAGAACATACCTTTTCGTGTTCGTTTGTTGTTGTTTGGCTTACTTATGGACTTAAATCTTGGATCTATCTTGTATATGGACGATTTAGTAATATTTAACGTTCGATCTTGCTTATTCTTTCTTTCTTTCTCTTGGCCGTTTATTGTAAGGTGTATGTGTGTGTTCTTAAGTGTGTGTAGAGATTAAGGAAGATGGAAAAGAGGATAAAGGTTTTAGGATGGTCTTAAGGGAGTATTTATACCTCCTAAGGCCCATGGACCTTAAGCCCATCTCATCCATAATTCCATCTTGATTAATCTAGGTCCATGATCTTTTCTTTATTTGATATTAATTAATTATTAACGCGAAATCACTAAACGTAACTTTCTATATTTAATATTATAATTTTTTATTATGTCGAGAAATTTTCTTTTAAGCCATAAATAAATAATATATTTAAATATTATTCTTTGAAAATCCGGGATGTTACAAGTCTTCCCTCCTTAAAGAGGTTTCGTCCCCGAAACCTAGCCTATTCCTTGTAAAGGAACACTTCTAATACTCACACACTTGCCGAATCGTCTTCTTTTTCTGGATTATCCTTCTTTCTCCTGACTTTGTAGTCACCGAGTGGTGTTCACGGGTTTTAGCTATCCGTGGTAGCTTGTTCATGAGGCCCTCGATGTGCCAAGTCTCATCTCGTCCCTCCAAGGGGCGTTGTTTCGTACTATCTAACACTACTAATTTAAACGACATTTTATCATAACGTAAGTAATCATGCATCTAAGACAATTCATATAATTAATAAACACCAGTCTAAACTTCAATGTAAAACAACACGCATTGAGTCATTAATACGTCAAACATAAATTAAACTTATGGCTAGTAGCTAGCCTTCTTGAAAGGTCTTCTCTAAGCAAACGGAGGAAACTGTTCTCAAGCATTCTTCTCTGCTCTGCTCTCGTCCCTTGGCTTCTTGCAATCCTTTGCTAGGTGTCCATGCCCTCCACAGTTATGACACCTATGGTGATCCTTGCACTCCCAGGAGGAATGTCCTGCTTTTCCACACCTATAGCAAACAACTAATCCCATTCTGCACTCTCCCGGGTGCTTCTATCCACATTTTTCACAAATAGTGAACTCCTCATGTCTTGCCTTCTTTTTACGTGGATCCTCTTCATTAGCTTCATTTTGTTTTGAGGTTGGGTTCTTTCTCTTCGGTTCAGTCTTCTCTTCTTCATTGATGGCAAGGTCCTCATAAACCATCTCGGCCAATTCCACAGCGGAGTCAAACGTTGCGGGTTTACTAGCCTTAACCAAAGTGCGAACATTCTGTGGAAGTCCCCTGACGTAACACTTGACCCTCTTAGTTTCAGTGTTCACCATGTCAGGTACCAGCCTAGACATGCGGTTGAATTCAGTAGTATACTCCCGATGCGTCATCCTACCGGCCTTCAAATTCAGGAATTTCATCTCCGCCCTTTCAACTTCAGCATCGGCACAGAACCTCTTCATCACCAGCTCTTTCAGATCCTCCCACTTCATTGCCCTAATCTCCTCCTGACCTTTCCTCTGTTCAACCGTCTCCCACCAGTACATTGCTTCGTCACCGAATGATTGAGTAGCATAACCCACAGCCTTGTCAGGACGGCATTCGCTAATGCGGATAATTTTATCCATGGCGGTTATCCATTGAAGGGTAGCGATTGCGTCTTCCGAACCAGTTAGCTTCGGCGGATCACATCCCTTGAAGGACTTATAGTTGCACCCACCTCGGCCTTTCTTCCTGTCATCGACTTTCACAGACTTAACCCCACTCGAGGCCTTCCTCTCTCCTTCCTCGTCTCACCTGCCATCACCACCCGCCCCTTCAGCAGTTCTTTCACGGCTTCGAGCAGACCCTTCAGGGTCCAAGTTCTTCACAACAGCGGCTACAGCTTGAATGATAGCTGCTTGAATTGCGGGATCCAATTGAACCCCTTCATTGTTGTTCGGGTTTCCTCCAGCTGCGCTTCCTTCATCTCCGGTGTTGGAAGCTGTTTCGACTGAAGGTCGTTGCACATGACGAGGCCTGCCACGACGTCCAGCGCGACCTCCATCTCTCACAATGTCTCCAGTTCCCACATTTCCTCCCGTTCCAGCCATCGTATTCTAAAATGGAAAACACAAACGTCATCACTCAAGGAACTATTTAGTACAAGGATAGTAAGGCTAACAGGTAATAATAGTGGCCAGTTGTGATTAGCTGATCACGCAACTTTCCGTGTCCTATACACTTCCTCTTATGTGATCTAATCTTAAGCAGTTAAACAATCAAACAATCAAGAAATCCTATCTCTATTACCCACATATCCTTTCTCTAGCAATTAACATATACTTTACCTTTACTGAGTTTGCTTGAATGACACATGGCATTCTTGGACTGGCATCTTCTTACTTAAATCTCATTCTCTGTTCGAGTCTAAGCATGTAGGATGCTTAAATCTCTCGAACTTTGCTCTGATACCAACTTATAAGGCCCCGTCACCGGTGCCTTACATTGGACGTTGGATTTACTCATTAACATAGTTCTATTCATCAGAGTTAATAAAAACATTCGCGGAACAAAAAAACTTTCATAAAACATTTCATAACAATCCAAAACTTGTCTTAAACAAACAACATGTCTTTCAAAAACTAAGTAATTAAAACATAACACGTCTTGAGTCTTCCGATGCCAGCCTCTTATTCAATGCCACGTGTTCCCCTCAAGCGAGCTGCCTCATCCTACTCACCTGCGTGCATACTAAAAGTCAGCTACGCTGAGTAAGATCTAGTTAATCACGTAACATACAATTCATTCTCATACATTTCTTAACGTATCCGAAGACACGTATTAATACTTCATCTTTGTATAAATATCCATAAGAGGAACGTCACATAATATCTATTACTATATGTATTCTCCATAGAAGGGACACTCTATATATATTATCCATAGAAGGAACACCCTACATATTTTCCATAAAAGGAACACTATACTATCCATAAAATGAACACTATACTGTCCATAGAAGGAACAATATACTATCCATAGAAGGAACACTATACTATCCATAAAAGGAACACTATGCATTATTCATAGAAGGAACTCTATATATTATCCATAGAAGGAACACTGTATATAAGCTATTATTTAATATCCATGTAAGAAGCTAATATCTTCCCTTGGCAATACGTGCAATATCCGAAGATCGTTCACGTACCGACAAGAAATCAATCGTATCTATCGCATATATCATACATGGCATACACTTACCATTTAAGGTAAGTGCATTAACTGTCACATCGAGTATGCACACAGCCTCGAAAACATAACAAGGAAATGGGGCTTGAAACTCACCTGGATCCTGTTTCTTTCTCAGTTTATCGTAATTCCCTTCTTTAACTGCGCCCTGCTAACTGTATATATGGTACGCGCATTAATATTCATTCTATTTGCATTCCAGTTGGAAATGACTAAGTCTGGTATGATCGGTTGGCCTTGTTTAGATCTCATTTACTTATTATATTTCTTACAAACCCTAATGTAAGGTTTTTAATTATTTTATTATTAATTTCTCATTCCTACAATATTTTATTATTATCTTAAGACGTGATTATTTAAATATGCTTTTAATATTCTTTTCCTTATCGAGTTCACGTCTCTCCTCGTAAACCGTCATGTGTTTATAAGTATGTTCGTATATAGACGTATGTGTGTCACCCGGGCTATCTCATACTTGTGGATTCCCAAGTGTGATCTTAGGTGTACACTTAAGCGAGTATCTCTTTATACTTATACATATTCTCGGGTTCTCAACGAGATCAATTACAAATTAATCAAATCACTTCATAATGTGATCGAACTATAAGTGATCGAGTGTATGGGCGTATTAGGATTTGGGTTTGTAGTTGGGCTTGGGCTGAGTATTAAAAAAAAAGCCCAACTCATACTTGTCTTGAATCAAGCCCAACCCACCCGTGTCCTTATCAAGTCATCCGGTCAATCTCCTTCTTCATTTTCTTGTTCTAACAGCCGTCCCCTAGTAAGCTTCCTCCATGTAATCGATTTCCTGTTTGACGTCCTGTATTTCAATCGAGTTCTTCGTATGCGACCAAGAAAATCGAGTCCTTTGTTGAGATCGGGTCCAACATATGCGGATATACCTAAGGTATTGTAATCGAGTCCTATAGGAGATCGATTACAGTGTGAACGGACTGGATTGTATGCGAGTTTGTGTGCACTTGTAATCGATCAGGCATTGTAAACGAATCTGAGATGTGTTCGAGTGTAGTGTAAGCGACTTGGGTTTGCAACAAGGTCTGATTGTAATCGACCTCCAATTGTAATCGACCCGCAATTGTAATCGAGCGTTACCAGAGTCGATCACAATGTAAGCGAGATCTCGAGGGTAAACGAAATCTGATTGTAATCGATATGAGATTGTATGTGAGTTGTAAGGTGTGAAATTGGCTACGTATTTGTATGCGAGAATAATTGTAATCGAACTAACAGTTGTGTGCGAGTTGTATATGTAATCAAGTCCAATTGTGTACGGGTACAAGTGTATTCAATTTTTGCCGTAACCGCATACATTGTATGCGAGTTTTATAAAGTGATCGAGGTGTAAAATGTATTCGAGTTTCAATGTAACCGAGTCTATAATGTATGCGAGTTTAGGCTGTGATCGAGTATATGTATACGATTCCGTTTGTAAGCGATCGTTAAGATGGTAAGCGGGTTCACACTTGTAAGCGACCATTCAATGTAATCGAACATCCCTTGTAATCGAATTGAGAATGTAACCGAGTTTATTGTAATCGGTCTACCACTGTATGCGATTATATAGGTGTAATAAATTAGCTGCACTTTTTATATGTGAACAGTGACCACAAGGTGGTCATCATGTCCATTATTAATTTATGCTTTGACCCATAAACCTTTATTATGATGTTATCCTATCCGTAAACGCCCTCACGACTTCCTTTTGGCTAAGACTTGACCCGGGAAATTATAAAGTTTGGATCTTTAAGTTTAAAATGTTAAAATTAGATCTAGGGTTTCTTTATCCGAGCCGTTCATAGTTACGTGTTCGTTAAGTTCCATTTCATCATCAAGTTTTCAACTTTAATGTTCGTTTATAGCCGATCTATTATAGTTTCAAGTTTCAAGGCCAAACGTTTATCAAAACATAAACTTTAAGATCAGAAACATACCTTTTCGTGTTCGTTTGTTGTCGTTTGGCTTAGTTATGGACTTAAATCTTGGATCTATCTTGTATATAGACGATTTAGTAATATTTAACGTTCGATCTTGCTTCTTCTTTCTTTCTTTCTCTTGGCTGTTTATTGTAAGGTGTATGTGTGTGTTATTAAGTGTGTGTAGAGATTATGGAAGATGGAAATGAGGATAAGGGTTTTAGGATGGTCTTAAGGGAGTAGTTATACCTCCTAAGGCCCATGGACCTTAAGCCCATCTCATCCATAATTCCATCTTGATTAATCTAGATCCATGATCTTTTCTTTATTTGATATTAATTAATTATTAACGCGAAATCACTAAACATAACTTTCTATATTTAATATTATAATTTTTTTTTCTATTATGTCGAGAAATTTTCTTTTAAGCCATAAATAAATAATATATTTAAATATTATTCTTTGAAAATCCGGGATGTTACATTAAGTCTGGTCACCTGCCTTGCATATGAGGGTAAATTGGTCATTTTACCGACTTATTAGAAAAAAACATTTTAAAAAATAAAAAATACATCTCTCTCTTCCGTTCATACACCACCACCAACCCATCACCACCACCATCTTCTCCGGATAGCCACCACAGCCACCAACCAACCCACCGTTTTCTCTCTCTCTCTCTCTCTCTCTCTCTCTCTCTCTCTCTCTCTCTCTCTCTCTCTCTCTCAGCCAGCCACCACCACAACCATCTTCACAGAACCATCATATTATCGGTGTCGTTGTGCAGATGAAGAAGGCAAACACCATTTTCTCTCTCCGAGACCCTCTCTGAAAACATTAAACATACCCATTGTTCCTCCTTCCTCTGTCTCCCAACCACCACCTCCTACACCACCGCCGGTGTCGCCGCAACCCTTTTAACTCCAGTCACTTAAGTTTGAACAAAGGAAGGCAACCATAGTTAAATCAAAGGCCATTCATCGTCTTCCGGTCAAATCAAAACCCTAATCGAAACTCGTTCATCGTCTTCCGGCAAAATCAGAACCATAATCAAAGTCTGTTCATCGTCTTCGGCCAAATCGGGACCTAATCGAAGGCCATTCATCCTATTCCGCCCAAATCGGACTCCGTTCACTTTATTCCGGCCAAATCGGAACCCCAATCGGAGCTCGCTCATAGTCTTTGAATCAAATCAAAGACATAAAGATACAATCGAGTAAGAAAGAGAGTGAATCTCGGTAGAGATGGTAGTGTTTGGGAGATGGTGGTTGGAGGTTCGATGGTGGCTGGTGTTGGTGTGAGGGTGGATGGCGGTGATGGTGACATGCGGTGATGGTGGTGGCCGGCGGTGCTGCTGTTGGATGCGTGGAAGTGGCGACGGAAGGGGTGTTAATGGTCTTGGGTGGGATTTGTTATTGTTTTATTATAATATATAATATATTTATAATATTTTCATTTATTTGTTTTTAATATATAATATAATTAGGGGAAATATTAACAGGATATGAAATTACGGTAATACCCCCACGTGAGCAGCTCATGACACAACTTAACAATGTTTCTTAACGGGGTTATGCCTAAAGGACAAAAGGTGTAACATTTTTAAATGTAAAAGACAATAAACATCAATTTGAAAGATAAATGACCACCAGTGAAATTTGAGGTAAACATAAAGAACAATGTCTATAATTCTGTCTATAATTAATTAAACAATAATATAATAATAGTTAATTTAGTCGATAAATGCGGCATAATTTCCCAAATATCGAAATGGGTCGGGTTTTAATATAAATTTTGAAAAGTCCAAGTTGTTACATGGACTAAATCGCATTTTCGCATATAAGAGTGGTTAATATTCATCACATATAAGGGTGTTCAACAAGTCAAGTTTTCGGTTTACTAAATGTTACTCGAAATTGAAAATTTGAAAACAAATTTTGAAGGTAAACTAGGCTTAAATCTGCCGCGTTGCGGCGACGACTTAACGCAAATTCGGTTGGCATCGGTTAAGCTCATCACGACACCTACACTAAATCAAAAACTATAACTTTGTGAACACCCAAAACAGTATCGGCACACTTACAACTTAAAATCAAAGTGACACAAATGTGGTCGCTATCAGTCAGGTTCATACTGATATATGCATTGAACCTAAAAAATAAATTAGTAAACACGGAAACACCCATAATAGTAGTGACACTCGTATAACCAATTATCAAAATATTAACATGTTTAAAACAAAAAAAAAGTTTGCTACGTTTGCTATGGTACCGGAATTAAACCAACAAAAATTTCGTCAAATTAACATGTTAAAACACGGGCGCAACAACGTCGACTTGACGCGAATTTAATCGGTATCAGTTAGGTTCATTACGGATACGAAAACTAAAACTAAAAAGTAATTCGCCAAGTTATCATATTTAAAAGAAATAAAACATGCTTTAAAAACTGAAAAGAAAAAAAACACTATCAAGCAATCAAAAAATACATATATATAGAAACATTGAAGATTAAGCACAAATAAAATGTGTCGAGGGAGTATCGAACTTGCATAGACAACCTTTCAAAGTCTATAGGACACCTTGAGCCATTAGACCAAATGAATAGATCGTTAATAATTCTAATGTTTATTACCTAAAAGGTCAACAGAAAATATCCTAAAAAGTTTTGTGGCACCATCATTTGATTTTTATCTATATAGATAATAAGGTTCGAAAAGGCGATCCATATAAACTTAGTCGAATTCAGGTCTATTTGAATTAAACAAAATGCTACAAAAATAAAAATTCAAAAGATTTAAAAAGTATATAAAAGTTACTATTCAAATTCTAAAGATTCAGCCACTTTTGTTCAAGATTTCCAAATTCGAATTCGATTCAAAAGCGAAATAGAATTTCGGTTTAATCTATTCGAATAACCACTAGTTATTATTCAACTCAGCTTGTTATTCAAGTTCAGCTTCACCCGAAGTTCAGGTTTTTCGAGTACAGATCAAACAATAAACACCCCCATACTAGAACGGCAAAACCCTTGAACTACGTAATTTTTATAACGACTTAAGCTTTTACACTTTATAGGGTTTGAACCCGTAACCTTCAATTTCACACCTTAATCACCTTACCACCCCACCGAAGTGGGAATGGCTCCTTGAACTAACTAGAAACTTATATTTCAAACCGGAGAGAGGTGATTAGATAACAATAATCTCACCGATTAATCTAAGAAACGCAAGTTGGAGTAACACATCCCACCAGAAAGGATACATCATTCCACATATGACATATCTAAATTACACAACATAATCCATAACACATATGTAACCACCAAAACACAGCTCTAAGACATGTCATCATTACAGCACCAAAACGCAAAGTGTTCGTCTTTGCGGTTATTACTAACAAGACCACCGCATTGCAAACACACAAAGCTACTTCCATCAGAGAATGCATCCACCATTACTTGTTTTCTCCCACTTTCAGTCAGTATAGATGTTCCACCACCATCTGGCTCCCAGTTTGATATTGAAGGCAATGCTTCAGCTATTGCACATTCAGCAAACAAAGATGCCAGCTCATCAACACTATTTTCATTCATTTTGTTCATGTAAACCTCTTTTGCTCGATTTAGAGCTTCAAATGCACCCGCCTCGCCTCTGGTACTTTTCATAGCCATCACAACCTGTTACACAATAAGAAATAATTCAACACAACTATTGCATAATCTGAAATATAATATGTTTTCCACTAAACCCCAATGAATTCCAACGAACGAAACACTCGGTTTGCAAAATTCAATGGAAATGAAACTACATCCCCTAAGGGGGCGTTTGGTTTGCAGAATTAAATGGAACTGAAATTTGAATTCCAACTCGTGATGTGTTTGGTTTGTAGAATCTGTCGAAATTAGGTATCAATGTCATTCTTAATGCTTTTGGTTGTCAAATAAAAATTAATTGGAGCAGAAATCAGAATTAGTCCCATACTCCCATCAAATTCCTTCATTTAAAGAATTCCAAATATCCTTCCAAAATATGACGGAATTCACCCAAAGTAAATACAATTTTCAACTACCCCACTCACGATGCACATATGCGTTTCGGCACCAATTTTTTTTGGCACCGACGCAGCCCAACACCCATACGTTTTGGCACCAATACGTTCTATAGTCTGGTACGTTCCACGATCTGCTACCGGAAGCACACCGATACCGGTCTAGTGCCCATACGCGTCCGGCGCCAATTTACACGTGTGATGCCAGTTTACACGTTTAGTGTCGGGTTACGCCTAGCCGGCTCTGCATCGGTAACCAGCATCGGTCCGCTGATTTACGCGCATACCAGCATCGGTTACACATTCCGGTGTGGTTTCTGTTCCGTTTCCCTTATGTTTCGGTACCAATAAACTCAATATATTCCAATTCATGCAAAAAAATTCCGCAAATCAAACGCACCCTAAAACTGAACAACTTTTAATAGATTCCATTCTTTTATGAAAACTTCAAATTCTCCGACAAAAATCCGCAAACCAAACGCACCCTAAATGTTTTATTCAAGATCATTTGAATCCAATTAGGTTAGTATATTCAGAAACAAACTCAATTTCATTGAAACAGTAACTAGGGTTAACTAAATAATATCAATTCTTAACAGAATCACATTCATGGTTGAATGAATTAATTACCGCTTGAAGAGCTTGAGAAGGTTTGCCCTGATCAATGAATTGACGAGCTAGTGTTAGCAATCTTCTAGCCGCTTCAATGTGTTCTGAAGCCGACGGTGACGAAGATTTCATCGGAGCATCTGAATCCATCATATCCGCATCCATCCCAAATGTCTAATAATAATAATAATAATAATATTCTCAGCGTTTGCTTTAGGTTTTTGTTTCGTGTTTTTGATTTTGATTATAGACGAACGAGATGCTTCTAGCAATTTCTGGACTTACCTTTCATTTTCAAAATGAACGCACACTTTTTTGAAAAGATAAACATTAATTTTTACTTTTAACAATTTGTTTTTATATTTTATGGTCGCGGTTCAAATAAAAGGATTTTTTTTTACGGACGTTTAATCACTTCAATAGCAAGTGAATCTTTCTGAGACAAATTGTGATACAATCCGTTTATTGATACGAATGAATCAACACATGAGCCGTAACCGCAACTGGCTAGGATGAAAGTTTCGCACACCACGTCATATTTGAATTAAAATTGCTACAATAAGATGTGTTTATCTAAAAAAAAAATTTAGATATACTTGAGTTATTTGAAATTTCTTATCTATTTATTTTCAATTGATTTTGAATTAGGTTCAAACTCTTCTTAGTTGGTTTTCAATTAGTGCTTCCTCGTTTTTCCTTTATGAATATGAAAGAACTATTATTTTGCGTATATTTTCTCTTATTATCTTTTGTTTCAGAGAGATTATCGGTTTTTTCGAATAAACCGTACAAGGATGTCATGTCCATATTGATTTTGACGTCCCATGTCTTACACACAAACATTATCAATAAGAAAACTCACCACTAGGGAACACTCCATTGAGTCATGTAGGGCTGGGGAAAAAAATTTCAAACGGATGTTTTAGGTCAATATTGATAACTTTTAAAATTGAAATGATCAGAATGGATTAAAAGAATTTTTCAAAGAGGTAAAGATGGGTTGAGATATTGATAGTGACGTTTATTTATGGGTTAGAAATGGCTTGTCTAGGGTTAGAATGAACTAAAACAAGATTTCATCTTATTTTATTTTAAAACAAACCAACAGTAATAATTTGTCCAAACTTAATAGAAACTGAAAAAATCGAAACCAACCAAAATGAAAAAAAAAAAAACAAAAGCGAGCAGGAAAAAATTGAAAAAACCGAACTTGAACGAGACAAAACTGGTTTTTCTTAAAGAACGATAACGACGGGAGAAACATTCAGGGCCGGCCTGTGGGCTGTGGCTAGGCCACTGCACAGGGCCCAAAAAATCAATTTTGAAATATTAATAGATAAGTTATAATAAATTCCAAGGAACTAGTAATCCTATGTAGCTCACATTGTAAGTTGTACCGTAACCAAGTTGGGCCACATGAGTTCGATTCCCTGCTTTGTTTATTTTTCTCTTTGATTCCACCATTTTTTTTATTTTTTTTATTTTTTTTATTGTTTAGCAGTTCGAATGTATCATTCCCTTTTATTCCATCAAATTTTTTTTCTTTTTTATTATTTCACATACTCATGTTAATTTTTATGATTATATTAGGAAATTTTTTATTCATTTTACTTATGTATCTTTGATTGCAACAGAATTTTCTTACTTTTTTATTATTTGGTATATTCATATTCATTTATTTGTTTACGTTAAGAACTTTTTTGTAATATATTTTATATATAATATATATATATATATAAACGAAGATATAAAAATCCTACGTGTCGTGATGTGATCGCTCCCCTTTTTTTTGGAGTCACCAGATTTGCTTGATTTTTAAATGAAGGCTTTTCATGCACTTGACCGAATTCATGGGTATGGGTCTTACCAAACCCAGATATTCCTTAAACGGGTTATAACATCTCATTAAATAAAAAATTATTCTCACCACATTATTGATGTAAAAATCCTATAAAATAGGATGTACTAAAAATTAATATCTTATTTATTTTAAATATATATATATATATATATATATATTATTTAAATTAAAAAACCAATCTGATAGTAAAAAAAAATAAATGAGTCTTGTGTCTCATAAAACCATAAGTATATTATTAACTTTCATAAATATTATTTATAATTAAAAAAACTAATTTTATAGTAACAAAAATAAACAGGTCTTGGGTTTCATCAAAACCATATAGCTTTTAAACCAGGTTATACATCTCATTTATTTATGAAACAATTTATTATCAAACCATAAGTATATTATTAACTTTCATACAATAAGAAAAATATAAATTCAAAAAATAAATAAATATTCGAACAAACAATATAAAACAACCCACGTAATACGGGGGATAAAAACTAGTTTTTTTTATAAAGTACCATAACTAAATTTAAAACCCAACTAAAAGTTAAAAAAATAAAAGCCTATTTAGTTTTGGATAATTTAAAGAATAAAACGTACTTATATTTTCGGCCAAATAAACTGATTAAAACATTTTAAATGTAGGGTCCATTTTTATAAAAACATTTTAAATGTAGGGCCCATTTTTTTTTCTCGCACAAGGCTCTTAAGGTCTCTCGCATTTTCAGAGACGGCCCTGAAAACATTTTAGTTGTTTTACTTTTTTTCATTTTTAATATTTTGAAATCGGAAAAATTTGAAAAATTTTTACTGTATATTTTGAATTATTAATATTTTTTTTGAATTATTAATATTTTTTTTGAACCCTTTATGTTTTAACATTTACTTGGGACATGATGAGTTAAACCATCTTGAGATTTACTTATCCTAACTTTTTATTTTGAACTCACCCAAACTCATTTTAAAACATCATTCAATCCAACCTGACTCATTCATATTATCATACTAGGTTAGTTGCCCGTGTAACACACGGCTTAGAATAAGTAATGTTTTTTAAAGAATAACATAATGTGAAATACAAAAAAAAATGTATCACATATATAAAGATATATTATACGGTAAAAAAATTACACATTACGCAATTTAGTAGTAAAAAGTTGTGAGAATTCATAAATCATAAATTATTTCTTTGTTATTTTCTATATGAAAACTTAGTTGTAAATGACTTGTTTTGACATTAGCAATGTTTGATGCTTTAACCGGTCAAAAAAACTCACCCGTTTCGTATTGGTTACTTATCAAACTCTAATATTAATAACTAATGCAATAAATTTTATATTTTACAAATTAACATATTTATGATGGTGTTACTTCTTTTAAATTAGGATGAAATTATTAAAAATTGAACATAAAATATTAAAAAGAGAAATATACTTAATATGAGAGAGAGGTGGGAAAATTTTGTAAGGGTTATCATAGTAATAACATGTGGCATTTAGAAAGCTTTATTTATTAAATAGTATAGATTAAGAGTCATATTTAGAACATGAGACCTTAAGATTTTAAATTCTAATAAGCAACCTCATACTATTGAACTATACGACCGCTTACTTCAAATAAACTTTAGTAGTTTTTTATCTACTATAAACTTGCGTTAACAACTTCGATTAAAATTTAAGGGTTTAGGTCATGTATTAGACGAAAAAAATAATAAAAGTCAAAATAAAGAAGTGATAATACATTTAAAACCTAAAGACCGACTTTTTGAAATAGTTTAGCAAAGTCTACGTAGTTTAATATAAAATAACTAAAGACAACTAAATTATAAAAATTTTACACATATAACTTAAAAATTAGTTGTTTGGCTTTTATTTCCGGTTTGAAGTACGAACTCAAAACCTAATCAGTTGGTATTGTTTAGAAAATATTACAACAACATGAAAGATATTAAAACCCCGACCGCAAAATCAAATTGATATCCCGTTTAAGCAGTTCCATGGTCTCACGGCACCCCTCTAGTGTTTGTGTAAAGAATTTTTTTTCCTAAATATAATAAGTAATGAGTAATGTCTTTTTATTGTTTGTGTAATCATGTTAAGGGCGGCTAAGCCTTTTCGAAGAACAAAACTGAAATAAAAATCCGAGGTCTTTTTCAGATGTTATAGAATACACCATGTTTCTTTTATCTAAGATTTGAACCGACAATAATAAACTATAGCGATAATAGTTGGCGGAGTGAAAATATTAACTTGTATGTGTTTGTGTGCATGTAAATATGCTTATATTAAATTTATTTTCCTAGTTTTATTTCATTCAAAGCGTTTAATAAAATACTTGTAATCTATTGATGTTACGAATCTTATTCAATTGAACAAATAATTAATTTATTCATTTTTCTTTTGTGACACGGTAAATCTAAAATAAATTTCTATCAACTTGAATTTGGAAAAAAGATTCTTTTTACAGAAACGAAAGTTTAATAACAGTTAATAATTCATTACTAGAAAATCGAGTCTCACTAGTTGGTTCCAATAGAAAAGAAAATTAAAGAAAAAAAAATGATATATCTTGTATTATAACAAAACATGGTTTTTTAATCTGTCATCTATACAACAACCTCACCTTTTTTTTCACACTCTATAATTCAAACAGCTGTCGAACCACAACTTAGAACGCTGAATTAGGAGACTAAAATTTTAAATTTATAAACTATTTTTACATAGCAGTTACAATATGTTCAGAGAAGTTTTACACCCTCACCTACTTTAATACAATTACCATCTGTATTACCATATAGAGGTTACTGTAGATCAAATCTTCCCAATTATGTGTTGGAAGTTCTTGAACCAGACTATGACTGGTCCCAGTCAACGCTTCTGAAACTTAAACTCCGACAGCCAATCTCTCGCTAATCAGGTTCCGGTCATTTTTGTTCAATCTTCAGGCATCTCAAACTGTATGTTCTTCATTTGATTTCAACATGTATGCTATGTATGTTACGGGTCATTTTATCTCTAACGTGATCCTGACAATTACCCTGATAGCTTGGATTCTAAGCTAGCTGCAGGAACCTGAACTAACCGACTATGCTTGTTATACTTATATTGTGTTTATAGGTTACGCAAGACTCAAACGGTCTACAACGGCTAGATGACTCATTTTACCTAAAAGCTAGGTGAAACAACTGAAATACACGTGGGATGAAGACTAAGTCGTCAAATAATCATGGCGGCTAGGGTTCCCGGATTTGTAAGACTTATTGTTATTTTCATTTTCTATATAATTGAGGCTATTAAGAACGTTATATGACACACTCTGCACTCTCAATACTCACACTTGTACTTAGCTTTCGTTCTCAACTAGTTCTCGAGCTGTAACCACCATTTTATATAAATAAATTGAGACAGGGGATAGTTTTCCCATCATGAGGTTTTATTCCAAGGATCCTCACCAGGATCTAAAGGTTTTTCCTCGCAACATCGTTGTGTTCACCTTTACTTTTACCGCATTTGTTTACTAGGGGTGAGAGCAATAACGGAATCGTTAACTGAAAACCGACGAAACCGAACCGAAAAAACTGAATACCGAATTAACCGAACCGCACCGAACTCTTCATTTTTTTCCATATTTTCAAGCCTCTTTTCCTCTATCTCATGTATCATATATGTATTAATTGTTTAACAATATCATTTTCATGTATTTATGTTTCCATTTCATGTACTAATATTTCAATTTTGTATATTTATACCTTCATTTCATGTAGTTATGCCTTTACTTCATATATTTAAACATTAGTTTCATGTATCTTTAAGCAAAATTTTAGCCCAAGTTTGATTTTGGTTATTAACCGATTCGATAATCGATCAGTTCGGTTTGGTTAATGCTAATAACCGAACCAAACAGTGCACACCCCTATTGTTTACTACATCACTCACTTCACTGTTGAAAAGCACACTACCTCACTTAACGAATTTGCTCAGTTATTCACTGACTCTATATAAAGGGGACTTCATTTTTTCTTTCATTCTATTCACTTCTCAAAACACCAACACTCTCAAACGCTATGTCTCTCAACACAACCAAACCGACTTCAAGATCTCACAAACTGTCAAATCTGATGTTATTTTTTTATCAATTCACACTTGATAAACATCATCATGGATCCATCTCCCACAGTATAACATCGTTTGATGTCCTTTCAGACCTTGTTCTTCATGTCTGTTCAAACTAAACTGTTCTTGGATCTTAGAGTTTATTTATGTTCATGTTTCCTTAAATTGACCATGGTTTCTTGTTGGCGACATCATTATGAACATATGCACTGATTTAATTGACATTTTGTATAGATTTGTTAGTTTTTAGATCTTTAGGTTTTATCGCTCTTTATTAAGTCCGATTGGAGTTCCTTATGTTTGTGATTGTGGATGAAAAGTGTACAGAAGTATAAATCGGACATAGGCGACCTCATATTTACAAGGAATTGAGTTTTGGACGAACTCCAGATTTGAATCGGATCGCGAAAAATTTATTTTGCACCGCATTTCTTATGCAATGCGATTGAGATTTGAATAGGATCTGTTAGTACATGGTTTTGCGTCTCGAGTCTTTGTATTTATCGTTTGTTTATTATAATGTAAAAGTCATTTATATTATTGTCTAGTTCGTTATGGTCAATCTAGTTCGTTAAGGATGTTTAACGAACTAGATATTTAAGTTATTATCCCTCCTAATTCGTTAAGGATGTTTAACGAATTAGAGGGCAGTTCGTTATACTTATAAGTCGGTTTGTATGTAACGAAGTGGAAAGCTAGTTCGTTACGGAATGTGTAACGAACTAGAATCCATCTTCTATATGTAGAGGGTTCCTTCTCTGTTAATTTAAGTTTTGAGATTAACCTTATTGAATTGCTGTCCATTTGCACTCTCGATCAAAGCTTCGTATATCTAAAGTATTTCTATAATATATACACATATATACACCTAGTATAACTTATAATTAAGAGTAATCATGAACTAGATCCGTTACGGTTTAGATCTAATAGTTAACTGTTATAGATCTGAGTTAGATATGTGTTCTCTCAAGTGGTATCAGAGCTTTCGGGGTTCGATTGCTCTTGATCTAGTGGTTTAATTCGTTAATTCAAGGTTTGTTAGTATAACTTTAGTTTTATTAAGATTCGGTTTTGGTTGAATATGGATTGAGTTAAGGAGGATTTGTGTTTAGTAAGGTATACAGATTGTGTGGTTGATTGGAATTGGAAATTGGTTTGGATTAGTGTTGTTTTGATTGGATCTGAAATCGACCGAAAACAGGGACGGGTTTTTGGACAATTGTATTGGATATTGAGTGATTTGGTATATGGTGTGTTACGATTTGATTTCGTGATGCGTTTACGAGTAAATTGAGCTATTATTTGTGTGATTTGGTATAGTATCGAGTTAGTATTACGGGTTTGAGTAAGTGTTTGGTGTTCTTCATTTTTCCAGAAATCTGGAAATTAAGGATGAAGATTTGAAGATCTTCATCAGTTGTTGAAGATTTGTTATATCTTCGTTGAATTTTCTTAACTCGTGCTCAATTCGTTACTCAGTTCGTTACCAAATCTGATTCGTGTAATCTAGTTCGTCAGAAACGTGGTCTGATTCGTTAACCTCATATCTAACAAACTTTTGCCACGTGGCAATAGTTATCAGAGTTTGTTATAACCGTTATAACAACCTGATTCGTTAGTTAACTGTAGCTAATTCGTTAGCTTGATTCGTTACCTTGAATCCGAGATTCGTTGATCTGATTTGTTAGGTTGACCTGATTCGTTGGTAATTCGTTACTTTGATTCGTTAAGTGGATTTAGAGATTGTCAGAGTTTGTTATAACCGTTATAACAACCTGATTCGTTAGTTAACTGTAGCTAATTCGTTAGCTTGATTCGTTACCTTGAATCCGAGATTCGTTGATCTGATTTGTTAGGTTGACCTGATTCGTTGGTAATTCGTTACTTTGATTCGTTAAGTGGATTTAGAGATTCGTTCATTTGATTCGTTACTTTGAATTTAATTTGTTATTCTAATTCGTTGACTTAGATCGTTGGTGATTGGTTACCAATTCGTTATAAGCTAATTCGTGTGACTTTGTTCCTTGTTCGTTACTCAGATTACAGTCAATTCGTTATACTTGATTCATTACATTAATTTGTTATATACGTTGTTCACAGTTCGTTAGAGTTACTGTTCACAGTTTGCTAATTATCAAGATGGCTGGTTTTTATGCGTTAGCTTCTCAAAACGCACTCATGCAACAAATGTTACAATTGGATACTGAGATTGGATCTCATTCCAAGTGTCCTTGATTGATGAAATTTAGTGACTTTGCTAAATGGGAACCTCGTTTTCATGCTCATCTTGGTTCTATTCATCCTGATTGTTCTTATTGTCTTTATGAGGTTTACACTGTACCGATGATTGGAGATGAAACTATTGGCTTTACCCCTAAAGCGATTTCACAATATTCTTAAGAGGAGAAAAAGGCATTAGAGATTGAAACAAAAGCTCATTCGACTCTTACTATGGCTTTACCAGATAACATATTTCATCAAGTGGGAAGTATCAAGATTACCGCTTCATTGTTTCAACACATCATAATGAGAAGTATGGGTAACACTGAGGAAAGTAAAAAGGTGATGTTAAAGTTTCAATTCAGAAACTTTAATCTACTCAAAGGTGAAACTGTTGAGGAAATGACTACTCGTTTCAATCATTTAATTGCTGAAATGGATAAGTTAAAGATTGAACCATCTGAATATGGTAAGATTGGTACAGTTAAGAATGTTTTACCTAGTTCTTATTCGACATTTCTAATGGTCTTGAAGGAGAATAACTATTTCAAGAATGAGGATTTGACTGCTTCTGAGTTTATGCAAAAAGATGAAGCTCAAGAATATGATTTGAGATGTCAAAAGTCTTCGAAAGAAAGTCAAGATCCAGCTTTTTATGGTGGTAGCATGCCTTTAAGCTCGACAATTGCTCCAATCATAGCATTCCTCAGTAAAAATGCACAAGAAAAACCCACAACAACCTATAGTGATCCACGTGCTTGTTTCTATACTTCTGGATCTTTTGGTAATTCTGGAACTTCAGTTGCTGCAAATTAATTTTCATCACCACCGATTGTGAATATGAAGGAAGCTGAAAAAAATTTTGCATTTTTGAGTGCTTTCATGTCTTCTTATGAGAATCTGGTTGGTAGTAAAATTGTCACAAGTGAGTTAACTGATGAAGATTATGACCAAATCGATCCTGATGATTTGGAACTCATGGGTTTGAAATGGAATATGGCAATGATCGTTAGAAAGGTGAAAAGGTTCATGCAAAGAACTGGCAAAGATCTTCCCTCATTAAACAATTGGGTTTGACAAATTGAAAGTTAAGTGTTATAATTGTCAAGAGTTTGGACATTTTTCCAAAGAATGTGATAAACCGAAGAAGGAATATACTGGTCCTAGAAGTCAAGATCTAAGTTCGTCTGGGAAAAATGGAAATGATGCTGATAAGTCTTCTGGAACCAAACCATATTCTTCTGGGTCACAAGCTAAGCTGTCCAACATGGATGGAACTGATTGGTCACAAAGATTGCTGTGCAACGATAATCAAGCTAATCTGGCTATGATCGGGTTAAATGAAAATTCTCAAGATGCAAGTGGGGGTGAATTATCTTCTGACAATGATACTGAGTCTGATTTTAATGATTCATGTGAGAAGCAACCGACTACTTTTGCTTGCATGGCCAAAATTAACGAGGTTAGTCCTTCTATTTTTTGTGAGAAAAACAAGCCTAAGTTGGAATCATTGAAGAATCATAATGATTGTTTAGTGAAAGAAATTTCTTTACTTAATTAGGATACTTATAGAAAATCTTTAGAGTCTCAATGAGATCTAGGGAGAAAATTGAAGCATTGTCGATAAGTAATCATGATCTCAAAGTTGAGTTATCTGTCAAAATGACGATTAACGATCAAAAATTTCAAGAAATCTTGAAACATCGTTCTAAGATAACCGAGCTTGAGAATGAAGTTCTTGAGTTGAAAAACAAGTTGGGCAAATTTAGAAACTCATCATTTTTGCTAAATGAGATAATCAAAGTATCTGGTAAGCAAAAAGATTCTAAAAAGGGTATAGGTTTTGTTGAAATACCACCACCGTTTTATAATGATTATACAGCAAATCCTTTTGCTAGAAAAGAAGAAGATGTGATTGCGAAAGAACCTGTTGTTTCAGAAAAATCTAAACTAGTAAAAATTGATCATGTTAAAGCCCAATCTTCAACTCAAAAACATCATGTTGAAAGCAATAAAGTTTTTGTTGAGAATGTTGATAAAGTTATCATTGAAGATGTATTTGAACCAGAAATTATACACAAAATGAGAACATTCCAAGTTCGAATCACATTCTTTGTGAACCTCATGAATTTGAGGAAGTTGTATATGGTTCAAATACAGTTCATGAGAAAAAGAAAACACATGTTAAGTTCAACTCAAAGAAATCCGACAAACCAAAGATTTCGGATGAGGATTTGTTGCGTTTCATAAATCCTTCAGTTTCTACTGGCCGTGTGTTTAAGTTAAAAGGTTTCGACACGATGTTCACTGAGAAAGACATTCCAATTAGTATTATCAAACCTGAGCTGATTGAAAGTGTCTTTCACAATGAAATTTCCAAGATACAAGATATTGAACGTCAGTATGCTTGTGCCAAAACTTCAAACTCATCAGACCCATTGATTAAAGCTAAGCATCTGTTAAAGACTGCTAAGAAAATTGATTTTGTAAAATCAACTGGAACTGACACATTGCAAAGTTTTTCAAACTGCTCTAATCTTGATTTCTACTTGAAAAAGAAATCGGTGTCGTCTGATGATTTGGCCAAGAGTTTTACTAAGAATGTGAGTCATCAACCTTCTGCGGCATCTGTTTTTGCTAAACCTCAAAATGATCGTGTGGATATGCGAAGTTGTTTTCTTTGTGGTCAACAAGGTCATGTTGTGAGAAACTGTGGACATAAGAAATCTCATAATCTTCATCCATTTGTCAAGGACCAATCAAAACTGGTTCCTGTGATAAGGAGATTCTGAAACGACCTTTGTCATGTGATGATGATACTTACATCATGTTTTCTATTGTGAGTCCACGTAAGGTGATTCATGTGAATGAAACATATGCTTAAGTAAAACCAATGTTTGTTCCAACAGAGCCAATATGCGAGAACGTGAACTCAAATACCGTTCAAGCTACCTTTCTGAGACGAAAGTCTAAAAGGCCTGTAACTTATTCCCAAGTTGCTGAACAACAATTGAATTCGGCTAAATTTGATTTTTCTCATGAAACTCAAAAGGTGCCCAAGACTGAGGCCTGGGCTGCCTTTTTGAAGTAATCACTTTCCCTTTGTGTGTAGGGTACATCCAAGACCGTGTCTGGTGAGAACTGGATAATGGATGTTCTCATCATATTACTGGAAATCTCTACCTCTTGACAAATGTTAGGAATATTCAAGGAGGGTATGTGGCTTTTGTTGGGAATTCTTGGGGTATGATAACACAAGAGGGTGAAGTTTCAAATGGGCATATCATGTTTGAGAAAGTCAACTATTGTGATAAACTTGATCATAATTTATTAAGTGTGTCGCAAATTTGTGACAAGAAGTACACTACTGTATTTAACGATGAAGAATGTCTGATTCTAAAACCAGGATACGTTATTCCCAAGGACATGGTTGTCATGCGATCACCTCGATCGAATGGTATTTATGTATTAAATATGAGTTCTAAAGTATCTACATCGATCGAAACATGTTTTGTCTCTAAAGCAACTGAGAATGACTCTATTCTATGGCATCGTAGGATGGGTAATATTCATGTTCGAAAATTGAATTATTTAATGGCAAATGACTTGGTCAAAGCTGTTTCTTTGAAGAATTTTAAGTTATCTGACCACTGTGTTGCTTGCAAGAAAGGCAAACAGAAGAAAAAGCCACATCCTTCTAAGTTATTTAATTCCATTGATACTCCTTTAGAACGAATTCATATGGATTTGTTCGGTCCTGTGAATCGTGCGAGTATCTCTGGAGATTGGTATTGTCTTGTAGTTACCGATGACTATTCAAGATATTTATGGGTCTTATTTATGAGTTCAAAAGATCAAACACCTGTTCTGGTTCAAAATTTAATCACTAAGATCGAATCACTATACAAGCAAAAAGTGAGGAGAATTCGAAGTAATAATGGTACTGAATTTAAAAACACTATATTGGATTTCTTTTGCGTTCAAAAAGGAATTCATCGAGAATATAATGCCCCTTATGTACCACAACATAATGGTGTTGCTGAAAAGAAAAAGAGAACTTTCATTGAAACAGCTAAAACGATGCTAGCCGATTCTAAGCTTCCGATCGAATTCTGGAATGATGTTGTGAATACTGCTTGTTATACGCTTAATCGGGTTCTAACCGTTAAGAGACTCCAAAAGACGAGCCATGAGCTTTTGAACAAACGAAAGCCTAACTTAAAGTACTTGGAACCATTTGGGTGTCTTTGTACGATGTTGAAAAGAGATATGGGTAATTTTGAAGAAAAGGCCATTGAGGGTTATTTCTTGGGTTATACTTCTCCGAAGAAAAGAGTATTTAATTTTACTTCTGGTTGTGTGGAGAAGTGGTACCATGTGGATTGCCAAAGGTACACCACACCTCCTCAAGGGAAAGGTCCCGACTGGATGTTTGATTATGATGGTTTATTTAATTCGTTTACTCCATCAACTGAGCAACCAGATGAAGACCTACTTCGTGCGTATTTTAAAGATCAATTGGTACTTCCAAAGTTATCAAGTTATAATGATGTTGAAGATCCAACTGTAGCTCCAACTGAAGATCCACGTGATGATCCTCCAGCTTCATTTGTTAATGTTTCTACTTCTTCTGATGATGATCAAGTTGTTGATCAAGTTATTGAACCTGATACAGTTGACAGTGACGATTCATATCACGAGCTTGGAGAACATTACACTAACTTATTCAAAAATGTTGTTGTTCCTGAGAATCCCACTCTTAGGATTCATAATTATCATCCAAAGGAAAACATCATTGGGGAACTTGATGTGGGCGTACAAACACGTCATCAAGTTGCTTCTTCGAGTGAGAATAATATATTGTGTGCCTATGCTGATTTACATTCTTCTGGAATCGTAAATGTTGCCAAATACACCTGCTTTCTATCCCAAGTAGAACAACAACGATTCGTATGACACTTGAAGATCCTTCTTGGGTAGAAGCAATGCAAGAGGAATTACAACAATTTGAACGATTGGGTGTATGGGATCTTATCGACAAACCCGCTAGAGTTAAGAAGCCTATTCCAACTAAGTGGGTATTTAAATGTAAAAAGGACGATCATGGGGGTGATCGTGAGAAACAAGGCATGGCTAGTGGTGCAACATTTCCATCAGCAAGAGGGTATAGACTACACTGAGGTATACGCTCCGGTTGCAAGATTGGAGGCTATACGGATTTTTCTGGCTTATGCGGCTTACAAGAATATTAAAGTCTATCAAATGGATGTGAAAAGTGTTTTTCTCAACGGTCAACTACACGAGGAAGTGTTTGTGTTACAGCCCCTGGCTTTGAGGATCCTGATTATCCAAACCGAGTTTATCGCTTAAACAAGGCCCTGTATGGTCTACATCAAGCCCCGAGAGCTTGGTATGGCACGCTTGCCAACCATTTGACTGATAATGGCTTTAAGAGAGGGACTGTTGACTGCACTTTATTTTATAAAAACATTGGTGATGATCTTCTCCTCGTTCAGATTTATGTCGACGACATTATCTTTGGGTCAACAAACGACAAGTTGTGTAAGGAAGTCGAGAAGTCGATGCAAATAAAGTGCGAAATGAGTTCGATGGGAGAGATGAATTTCTTTTTAGGGTTGTAGGTTCATCAGTCTGCGAAAGGAATATTCATTCACCAGACTAAGTACGTGAACAATGACTTGAGCCGATTTAAGATTACTGCCGGAAAAATCCCTTCTACTCCTCTCCCCATGGGTCACAATTTATCACCGGATGAATTGGAGGATACCATTGATCCTACCCTCTATCGAGCTATGATTGGTTCTTTAATGTATCTTACTACTTCTCGACCTGACATAATGTTTGCAGTTTGTTTATGTGCTAGGTACCAAGCAAGTCCCCGAGTGACTCACCTGGCAGCAGTCAAGCGTATTCTTCAATATCTGAGGGGTAATCCTGACATCGGGTTATGGTACCCCAAGGACGATAATTTTGAACTTACCGCCTTTTCTGACTCAGACTATGGAGGGTGCAAGATCAACTTCAAATCAACTACAGCAGGGTGTTAATTCGTAGGAAGCCGGCTTGTTTCCTGACAGTGTAAGAAGCAGACAACGATCTCCACTTCAACGCTGGAAGCAGAATATGTTGCAGCCTCGAGTTGCTGTTCCCAAGTTTTGTGGATACAACCACATTTGCGCGACTACGGTTTGAAGTTTCTTACTACTCCCATTTTAATTGATAACTCTGCTGCCATTAGCATCACCAAAAATCCCTACAACACTCTAAAATGAAACATATCGAAATTCGATATCATTTCATACGGGATTGTTTTAAAAAGAAGTTAATTGATCTTGAGAAAGTACATACTGATTTTCAAAAAGCCGATCTATTTACCAAAGCATTTAACAAAACACGTTTTCACTTTTTGCTTGGTTTAAATGGATTAAAAACCCTTGCTGATATTCTGAAACAAGGATAAATTTTATTTATTTTCATTTTTGTTTTGTCTTATTTTTTTTCTTTTTATTTTTTGTTTTGATATTTAGGGGGTGAAATAGAAATAAAAAATAAAAAAATATTGTGCTTTTCGTTTGTATAGATAAAATCCAAAAACATTAAAATTTTGAAAAAGCCAAAAATATTGTATTTTTCTTGTTCTTGTTTAGAAATTTTGAAAATTTAAAAACATTAAAAAAACCAAAAAATAAAAAAGATTGTGAATTTTTCATATGTATAGAAAAATCCGAAAAAGACAAAAAGATTGTGTTTTTATGTATGTAAAAAGAAAATCCAAAAATATTTTTGCATACATTTTCTGAAAATTATGTCAATTACCTACATTTGAAGAACATATACTTGTATACGTTTGGTCCTAATATTTACTTCTATATGTTCGGGATAGCCATTTACCTTATAATGGAAAGTATTTGGGGCGATTGTTATGCTTTTTACTTTACTCTTTCGCTGAAAACTATGTCGGCTATTTAAGTTTGTGGAACATTCTTGTATGTTTTGGTCCTGTTATCTACTTGTAGATTGATAGGATAGCCATTAATCTATAGACTGAAAGTGACTGGGGCGATTGAATTTATTTTTATGCTCCTCAAAAATTGAGTTTTGAAGCAAAAAGAGAAAATGGTAGTACATTGATCAGTTGACCCCATATCCAGAAAGAAATAAGCTTACAAGGCTGTGTGCTTAATTGTATTGGTGCATTGATAGGTCTTAAACAAGCTGTTATAGTAAAATATGTGATATAAACATAAAGAAACGCCAAATTGAAAGAGGTGTTAGTTTCTACCAAAAATCTCGGTAAGGATGGCAGAAATGTAATAGCTTGTCATACTCAAGCCTTATATTTGTCTGATCACCAAAAATAAAATAAAGCAAATAACAAACGTTAGGGTTCTGGACACTGTGAGTCTTTATGTGGCTTAATCATCTGGGTATTCGTATGCATGAATATTTCATCCGCTTTTAGAGCAAACTCAAAGTCATTAAACTTGATCACTGCTGTACTTCGTACAAATTTAAACTACTAACTTTATCAAAATCCGTTGTTAGTCATACATTTGTTCCTCCCTTGCGCGCGTCTCAATACCAATAAGAAACGGACCCCAGGGGATACAACGTATGTAAGCCGACAGATGGACTCGTGCATACTCACTCACAGTAAAAGACTTGATGCATTGCTCAAAAGTTCTAAAAATTAAAATTTTGATCGACATTATAATGGTTTAAGTCAAGTTGGTGTGATATGGTAAAAATCAAGCTAAGCTTGAACCGAGATTAGAGGCAGATAGTTTCTGATATTCTGTGCTCTAATTGAACAATTACTCATACCACAAAAACGTTTGAAAGTTTGTTATAAGATTTAAGTGGACAACAATATCAATGACTGGCTTAACGCCAGTCACAATATTGCTGAAATATAAAACCGTGATGGAAGGGCAATTTGATCAATATTATTCTCTGCATAAACTCGAAAAAATCCAAAAATATGTACTGCTTTTAAAAAATCATACAAAAACACAAAAAATATTTTTCTGTTTTAGGTCTTATTTCGGATAATTTCCTTGTAAATATTTTACATCAAAAATTCAAAATATAAAAAAAAAATTTACTTTTTCTTTTACATATTAATTAATCATTGTTTTTAAGTTAAGTGTTTTAAACGTAAAACGTTAAGGTATTTAATCATCGAGATAAGGGATTTTGTTGATTTATTTAATAAAAAATTGGTATCAATAATTTAATTATTCTTTTATTTAATTGATTTCTTTATTTAATTATTTAATTTATAATTACACAAATGTGATTCGTTATTCATGGATAACAAATTAATGTCATTCATAACGAATTGCGTTCCAATTCGTTAACTTAATTCGCTTCCGTCACTCTGTAACGAATGACTTCTAATTCGTTATACTTATCTTAACAAATTAACTGTAATTCCTTATGCCATGTGTGCTGTTATGATAACGAATCACCTGATTCGTCATTTCAAATTTACACGAATCAAATGATTCATTATCTTGGGAAATGTGTCAAGTTGTTGAATATAGGGATTCGTGAACCCATTTGTCTCTCCTATTCATCTTTCTTCTTCACTAACCTAATGTTACTCTGCCAAAATTTTCTCTAAAAAAGCCGATCATCATTATACTTAATAACAATCAGTATTTCTGAATCATAAGGTGAATGCGATCTCAGTGTGATGATTTTCGTCATATTTAACGAACATTTGCTGGGTTAATTAATCGATTGAGTTATCGGTTTTAAGTTATTTATAAAACCTTTAATTTACCTAATATGTACCATGTTGTGGTACAAATGGTCAATACGATTCAGCTCACTATGTGTTTCCGAGATCCTTGTGGTCATTTGTTTGGATTTATATCGTTGATCATGTGTGTAGTTATTTCCGAATTGCATTATTGACTTTTGAAGTTCTTGGTGATTTTGACTTGGACTTAATTAGTCAAACATTAAGCTTAAGGGCCATTCGTTATACTGTAACGAACTAGAACTGTTTCGTGTTCAATTCATTACACAGATCACACGAATCAGGATATCAATCGTTATTTATTATGAATCAGGCCTTAATTCGTTACACTTCCACACCTGATTCGTTAGATCTAATTCGTCCTTATTTTCTTGATAACGAAATAGCTAATTCGTCATAATGAATCACTTGTTCGTTATAACGAATCATAATATTTAATAAATGACATTTTTTAAATTATTTTAAAATTAAAAGTTTATAAATTGGTTTAATTTTAATCTTTTAACTATATTTTTAATTGTATATTATAATTATTTTTATTATTATTCATTGTCACTAATTCTTGAGTTTATTTATATAGCGTAATGGCTGACAATATGGAGCAGGATCCTCCTGCCGCTGAGCCACAACAACAACAACAGGCGTTATCTTTATTATCGTACGACAAAAATCATAACATCTGTGCTTTTGTCGGTACGAATTTTGCTGAAGAGGTCGTGTTTGGATACATATTGACATTTATAAGACGTTCGGTGATTCATTATGCTGTGAGAGCTCGACCGAATGTTCATTTCAGCATTATACGTCAATTCTGGAATTCAGCCCGCTATGTTGAAGAATTGAAGTTGAGAATCACATCACAGCTACTATCAACGGAAAGTCTATTATTACCACACGAGGAGTTAACAGAAGAGTTTTGCAGTTTGATGATAATATAGATAACCCGTGTGAGTTTAATCAGGAGTTGATTCGAGGTTTATTTGCCCGTGTATTTTATACTGGTGATTTGGGCAAGTCCATGTATAACAAGGCGCACTTGTACCCAACATACAAGTACTTACTTCAAGTTTTAATTCATTGCCTTGGTGGACGGAAGGGTGGCTTCGATGAATGTCGGATTATGTTACAATCGACATTTGTCGCTTTAATACTGAATAGGCCATATAACTTTTCTGAGATGATCTTTTATCATCTCAAGGAGAATTGTCTTGTGATGAATAGACGCAAGAAATTCTTAACGTATCCTCGGTTCATTCAGCTTATTATTCAAGATCTGATTCCAGACCTGGTGATTGATCAGACACTTCAGAATGATGTAATGGTGCTGGAACATATGGCAGCAGATATTGTTCGCAGAATGAAGATCTATAGGCAAGATCCACATCCACCAACCAAAAGATTTATTGGTCATCTGGTAAATCCAGATTATATATGTCCTCTCAATGATCGCTGGATCCATGATGACTCGGATTCTGAGAACGATGGTGATCATAATGATGGTGATGATGGTGACGGTGGTGATCCAGCACAACAACAAGCTGAGTTTGAGGCAGTTGCTGCTATAGCTGCTCAACGTAAACGTAAAGGGAAGGAGGTAGCTGGTGAAGGGTCGTCTAAACGACGTGCGTCAGCTGGTGCTAGTATTTCATTTGGAGTTCAACCTCCAAGGTCGCTCATTCCTCAACGACCGGCGGTGCCGCTTACTATTAGCACCCCGGAACTTACTTTGACGACCACACTCACGTCAGATGCTCGGCTTGACATGATTCCGCAATCTGTTCTATCAACATTGCCAAGGCCTACTACAGATCATTGATCCGATGTGGCTCGTGAACTTGACAGAGACTGACAATGACGTGCTGTTGGAGAATAAAATATTAATTGAGCATCGTGAAGACTATGACCGAGCAATGCAATTTCAACGTGTTGTTCGTGTATGTCATGAGCATGGGATTCACAACTGCAGAGACTGGCAGACCAAGCGCTTCAAATAACTTAAAGACAAAGAGCTCAAGACTATGGAGTGTCTGTTAGTGCACGGTTTTGCGTCTCGAGTCTTTGTATTTATCGTTTGTTTATTATAATGTAAAAGTCATTTATATTATTTTCTAGTTCGTTATGGTCAATCTAGTTCGTTAAGGATGTTTAACGAACTAGATATTTAAGTTATTATCCCTCCTGATTTGTTAAGGATATTTAACGAATTAGAGGGCAGTTCGTTATACTTATAAGTCGGTTTGTAATGTAATGAAGTGGAAGGCTAGTACGTTACGGAATGTGTAACGAACTAGAATCCATCTTCTATAAATAGAGGGTTCCTGCTCTGTTAATTTAAGTTTTGAGATTAGCCTTATTGAATTGTTGTCCATTTGCACTCTCGATCAAAGCTTCGTATATCTAAAGTATTTCTATAATATATACACATATATACACCTAGTATAACTTATAATTAAGAGTAATAATGAACTTGATCCATTACGGTTTAGATCTAATAGTTAACTGTTATAGATCTGAGTTAGATCCGTGTTCTCTCAGGATCGCATAAAATGTCTGAATCGCATGAGACTTGAATCGGATCGCACGAGAGTTAACAATTGAAACACCCATGCTATTCGATTGAAATACTCATGTGATTCAATTGAAATATCCATGATTCGATTGAAAACCCATGCGATGCAATTAGAAATTCCTTGATGCGACACGATTAGAATTATCCATGCAATGCGATTGAATTAGCATGTGATGCGATTTCTTTAGACTTAGAAATTTTTTTCATAATTTCATATTTATTTGTTGTTCTATTTTATATTTTTTCTGTTATCATTTTTTTGTTTTTCAATTTGCCAATACTAATATTTCTACTTGATAATGTCATGCAACAACTTAACATATACAGTCATTTGGATCTTCCAAAGAGCAAGAAACATAAAGTCTTTATTTCCATGATCAAAAGCCTTAGAGAATCACTACTTTTACATGCTATCACTGCAAATCTTGTTATTCACACTGATTGGATTGAGGAATTTTGGAAAATGCAAAGGGTACCAAGGACACCATTACAAGTGAGGTGGTAGGGAAGAATTTGGCAGTAACCGAAGCTGACATTAGATGGGTATTGAACATCAAAGATGCTTCTAATCATTATTTCAAAAAGTTCAAGAAGGTTCAGTTGCAGGAAATTGTTGACAAGATGGGGTATGATACGAAGTGGAAGACACTAGAAAATAAGCATCTTCTACCATACTTGAGATATCTATTTCACATAGTTGTCCACTGCCTATCCGATATGAGAGTAGGATTTGATAGTTCGACGAATTATTGGGTGGGTGTAATTGCTTGCTTGATCAACAAGTTGCAATTTAACTACTCCAGATTCATTTTTCTATGCATGCATGCATGTCAATGCCTCCACATGCTGTACATGGGATGTTATATCCAAAATTCTTGCAGTTTTTGCTGGATGATTTGATGCTTGAGGTGCCTAGGCCAGTATACAAAGTTAAGTATGATGCAGATGGAGTTGATTTTCCACAATTGGAACCTCATTACCTCACCATGAAAAGATGGTTAAACAAACTGTCTTTATCAATATGGGGGTGTTTGGGTGAGCTTTTAAAAATGTTTTTTTGCTTATTTGTTTTTTGAAAATCAAAAGCAACATTTGAAAAGCTCAAATTTGAAGCTTTTGGAGGAGCTTTTCAGTCACACCTTTTTCTTTTAAAGAAAAAAATAAGCAAATACGAAAGTTTTAGAAGCTCACCCAAACACCCCCCTATGTTAAGCAAAACAAGAAGAGGCTATCAATACAGGGGAAAAGTCCTGGCGATAAGTTCAGTTTATTTATTGAAATTGAACCTTCTAGTGATTATTCTATTGATGAACAACTGAGTAATAATGAGTTTAATGAGGAGAAGATTGAGACTGAAGCTGATGTTCGGAAGCCTATGACAAGGGTTGTTAAGGGGAAAAATAAGAAAAGGAAGGCTACTGGCAAGACTTCTGCTGGTTGTTCTTCCCAGCAAAAGGAAGAGAAAGAAGAGTCACCAGAGCGACCATTCAAGAGGCTCAAGAAGGTTGGGGCCTCTAAGAAGACCTCCTCCTTGAAAATAAGACTTTCAACTATCAGGACATATGTAACCACACCACCACCGAAACCACCCAAAAGGACCCACACACTACCTCTCCCGACACCCTAAAACGAGAGGTAGCCAAGATTAAAGGTAAACAAGTTCATGTTCCCCAAACCAAACCTTCACCTTTCAAACTTCACGACTCTCTAACCCCAAGCCCCACATCCTCACCAAACCCACAATCTTCATCCATACACATATCTACCCCTATTCACCAACCCTTAGATACCTCACCTTTCTACCAAACATTCTCTCCACCACCTACTACGTCACCCTTAGACCTACCCGTCTCACCTGACCAACCCTTGGCCACCCTACTTAAGTCACCTCGCCTATTTACCTCGCCACTTAGAGCCACATTTGTCTAGACATCCACATTTAATTCCTTGCCAATGTCCTTACCCCTCACCATTTCTATACCCACCTCCACCCAGACTGAAACCCAAACCTTGCTTTTGAACCTAACTACCGCCTTTCCAACCCAAACGATAACCATGCTTGTATAATCTACCACTCATCGTACCCTATCCTACACTCCACCCTCAATCACCAAAACCCAAATTTTAACCCCTAAGTCTATGTTCAGTGGTAAATACAAGAAGTCTCTGGTACAAACAGATCCTAACTTAGATAGGATTGTTGCCCTGGAAGAATTAAATGCAAAGAGAGCTGAACGGGAAAAGGTGATGATGGATTTTTCAAGAAGACGGAGGAAATGGAGAAGGATAAGGCGTTCGATGAGGCCAAGTTGGCTAGATATGAGAGTATGATTGCTGGACTTCAGTCGCGAGTGGACAACCAACAAAAGTTGTTGAATGACAAATCACTATCCCTCGCTGAATCTCATGATGAGATTAAACGGCTGAAGTCAAGAGTTGTGATTCTTGAGAATGACCTACCTTCCTCAACCAACATTAAAGCAAGTATGAGGACCGAGTTGGAATATGAGGTCGACAGGTTGAAGTGTGAGATTTAATGGTTGGAATAAAGGGTTGTACTACTTGAAAGTGATGTAGGGTCCCTAACCGATGTCACCGAGCTAAGGTCAGAAAGTTTATAGGCTAAAGGTCGAGAATGAGGAGCAAAGGAGATTGAACGAAGCTCAAATCAAGATGAATGAAGATCTTGTGGGTATATATCTAGCCGGCTCTAAACTCATGCAGATGACCAATGAAGATGTTTATGAGCTAAAAGAGTGGTTGAAGACAATGTTTGGAAGTTGGGTGAACTTTGATGATGAAGATAATGAAGGTAAGAAAAGGAAAAAGACAATATGCTAGGACTGGTCTTGTACGTTAGTGGTGGTAATGGTGGTAGTGGAAGTGGTGTAGGTGTTGGTGTAGTCTTGGTGTGTTTGTTTGTGATGTTGTGGTTGTTGGAATTGTTGTTGGTGGATCTTCCGTTGATGGTGAAGATGAAGATGATAGTGATGATGATGATGATGATGATGAGAGGGAAGAAGAAGGAGAAATAATTGAAGACGAGTCGGATGATGATGATGACGACTCTGATAATGGTAATAATGGAAGTGATGGTGACGATGGAGTTGGTGGTGGAAATGGCGGAGGTAACCAGACGGCTCCATATGATGATGTAGCCCGTGATGATCCGTATGCGGGGAATGTGGCCAAGAAAATAAGGGATGCTCATGTTGCGCTGGATCAAGACTTACAATCTATTTTTTCTGTTGATTCTCTTTCAAGTACCCAAGCTCAATCCAAAGTAACTGAAGCGGACTCTGATCATGAGGACTGCCTAAACTTCTCACCAAATCCGGATACACCAGAACAAGAAGTCAGAGATCCTAATCAAGTTGCCGCTGTTAATCAAGTCTTATCTATTTTCGTTGCTTATCCTATTGCTGCTATGATTACACTTCCAGTCAATACTTCAAATGTTGCTCAAATACCAAAGACAATAAAAAGGAAGTGAAATTTTAATAGCAGACGTGGCAATGTTAGATGCAGGAACTACCCATATAATGATGAATCTCTCATCTTGTATCACAAACGGCATGCGGGCAACGAATCTTGGACCATTAGACGTGCCAATGGAGACCTCACCTACTTGCATTACACATAAATGCATTCGATGTATCATCTTGGCATGAATTTATTTAGTAGAACAACATGTGACGGTATTGGAGAGAAGAGACTAGAGGGTTGGTTTAAGAGGCATATGCATAGAGAGACAAGAAAGGACTTGTAACAATCGGCAAAAAAAAATCTCGTTAATAAATCACGATTAGCAATAAAACTTCATCATTTCAAGAAAAATCTTCTTTATTAATGATCAAGACATTTCAAAATCAACAAAAAGTGCAAAAATCGCCACGTAACGAACTTGACATAGAATAACCCGGGTAACAAGTCAGAAAATAAATAATTCATTAAAGGGGTTAAATGATGTCGAAAAATTAAAATATATATCAAAGTTGTCGAGATAGTATATAAACTTAATATTAGAAGGTTCGGATCGCAAAAATTAGAAAATAAGTAACCGAAATTAAGTAGAGGACATCTTAAGAGCCCGACATCAAGTTTTTTAGAAAACTAAGTTATTAGCCAAATATTGACTGTAATACAGTTTAGCTCAAAGTCTGATAAAAAAATATTAAAAACGGACTTCGTTGGACTAGATAAATTACGCTTTATGTAAAACCTTAGCACCTAAAAAGACAAAATGACTAGACTTGGTCCTAGACGGTTCGTGTAGGAAAAACCAACACGAAAACATCAAAAGTTGCTAATTTAAGAAAATATTAAAAAATTGAGAAATTACATGTTTTTATAAAATAACTTATAAAACTTAACTAATATATGTGCAACAAGAGTTTTCCAAGTTATAAAAATTATATTCATACGAAATGCCGATCGGTTCGTTTTTGAACCCGAAACCGACAAAACCGGCGAAACCGACAAGAATTCTTAAAAATAAATAAGATTAATATTTTCTAAAACTTTCCAGCAACTGAAACTCTAATATTTAATATAATTATATATTATCTTTATTGATTAATTTATTTATTTAATAAACAATAGTCGACGAAAAACCGAACTATACGTGTGTTAAACTGTTAGGACTCTATTTGCTTTCGTGCTTGTGTGGACATCATAGTAGGAATAATAAACAAAAGAATTTTATAAGCTAAAACTCAAACAAGGTTTTATTAACAAAACGTGTACTAATATAGGACACGCATATTTTGGAGAAAAATGACTTCAAACCATGAGTTTCTCATCGAATCCCCTCGTTTATAAATGGAATCATTTTTAATTGTTTTTATAAATGTTTTTGAGGGAAAAGAATATTCTTTATTTATATATGGATTTCATTAAGATTTTACTTGTTAAAGTATTTTATTTTACAAACCGTGTCAAATACGGGATAAGTCTAGTTTGCTAAATAACTGTTCACCCTAAAAAGGGGCACATAAATATTGGTAGATCTATCGGGGTGACGCCCCTACTTTCAATCGCGTTGTGTTAAAAGTGGGAATATTTTGAGTCTGGTATGTATTGTATTATCAACTATGATAGTGATACGCATGTTCTATTCTTTGCTCGTCTACAATATCACGATTTGTTTAAGAAATAAAATTCTATTGTTTTGTGATATAATGACGATAGATCATTATAAACGGGTTTTATATGATTAGTGTGTTGTAGTGACGATAGATCATTACACACGGGATTTATATAATTATATAATGACGAGAGATCATTATATACATACATACATACATATATACATACATACATACATACATACATATGGACTATTTTGAATAAAAAGGGAAACTCACCAACACAATGTGTTGACAAACGATTTTAATATGCTTTTTATGTAAGTGATGGCTTCGTGACAATGGAGGAAAAGTGGGGACGATGTTTGAATATGGGAATAAACTTGGATGTGTAATAATGATGTGCGAAAATATATATAAATATTTATAAATAAGACACAAGTCGCAACTAAGCTTTAAAAACCAAACAATCTATCCTAGTTCACACAAACGGCAAGTGTACCGGTCGCGTATAGCACAGATGAGGAAAGTCCGGATATCGAACTCGAAGACACGTGAAAACGTTTATAATCACTAAACTCTAACCAAGACTCACCAAAATATTTAATTGATTTTTTTTATTTGATTTAACTACTTAACTTAACTAAGTGAAAACTTTTGACAAAACTTCGGAAACTTTGACATCAGTGATAAAAACGTCTACCTAGGTAAGAATCATATTGAAGGAGATGACAAGACAATGGATTGAAAACTCTCACGACACCAGTTCTAAAGGATGACACAACTAAGGTTCGCTCAAGAAGGTCAGATCACCTCTCAGTCTCACTAACAAACTCTAACTTATCTTAGTTGATTTTAAGAACAAACCGGGAAAACAAATTATTAACGTGTTCTAATGCCGACTCACCTCTCGGTCTCACCGACACACTAGCCTAATGGAAACGAATACTACGCAACCAAAGATAGAGGAACAATTCAACTTAACTTAAACTAGACCAACTAATCCCTCAAACACCCAAACCCGACAAGAACAAAACCCGCTCTCGCGCGATCTTAATTCTAACAAGTAAAAGTAATGAGACGAGTTTACTTCTTATCACCTCTCGGTCTCTAAGAAGGTGTTTCACCACTGATTTTATGTAATTAGTTTACCCACTTATCCCTACGGTTGTACTTCCCGCAAATAAACCCTAAACACAAAGTAAAGAGCCTTAAACATGCAACAACTAATCAAAACCGATTCAATTAATTAAAGCACGAGGTTATTAGGTATAATCAAACAAAACACAGCCACTAAACACAATCTAATTTACTGTTAAATCAAACTTTACATTAACAATTTAAGCCATGATCATTAACAATCCATATTACTAGTCAAAACCTAACAATATTCATCAAACCTAGGTAGAACAAACAAGATTAGCTACTCATTAAGTTTGGACAGCCATTAACATTCAAGTAAAACATCATAAACATCAACATAAACATAAACATAATCAAACTCATTCAAGATCCAAGAATAACTAAATCAAAGTCAAACAATCAATTACTTGCAAAATAATCCAAAGAAAAAGATCAATTCAACTAGTTAGGGTTCTTGAACAAAAAACAAAGTTTATGAATGATTACTTAGGGTTATATGGCTGAGATTATCAACGTATTTGATGCCTAACAGCTGCACAAGACTCTCCTTGGTGTTCATCTTCCTCTCCAGCCGTCACAACAGCCACCACAGCCGCCACAAACTCTTTTTTTTCTCTTCCTTTGCTGCTGCCGATCGCAACTATGGCAGGAGTTAGGGTTCTTTTTTAATTCGGGATTTAGGGCTGGATAATGGCCGAAAACTAAGTTAATTAACTTAATATAATATCATGTAAGGCTTCTAACCTGTGGGCTTGGGTCGGGCCTTGAGTTGTAGCTTTGAAACTTGACCAAAAAGGCCCCTAAAGTCTTCCAACTTAACTCTTTTTTCACCATCTTTCATAAACCTATAATTAAGATTTAAACTTTGTAAATTATTGCACTTAACCCCCAATACTTTCATAAAATAAGCAATTAAGCATAAAAACCATGATAAAATCATAAGGAAAGTAAGTGTGTTTTACTACACATCAAACATCCCCACACTTAAGACTTTCAATCCCTGAAAAAGATTTGACTGCAGTTGGATCAAAATCAGAAAATCAAAGTCAAATTAAACATATAGGTTAGATTTTAAATCTCAGAAAAACGCAAAAACCGCGATCATCGATATTGTTGTCCACCTAAACCCATGCCTTAATCTTTACCGGGACAAATAAGATCCGACAATAATATTACTTAGTGGTTTACACAATTAAGACCCGCTTATTTTCAGCTTTTACCAGACCAGACCACCCCAACTTGACTTAAACCTCAAAGTTAGCAGATTTAAAACTTTGTTTCTCCATATTTATGAATAGTTAAGATGATCAAGGGTATTATTTATCCACCTAAGCTTAAGCATCAAAGTCTACCAAACAGCCATTAGATACGATTAAGGTTCAATTTATTAATAGCTAGTGTTCCCCACAACATGACATACCCCCATTATCAAGCAATACCCCAAATCCATCACCATAGGTGAGTATGCAAAATTTCATCTGTAGGGCTTACATGTAGCGTGTCCCTTGTGGTCTGTTTCTTAATGGTAATGAGACGCGAGCAAGGGGACCCCATATGGCTAACAGCGTGGATGATCAAGTCTGTAGTGTATTTGTACTTTTGTACTTTTTGTGATCATGTTTATAGACTTATAAGGGTTTGCTCTTTGGCTTTATTTTAAATATCCACAACCCCACTTAGGAATTGTGAATACCCAGATAAATAGATTGCATACAGACCAATGGTCTCCAGACCCGAAGCATCCCATCAATACAGGATTTAAGGTTATAAAACCATACGCCAATGAGGTGTAAAACACTAAACTAGCAGTTTAAGATTTATATCACAGGCTACACGACATACTCTAACGTTAAACCTACCCAAGCATCATATGATAACGTATTCAAATTTTTAAAACTCATGATACTACCACTTTTTTTTTCATACCAAAATTTGAGACTTGAGTATGGCCCGACCTTTCATTGCTTATTTTCCACGGACAAAACGCTTTACCCACAAAAGATTTCCGTTTAACCGTTTTATCAAATTTGCCCTTTCATTTTCAAGGCTGAGCCTACCGACACATCCCAAGTTAAGTGCGTTTTCTTTAATTTATCTCATATTATTAGTAGTTTAAAAAACCGATTTCCAATAAATATCATCATCTCCCACTTTAATGCAAAAGAAACTAAAAACAAGGGACTTTTTTTTATTTTTTTAAACAACGTACGAAAACGAAAAACAAGTGAAAACTTTTTATTTTTTAATTTTTTTCTACAACTAAGTAAAATAAATTCCCATCCCCACACTTAGAACGAAATCGTCCTCGATGAGAACAAGGAAAAGAAATAAAATAAAAATAAAACGTAAAGCATAAAATTAAAACTTGAAATAGCAGAAATTAAAATAGAGAACGGGTTACTCCCCTGGTTTAGATGCAGATTCTTCATCAGCTGTGTATGACTCAAATGAACGACCGTATAACGTTTCATTTGCGGCCGCAACCTCGGGTGAACCAGTTCCAAAACGCCATCAGAGCTACCATGCGGATAATAATACCTGTAACAACTCAAACTCGCTCGCATGTAGCGGCGTACAAAACAGAAAACAAAAACATAAAAAATAAACATATTTTTGGGTTTTTGAATTTTTTTTGAATTTTTTTTTTGTATTTTTATGTTTTTATAAATATAAATAAATATAAAACAAATAAAAACATATAATAAAGAGAATCATAATACAAACTCTACAACTCGGGCTGTCTCCCGAGTGATGCATCCATCACGACTATTCCTCGGTGAATGAGTCAAGGTAGAACACCTCGACTGTCTGATTAGTTATCGGCTCTCCTATGTAGTGCTTCAATCTATGGCCGTTCACCTTAAACTTCCCGCTTCGATCTTGTATCTCAATCGTGCCATACGGGAAAACCTCAGTGACCGTGAACGGTCCCGACCATCGGGATTTCAACTTTCCCGGGAATAACCTCAACCGTGTGTTATACAGTAAAACCTTATCCCCACACTTGAACTGCTTATTACCCTTCAATTTCCTGTCATGCAGTTCCTTCGTATGCTCCTTATACCGAAATGATTGTGCATATGCGTGATCCCGGAGCTCCTCTAATTCGTGTAATTGATGGAAACGATTACCCTCTTCGGCGGGTAAATCAAGATTAACCCTTTGAAGGGCCCATGAAGCGCGGTGTTCCAATTCAACAGGAAGATGACAGGCCTTCCCATAAATCATCCGAAATGGTGTGGAACCAGTCGGAGTCTTGTAGGCTGTACGGAAGGCCCACAAAGCGTCATCTAATTTGTCGGACCAATCCCGACGATTTGAACCAACCGTTTTCTCGAGAATACGTTTAATTCCCCAATTACTCACTTCTACTTGCCCACTCGTCTGTGGGTGGTAGGCGGTCGCAAGCCTATGGGTGACCCCATAACGCTTCAACACCTTATCCATCTGCGAGTTGCAAAAGTGAGTACCTCGATCACTGATCAAGGCTTTCGGGACTCCAAAACGAGCAAATAGACTTTTTAGAAAACGGACTACCGCTCGGGCATCATTGGTGGGTAGAGATTTGGCCTCAACCCACTTAGACACGTAATCGAAGGCCACGAGTATGTATTTGTTTCCACACGAAGATGGAAACGGTCCCATGAAATCAATACCCCAAATATCAAAAACCTCACAAACTTGAATGACATTCTGGGGCATTTCGTTTCGCGAAGAAATGTTGCCGACACGCTGGCAACGATCACAACTCTTAACGAACATATGAGCATCCTTAAAGATAGACGGCCAGTAAAAACTAGAATCAAAGACTTTCTTTGCTGTAGAACTCACACCGTGGTGACCTCCAGTCGGTCCCACATGACAATGGCTCAAAATTTGCCATCCTTCCTTGACATCTACACACCTTCTAATAAGCTGATCAGCACCAATGCGGAAAAGATATTGATCGTCCCAAAGGTAAAGTTTGATGTCAGCAAAGAATTTCTTCTTTTGCTGGTAAGGCATCTTTGGGAGGTATCCGTCAGCAAGATAGTTTGCGAAATCAGCAAACCATGGAAAACCTTCCTCTTGTGCAGTAACAAACATCAGACTCTCCGTCGGAAAACGATCGTCGATCCTAACTCCCGAAACTCCTAAATCAACTCCCTCTAGACGTGAAAGATGATCAGCCGCCACATTCTCGGCCCCCTTTTTATCACGGATCTCTATATCGAACTCTTGAAGCAACAGGATCCATCGGATAAGACGAGGCTTAGCATCCTGCTTGCTGAAAAGATATCTAATAGCGGCATGATCCGTATAAACAATCGTTTTGGACAAAACCATATAGGACCTAAATTTGTCGAAAGAGAACACCACAGCTAAAAGCTCTTTTTCGGTGGTGGTATAGCTTTCCTGTGCGCCATTTATGGCCCGGCTCGCATAGTAGATCGGATGGAAATGTTTATCCTTCCGTTGTCCAAGAACCGCTTCGACTGCGAAGTCGCTCGCGTCAGAAATCAACTCGAATGGTAACGACCAGTCGGGAGCAACCATGATTGGGGCGTTAACGAGTTTGTCTTTTAGAAGATCAAACGCCTCGATACACTGCTCAGAAAAAACAAATGGAGTATCCTTCTCCAAAAGTTTGGTCATGGGTCTCGCGATTTTAGAAAAATCTTTGATGAACCGGCGGTAGAACCCGGCATGACCTAGAAATCTACGAATTGATCTCACAGAAGTAGGCGGGGGAAGATTAGAAATGGTCTCGACCTTTGCCCGGTCAACCTCTATCCCCGCACTTGAGATCCGATGACCTAGAACAATGCCCTCGCGAACCATGAAATAACACTTCTCCCAGTTAAGGACTAGGTTGGTGTCAACGCAGCGGTACATCATCCTCTCGATATTTGATAAACAATGATCGAAGGAACCCCCAAATACGGAAAAATCGTCCATGAACACCTCCATGGAGTCCTCGATCATATCACGGAAAATGGCCACCATACACCTCTGGAATGTGGCCAGAGCGTTACAAAGTCCGAACGGCATACGTTTGTAAGCAAACGTTCCGTAAGGGCAGGTGAAAGTGGTTTTCTCCTGGTCGTCGGGAGCTATCGGAACCTGGAAGTACCCAGAGAAACCATCTAGGAAGCAGTAGTACTGCTGACCTGCTAAACGCTCTAACATCTGATCAGTGAATGGGAGAGGAAAGTGGTCTTTCCTGGTGGCATCATTCAGTCGGCGATAGTCGATGCAGATTCGCCATCCCATCACAGTCCTCGTGGGAATAAGCTCGTTCCTCTCGTTGGTGACAACAGTCATGCCACCCTTTTTAGGAACCACTTGGACTGGACTCACCCAAGCACTATCAGAAATGGGGAAAATGATCCCCGCATCAAGGAGTTTAATGATCTCCTTCTTTACGACCTCTTGCATTTTCGGATTAAGCCGCCGTTGCGGCTGGACGATAGTTTTGAAATTTTCCTCCATGAGGATTTTATGAGTGCAAAACGACGGGTTGATACCCTTGATGTCGATAATCTTCCAAGCAATAGCCTCCTTGTGCTCTCGTAGCACCCTCAACAACTTCTCCTTCTCGACCTCGGTCAACGCAGATGCAATGATAACCGGAAGCTTCCTCTCTTCATCTAAAAATGCGAACTCAAGATGGGAAGGTAAATCCTTAAGCTCTAAGGAAGAAGGAGGACTCTCGACTGAAGGTCGGTCCATCGGATCGTCTCGTACGATCTCAGCAGACACGCCAGATTCAGGGGTATGCGACTCGGTGTCGTCATTTAAGGTCTGATTGGTTACGGCAACCATTTCAATCTCTGGAATCTCCCTATCGAGAATCTGGGTGTCGGAGGCAGATCCTCCACAAATTTCGCTGTGAAACTCCCCAACATGCTCCATGATGGTATCAATGAAGTATAAGGAGTCATCAGAAGACTTGGGGTGTTTCAGTGATTGTCGAACGTCAAAGGTGACGTTCTCATCCCCAACTCTTAAGATTAATTTACCCTCGCAGACATCGATCAATGCCTGTGCAGTGGCAAGGAATGGTCGGCCCAAGATGATTGGGACACTATCGTCATCGTTCATGTCCAGGATGACAAAGTTCACCGGGAAGATGAACTTGTCGACACGAACAAACATGTTCTCGAACACCCCTCGGGGGTATTTCACAGAACGATCAGCAAGCTGGATACTCATACGGGTAGGCCTCGGTTCGCCTAGTCCCAACTTGCGATACACGGAATACGGCATGAGATTAATACTGGCACCAAGATCTGCTAGCGCATGGACGACCGTATTATCACTCAAGATGCAGGGCATTGTGAAACTCCCAGGATCGGACATCTTTTCTGGTAACTTTCTCTGCAAGACTGCAGAGCAACCAGCACTCAGAGGAATGAAAGAGAGTTCGGCTAACTTCTCTTTGTTCGAAAGAATATCCTTAAGAAACTTTGCGTATTTGGGCATTTGCGTAAGTGCCTCAAGGAAAGGAATATTAAGATGAAGTTGCTTCAGAAGATCAAGAAATTTGGAGTTCTGCTCCTCGTCTCTATCCCTACGGACTCCCCCGGGATATGGGTGTCTAGGTTTGTAGACTCTCGGTGGTGTGCTGGGTAATGGTTGGTTCTCGGCCTGTGCTGAACTTCCGGGGCTGTGCCTCTGATGCACCTTGGCCGGTGGAGACTCCAACTGAATCTCCTCGTCTACCTGCTCCTCTACATCTACCACAGGCTCGTTAACGACTCTTCTCGTCGCCTCTTGAATCACGGGCTCGCTACGTGCCCCTGCACCGCTCCTTGTCGTCACAGCCTTCGCGAACGCCTTCGGATTTTGTTCAGTGTTACTTGGAAGTGTACCTGGCGACCTCTCATTTAGACGACTTGCTATCTCTCCTATCTGACGCTCAAGATTTTGAATTGACGCTCCTTGATTTCTCATGAATGACTCGTGCTCCCAGAATTTCTCTTGAGTTTCTTTGTGACGGGAGTCCTCTCAAGTCATGAGTTGCGACAGTATCTGTGTCTGCTGTGCCATCATCTCCTCTAACGTGGGCTTCTTCTCCCCACTACTCGTTCCCTCACTGGAATCCTGAAATAGGCTCTAACGTTGCTGGAAGCCGGACTGATTTCCGTTCCTCCAGTTGGAATTTTTGTTACCTCTCCACCTCGAATTATAAGAATTGAAAGAATGTTGATTTCGGTTTGGATTATTAACGAAGTCAACTGCCTCCTCCTGTAAACCTACGGGGCACTGAACAGTATCATGTCCCCCTCTACAGATCTCGCATAACTTATTTTTCACCTGCAAGTCCTTCACGATCTTTGCTAACGCTTCAACTTGTGTCGCAAGTGCGGTGCTCGTGTCGACCGAATGCATGCCGCGTGATAGGGAATCGACGGTTTTGGTACTCTTAACTGGTGGTCGCTGGTATCCACTCATGGCTAAACCGTTAAACAAGGCAATGCACTCATCCGTATCCTTCGTTGTCAGTAGGTTACCTCCTGCAGCTGTGTCGAGCATACTCTGAGTTGCGTACGTCACTCCGTTGTAGAATTTCTCAACAACCGCCCAGTCTTGTAGGCCGTGGTCTGGACATAACGCAAGTAGATTTTTGAACCTTTCCCACGCCTCGTAGAAGCTCTCGGTGTCCTCCATCTGGAAAGAATGAATTTGGTTACGCAAACGAGCGGCCTTAGCCGGAGGATCGTATTTTTCAAGAAATTGGGTCTGCATGGCAGCCCAAGTAGCAATGGATCCCTGTGGGAAGGACTCAAGCCATAGACTCGCATGATCAACGAATGAGAACGGAAAGATTCGGAGTTTGATGGCGTCTTCGGATACGCCGGCAAGATGAAACGTGTCGCAAATTCGTGTGATGCGAGTGATATGAGCATGTGGGTTCTCATGGAGTAACCCGTGAAATTGAGCAGAATGATCAATCGTGTTCAGAACATTAGATGGAATCTGCCAAGTCATTTGAACTCCTATAGCTGGTGGAGCAATGCTGGATCTCGCGCCAGCATCGACCGGACGGGCCCAGTCTGCAACTGTCCTCCTCGGTGGTGGATTCGCGTCGCCCATAATCCTATCCCTAATGACGGGTTCAGAAAAAGTAGGAGAAGAGAACGTATTACCGACGGATGTACATGAACTGGAAGACGGTTTTGTACGACGTCTCTCAAAAAGCTCTCTCTCTGGTTCGGGAAATCCTTCAACTTCTGGTGGTTCTAGAGATCGAGTACGTCGCATACAACTATTAAAATAAATAAAAGAAACTATAATTAGCTAAACTATTTTAAACTAACAAACAAAACAAATAAGAAAGACAAGTAGTAAACAAGGCAAGTCCTAACTTGAGTCGTTCTTAATACGCCTCAAACCGTGTCCCCGGCAATGGCGCCAAAAACTTGATGTGCGAAAATATATATAAATATATTTATAAATAAAACACAAGTCGCAACTAAGCTTTAAAAACCAAACAATCTATCCTAGTTCACACAAACGACAAGTGTACCGGTCGCGTATAGCACAGATGAGGAAAGTCCGGATATCGAACTCGAAGACACGTGAAAACGTTTATAATCACTAAACTCTAACCAAGACTCACCAAAATATTTAATTGATTTTTTTTATTTGATTTAACTACTTAACTTAACTAAGTGAAAACTTTTGACAAAACTTCGGAAACTTTGACTGCAGTGATAAAAACGTCTACCTAGGTAAGAATCATATTGAAGGAGATGACAAGACAATGGATTGAAAACTATCACGACACCGGTTCTAAAGGATGACACAACTAAGGTTCGCTCAAGAAGGTCAGATCACCTCTCGGTCTCACTAACAAACTCTAACTTATCTTAGTTGATTTTAAGAACAAACCGGGAAAACAAATTATTAACGTGTTCTAATGCCGACTCACCTCTCGGTCTCACCGACACACTAGCCTAATGGAAACGAATACTACGCAACCAAGGATAGAGGAACAATTCAACTTAACTTAAACTAGACCAACTAATCGCGCAAACACCCAAACCCGACAAGAACAAAACCCGCTCTCGCGCGATCTTAATTCAACAAGTAAAAGTAATGAGACGAGTTTACTTCTTATCACCTCTCGGTCTCTAAGAAAGTGTTTCACCACTGATTTTATGTAATTAATTTACCCACTTATCCCTACGGTTGTACTTCCCGCAAATAAACCCTAAACACAAAGTAAAGAGCCTTAAACATGCAACAACTAATCAAAATCGCATTCGATTAATTAAAGCACGAGGTTATTAGGTATAATCAAACAAAACACAGCCACTAAACACAATCTAATTTACTGTTAAATCAAACTTTACATTAACAATTTAAGCCATGATCATTAACAATCCATATTACTAGTCAAAACCTAACAATATTCATCAAACCTAGGTAGAACAAACAAGATTAGCTACTCATTAAGATTGGACAGCCATTAACATTCAAGTAAAACATCATAAACATCAACATAAACATAAACATAATCAAACTCATTCAAGATCCAAGAATAACTAAATCAAAGTCAAACAATCAATTACTTGCAAAATAATCCAAAGAAAAAGATCAATTCAACTAGTTAGGGTTCTTGAACAAAAAACAAAGTTTATGAATGATTACTTAGGGTTATATGGCTGAGATTATCAATGTATTAGATGCCTAGCAGCTGCACAAGACTCTCCTTGGTGTTCTTCTTCCTCTCCAGCCGTCACAACAGCCACCACAGCCGCCATAAACTCTTTTTTTCTCTTCCTTAGCTGCTGCCGATCGCAACTATGGCAGGAGTTAGGGTTCTTTTTTAATTCGGGATTTAGGTCTGGATAATGGCTGAAAACTAAGTTAATTAACTTAATATAATATCATGTAAGGCTTCTAACTTGTGGGCTTGGGTCGGGCCTTGAGTTGTAGCTTTGAAACTTGACCAAAAAGACCTCTAAAGTCTTCCAACTTAACTCTTTTTTCACCATCTTTCATAAACCTACAATTAACATTTAAACTTTGTAAATTATTGCACTTAACCCCCAATACTTTCATAAAATAAGCAATTAAGCATAAAAACCATGATAAAATCATAATGAAAGTAAGTGTGTTTACTACATATCAAATAACCATGTTTTTATACACGTGTAAACTTATGTTTTTAATAATAATAAAGTTTCTTTGAAAAGTCAAACTTTGATTATTATTTTACTATACTTTATTACGATTGGCTAACGACGACTGTCACAACCCGAACGACGTGGTCAAAAGTCTTTCGCTGCTTAAATTAAGGTTTTCGGGGTGTGACAGAAGTTAGTATCAAAGCCAATCGTTATAGAGAATTAGAAAATATATATTTTTTTCTAAACTATAACTGAATATTCAAACACGCGCCCTTTTCCTCATCGCTTGAAGCAAAAAAGATAAAGTATAAATGTATAATTCTTGTTACTAATATTAATTATTACATGATGGCTATGGCTCTAGCTCTAAGGAGGCTCCCTCGTCTCCGGTTCTCTTCCGTCTAGTATGGGTCACTCCTCATGAGGGACCTAATTCTGGGGTAGCACCCTTGTTGGTGTACTCCAGAAAGAGGACCCGTCATGACTATGAGGCCACTACTTCAGCGGCTGTTCCGGATGTCGTAGCTCCACCTCCACCGCCTCCACAGGAGTCGATTAGAGGACGAGCTATGGGTGGGTTTGGCAGGTTGGCTATCTTGAAGGAGAAGGTAGCTAGATACGAGGTGCTTATCCCCGAACTCCTCTCCCGTATTGCCGTTGGAACAGAAAAACCATGGGAATGAACAGGCCCACACGGTTGTGTGCCAGCTTATCCTTGATTTGGAGAAAAATGAGGAGCTGACGGAAATGAAGGTGGGTGGGATGAAGGCCAAGAATGATGTGATGTGGCAATGCATTGTCTACCTCATGGGCCTTCACTAGATAGGGCCCATATGTGGTGTTTAGTAGGTGTTATGTAAATTATGAACTTGTTATCTTTTGGGATGTCTTTTGATATGGGGTAGGTGGAAAAACAACTACTTAGTGTGGTATGTATCACACCAATTTTGGGTATGTACGAGTAGTAGTGAACCCCCTGTCTTTTTGGATTATGTATGTTTAAAATTTGACTCTAAGTATGTAGGTTTTACGATTATGGATATGGTTGATTAGGAATCTATATTATTATTATTAACCTACTAAAAACTAATATTTGTACTTTTGCTACATATAAACGAAACTATGGCACCAACAACAAGACAAACCACCACAAACCAAGGAATCGGCTTACCGACTTCACAAGAGGAGTTGGCACGTCTAATCGCCCAACACGTGAATTCGGCACTTGAACGACACAAAGCTAACCGCAGTCCACAACAAAACCCACAAAACGAAAACAATTCTGAAACTGAAAGGAATCCTAGAACTGAAAATTTTAATGGAAATCCCCCAGGTATTAGATAAAAAGAAAGTTGAAATCTCTTTTACAAATAACACTAGTAACGATAGTAAGTTGTCAAACCAAACTATTAAAACTATAACTTTTGCAAAAATATAAACTATACTAGCAGGCAACCCGAAACTTGGATGAACCATAAAACCTTTCAGGGATGCGGTCCGAAAGAATTTACCGGTGCCGAAGGTCCTTTGGAAATCATTCGATGGATCGAGAAGATGGAATCCGTCATGAAAATTAGTAATTGCACCCCTCTCGAAAGGATAAAATATGGGGTATGTTCATTCCGTGATGAAGCACTCAAATGGTGGAACTACCTAATCCAAAATTTAGGGGAATATTACGCGTACCGCCTGACCTAGGAAGAATTAAAGGTGATGTTGCTAAAATAATATTGACCTCGAAACAAACTCCAGAAAATCGAATACAAGTTTTGGCAGTTAAAGATGGAAGGAGCCGATATCGGAGGATATACTTCACGATTCAATGCATTGGCACAACTGTTTACGCCTGAATATGCAAGGATCGAGATGTACATTTGGGGCTTAGCTCCTGAGATCTGAGGAATGCTTACCTCATATAAACTGACCACCATCCAGTCAGCCCGACAACTGGCAAAGTCTTTAACTGATGATGCACTCCAAATGGGAACTCTGAAAGATTCGGGAAAGAAAGCTGTCACAGCAACGAAAGGCAGCTACCGTGAAGCAAAAACCCGGAGAGCTCAAACGGAAATGGAATGGGAACTCAGGAGGGCAATTCAAAAAGAATCAAGGTGCAGGAAGGATGTTTGCTGCAAACACGAGAGGATCTGGAGGGAACTCAGGACAGGGATCTTTTTAAAAAATGTGGAAAAATGCTGGAAATGCAACCGATGCAACCGATTCGGCCATTTGACACGCGACTGTTACACCAAAATCGCGACGTCTACCTCGTGAAACCAAAATCCCGGACGTTTCGAATGTGGCTTCGTAGGACATTTCAAGAGAGAGTGCCCCAAACTCAAAGGTCAAAACGCTAGGGGTAATGCATTTGAGATGAACGCGAAGAAGGCCCGGAAGGACTCATCTGTAGTCATCGGTACGTTTCTCGTCAATAATCACTACTCTTATGTGCTATTCGATACCGGAGCAGATTTAAGTTGTGTTTCTAACCAATTTGAACCCTTACATGGTATTAAACCAAGCAAGTTAGACAACAGCTACTCAATTGAATTAGCTAACCGGAAATTAATCGAAACCAGTAAAGTTGTTCGAAACTGCACTATCCTGTTAGAAAACCATAGGTTTCTAATCGATCTTTTACTTGTTGAACTAGCCAGTTTTGACATATTAATTGGAATGGACTGGTTATCCAAGAATAGAGCCGAAATTGTATGTTCCAAAAAACTGGTTAGTTTACCAACCCCAACTGGTGAATGTCAAGCAATTCAAGGAGACCGAAGTGGCTCCAAGTTGAAGTCATCCAGTATCATGAAAACCCGAAAAATGCTAAGAAAAGGATGTCCAGATTTTCTCGTCAATGTACTCGACACAAAGGCTAAGGAGCGGAAGATCGACGATATTCCTGTAGTTCGTGATTTTCTAGAAGTTTTCCCCGAAGAATTACCTGGATTACCACCTCCACGACAAGTTGAATTCAAAATCGATCTAGTTCAGGATGCCGCTCCCATAGCTCGATCCTCATATAGACTAGCACCGTCAGAGATGCAAGAACTATCCAATCAACTACAAGAACTATTAGACGAAGGATTCATAAAACCAAGTTTCTCACCCTGGGGAGCACCGGTCTTATTCTTGAAGAAGAAAGATGGTTCCTTTCGAATGTGTATCGATTACCGAGAATTGAAAAAGCTTACCATTAAGAATCGATACCCACTACCGAGAATCGATGATTTGTTTGATTAATTACAAGGATCCAGTTACTACTCCAAAATCGATCTGCGATCTGGATACCATCAGCTAAGAGTTGCAGAAAAGGATGTTCACAAAACCGCCTTCCGAACCCGGTATGGTCACAATGAATTTTTAGTCATTCCGTTTGGTCTAACAAACACACCCTCTGTGTTTATGGACCTCATGAATAGAGTTTGTAAGCCATACTTGGACAAGTTCGTGATAGGATTCATCGACGACATACTCATTTATTCACGAACTAAGGAAGAGCATGAACAACACGTGAAGTTAATCCTAGACATGCTGAAAAAGGAAAAACTATACGCCAAATTCTCTAAGTGTGATTTCTGGCTTCAAGAAGTTCACTTTCAAGGGCATGCGATTAATAGGAACGGTATTCATGTTGAACCTTCGAAAATTGAGGCAATTAAGAACTGGGAGACACAAAGGTCACCCACTAAAGTGCGACAAGTTTTGGGACTAGCTGGTTATTATGGTAGAGTCATTGACAATTTCTCCTCTATAGCTCAACCTTTAACACAACTGACCCAAAAAGATAAGAAATACGATTGGACAGAGAAGCAAGAGGAAGCTTTTCAATTGCTCAAGCAAAAGTTGTGTGGTGCACCAATCCTATCCCTCCTAGAAGGAACTAATGGATTTATAGTCTACTGTGATGCTTCATGATTAGGTCTCGGATGTGTACTTATGCAACGAGATAAAGTGATAGCTTACGCGTCACTGCAACTCAAAGTGCACGAGAAAAATTACACAACTCACGACTTGGAACTAGGAGCAGTTGTCTTTGCCTTAAAGATTTGGAGGCATTACCTTTATGGTACCAAATGCACAATCTTCACAGATCACAAAAGCCTCCAGCATATATTTGATCAAAAGGATCTTAATATGAGACAAGGAAGATGGATAGAGTTACTCAACGACTATGACTGCGATATTCGCTACCACCCAGGAAAAGCAAATGTTGTAGTCGATGCCTTGAGTAGAAAGGAAAGAGAGAAACCACTTCGTGTTCATGCATTAGGATTAACGATTCAGGTGAGTCTTACCATTCGAATTCCCGATGCACAAAAAGAGGTCTTAAAACCTCGAAACATTAGAGCTGAGAAGTTGCGAGGGATGGAATGTGAGTTTGTAACCAAGACCGACGGTACAAAATACTTGATCGATCGAATCTGGGTACTAAGATTCGGAAACTTGTGACAATTGGTTTTGGATGAAGCACTTAGATCCAAGTACTCGATCCACCCAGGATCAAAAAAGATGTATAAGGATCTACAAGAACTCTGTTGGTGGCCCCATATGAAAGGAGATATAGCTATTTATGTCAGTAAGTGACTAACATGTTCAAAGGTGAAAGCTGAACACCAAAGGCCACCTGGATTGCTGCAACAACCTGATATACCCCAATGGAAATGGGAAAACATTACCATGGATTTTGTAACCAAGCTACCCACAATTCCCAGTAATCACGACTCCATTTGGGTCATGTAAGTTCCGAATCTAGATCACTACAACTATGATATCAACAAACCAAGTATTAGTGCGGAAATCTAATACTCGGTGACTCAAGAACACGAACAAACACAAACACGTCACATGATCAATGCTTCAAAACACACGTATTATATTATACGTCGGGTGCTTAAGCACAATAATTACAACCACGTCTAGTGAACACTAGACGGCAAAACAAACAACTAAACGAACAACCATAAACCCTATACAATACACGCCACTTATAGGGAACCAACTACACAAGCCCAATACTAACCAAAAGCCCACCGAGATCCCAAGGGATCTCGGTTTACATAAGCAGCTCAAGCCCATATTGCATACTCAACCCAAACACAAATAGACTAAGTACAAACCACTCTAATCTAGGCCCAACAATTTCCCCTTGGTTTGTAGCTTGGTCTTCAGTCATGCTCCATGTAGTCAATATCAGCATCTTTCAACGCACCAGCCCAAAACTTGCATCTGATAATAGATGCTACCATACTCGTGTACTCTTTAGCAGCCATCACAAAAATTGGATCAGCTATTATCTGGAACATGCTGAGAGTCTTGATATCCTTTTCTCCAAACTTCAATAGATCCCTTGGATCAACAAATCTTTATTGCCCTTTGCCCTTTTGTAACTTGACAACAACAGTGGCAGTTACACTATCATACATCCAAAATCTCATGTTGTCCAAAGTGCCATCTGGAATTGCGTCAGGTACAGGAATATGAGTAGCCTTCTTTGTAGCAGGACCCATAACATTTACCATTGTTTTCCCTGTCTTCGGATCCATGACCCCCTTAGCTTTCTTCAAGAATGATTCGGCAGTCGGCATTGTTGGAAAACCTCGATCGACTTGACTTCTCAAAAATTTCCAGAAGTCTATACCACTTTTGTCATTTGTTGGATTGTGGAATGGAGAGTTTATCAAATCACTAAGGTACACTTTAGTCCAAGAACCAAAATCTTTCATCTTCTTATAATACTCAGTGGTTCCTGACTTCCTCTTTACCCACCACATGTTCTTTTCGGCATCAAAACCTCATGACACAACTCCCGAACGATCACCGTATTTATCTGAAACCCCCTTAAGAAAAGTAGCAACGAACCTGTCTGGATGATCTGAAGATTCTATATTCTGATTTGAGTTTTTCATCACCAGCAGCTTTTTCTGAATTCTGTCAGATTTTTCCTTGATGATTGGTGGTGCAGACATGCACTGCTTCAAGGTCTCATACTCATTTATGTTGTCAGCTGGGCGAATAGTAGAGCTCCTACCTTAATCAACGTTAGGCGTTTGAGAGACCACATCATCACTGCCTTTAAACTCATCCCCAAACTTTTGTAACTATTTTTGTTGTAGGTCAAGATACATAGCCGTTAAACCTCCCATTCCGGACTGCAACTCTTTAATCTTGGAGTCTTTTTTGGGATGGAAGGAATCTGACTAGAAGTTACCCCTGAGAATGATGCTTTTACATTTCTAGCTGAAGATTGACCAGACTTAGTGAAGAAAACTGGGGCTGGTTATGGTGGAATGGAGGATGGTTGGCCTTGAGTGGATGTGAACATTTGAAAGGTTCCCTGAGGTGGTTGTTGAGTAGCCTTGAACATTGAGAAACTGTCTTGAGAGATGAGGGAACTTTTTGAAGTAACATTGTATCCAGCCGCACTTTAGGAGTTGGCATGATTTATTGCACGTTTCTTATCATCCATATAACATGCCTTGATAGTAGCTATTATCTCAGAGATAGACATTCTGTTGAGATATTTTTTTATAACGGCAACATTCATATCCCAACTCTTTGGCAATGAGTTCACCAGCTTGTTGTTTATTTCAGAAGTTGCCACATAAATACTTGCTGATCTCATTTCAGTCACCAGTGATATGAACCTTTGAAGTTGAGTTTCCAACGTTTCTCCCGGAACATGATTAAACATGTTGAACTTTTTTCGTAGCAAATCTTGGCGACTTCTTTTCATATCTTCATTTCCCTCATACAACTCGATCAGTGCTTCCCATAACTCTTTAGCAGATTGTAGTTCTCTAAATTGAAGGGCAATCTCGGGTGAGAGTGCCATGGTTAGAGTAGAAAGAGCCTTTTCATCTTCCTTGAGCTTATCACCTTGTTTGTCATTAGAGCATCCCTCTTTGACAAATTTAGGAGCTACGTATTTTTTGGAAATTTTTGATTTTTTTTTACTTGATAACACGATATTTTTGGTGATCAAGACACTAACGGACTCGTGTATGACTGGGTAATTGCTTTTCCGCCTATCAATCGGAGAGATGTATATGGAGACATGCACATTTCTTCAAAATGACTCTCCACGGTAAGTTTAGCGTATTTAGTTTATATCATTTCAACTTTTACGCATCATGGAAAGCTACCATACAAATCAATGACTGTTCTAGAGCCATTTAAGTTTAATAACTTCACCCATTAGGCACACAAAAACAATTTACCTATCATTTTCCAAAGGTTGGATCAATTTTTATTTGAAAATATTTTGAAGCTTCTAAAAAGCTGTTAACTGAATAGTAATATCATTTCCCATGGAGTAACTTAAGACACGCATGTTAAGAACTCAGTCACCCCGGTCAATCTTCAGTTTTTCAGGTAAATGGCTATCCCGTATGAACACTAGTGGTTAACAGGACCAAAACACATATGAGAATACGTGTCCCTCCATCTTGGAACTACAGACATAATTTTAAGTGATAAAGTTCAAAACACAAAACACATCACAATCGCCCCGGGTGCTTTCAGCCTTTAGGTAAATGGCTATTCTATGAATCTACAAGTAGAACACCAGACCAACCATATACAAATACACGTCCTTCAAACTTGAGCAACCGACATCATTTTAAGCGAAAATGAATCTTAAAAAAGATATATTTTTTTAATCAATATTTTTTTTATAAAACTACAAACAATGCACGCACATTATGTTTGACTTTTTGATTTTTCTCCCATAAATTTGTGCAAATTAAAAAAATATGTACAAATTTTATTCCCAAAAAGACTCAATCCTCGAAACGAAGCATTTTAAGAAAACTCACAAGCACATTAAATTTGGCTGTTCCGACCGATTTTGTAAATAAGTCCGCCACATTGTTGTCAGTGTGAACTTGTTCAAGGTGAATCAATTTTTGATCGAAACAGTCATGAATAAAATGAATTTTAATATCGATGTGGTTGGTTTTAGAGTGCTGAACAGGATTTTTCACAATTGCAATGGCAGCATCATTATCACAAAAAATTAGGAGTATCAAGAAACTCCAAACCGTAATCCAGTAGTTGGTTTTGCATCCAGATAACCTGAGAACAGCAAGCTGATGCGGAAACATGCTCTGCTTCGGTGGTCGAGGTAGACACCGTCTGTTGTTTCTTACACTGCCATGAGATGAGACGATCTCCTAAGAACTGGCATCCAGCGGATGTGGATTTCCTTTCAATGTCATATCCACCATAATTGCTATCAGCAAAAGCATAAAGATCAAATTCTGATTGTTTGGGATGCCAAAGACCTAACTTCGGTTGTCCCTTCAGATATCTAAAAATACGTTTAACAACAATTAAATGAGAGAGTTTAGGATTAGCCTGGAAAGGAGCACATTGGCAGACTGCAAACATGATGTCAGGATGACTGGCTGTGAGGTACATCAGAGACCCGGTTATCGATCGATAGTACGTTTGATCTACGGGACTCCCTTCAGGATCAGATGAAAGTAATGGCCTTTCTACCATGGGAGTGTTGGCACTCTTGGAATCTTGAAGTTCAAACTTTTCCAGCATATCCTCAACATACTTCCCTTGATGCAGTAAAATTCCTGCCGAGATTTGGCGAACCTGTAACCCCCAGAAATGTTTTCATTTCACCCAGCGAGCTCATTTCAAATCTTTTCTTCATTACACCTTCAAATTCTGTGAACAACTCAGCGCTGGTGGATCCAAAAATGATGTCATCTACATAGATCTGGACTAGAATCAAATCTTTTCCGACAGTTTTTCGGAACAGTGTTTGATCAATTGTTCCTCTCTTGTAGCCATGATCTAGAATATATGCGGTCAATGTAGCATACCATGACCTAGGAGCCTGATGTAACCCGTATAACGCCTTGTCTAGCTTGTAGACGTGATTTAGTTTCTTAGAATCAACAAAACCCGGTGGCTGATCAACATAAATCTCTTCCTTGACTTCACCGTACAGAAAGGCGTTCTTGACATCCATCTGATACACTGTGAACCCCATGAAGGATGTGTAGGCCAGAAATATTCTGATGGCCTCAAGTCTAGCCACTGGGGCATAGACTTCAGTGTAATCTAGTCCCTCAACCTGACGAAAACCATGAACTACCAACCGTGCCTTATTTCGAACAATAACCCCGGTGTCGTCTTGCTTGTTTCGGAAAACCCATCTTGTATCAATAGCTTTCTTTCCTTCCGGTAACTTAACCAATTTCCAAACCTTCAACTTATCAAACTGATTCAATTCTTCGTGCATAGCATCAATCCAAGAAGGTTCCTGAAGTGTCATTTCCACCGTCTTTGGTTCAATTTGAGAAATGAAACAAGAAAACAGGCAGTTGTTTATGTGTCCTGTCTGACTTCTGGTGGACACGCCTGTTTCAATAAGACCTATGACATTCTCAATTGGATGATTTTTCTGAATTCTTGATGGAATTAATTGATCGTAAACGTCACTATTAGGTTGCAGGTTTGACAAGTTCTATTAACATCAGCAATGGGATTCTTCCATCCAGAGGTCACCGTACTATGAGAGTGAGAAGTACCGGAAACATATTCATTTGGAATTGCATCGGGAAACAGTGTGCTCCTGAAGATTTGACGAATGGAACTCTCCCCCTCAACTGTAGCAGCATCTTCATACGAGTTAGGTGAACATTCAGTTTCTAGAGTTCCTTTTGACTAAGCGTCGGTTGCGGGTATGTCATTAATAGATTCAGTGGCATCATCATCCAAAAATGGAGAGATGTGAGATACTGCTTGTGGGTCATCTTTTGCAGTTTCCACTATAGGACCACCTGAAGGTTCTGTGTTGACGACTGGAAACACATTGAATGGTTTGAAGAGTTCATTGTAATCAAATAACCAGTCTGGACCAACAAGAGCATCAGTCTCATTTTCTTCCAACCAACGAACCTCATAGGACTCTAGAATATGCTTGGTTGACTTATTGTAAACCCTGTAAGCTGTATTTCCCGCATAACCAACAAAATAACACTCATCAGTTATGGCCTCAAACTTTGGAGTAGACTCAAGATTCAGTAGTGTGTAAGGACATCCAAAAGCTCTGAAATGTGCAACAGTGGGCTTATGACCATAGACAATCTCATATGGGGTTTTCATCTTGGATTTGAACATAACAGGCCGTATTAATAGCTTCTGCCCAGAAGAACAGAGACGGTTTAGAATCACACAACATAGTCCTTGCCGCCTCGATAAGAGTTCTGTTTCTTCTTTCAGTTACACCATTTTGTTGTGGTGTTCGTACAACACTGTACTGACGCAACACCCCATTTTCTGAACATAAATGATTCAGTGATGCATTCTTGATATGCGTTCCATTATCACAATGAATCCCCTTCAGCTTCAAATTCGGTTGGTTTTCCATAAGCACAACAAACTTCTTGATCAAATTGAAGTTTCACTCTTATTTAACAAGAAAAACACCCAAGTAAAACGTGAGTAGTCATCAGTAATAACAAGACAGTAAGAGCTGCGAGAGAGACTCAAAACCTGCCAGATTTGTTTCGATTCCAATCATCGTCAGAGGGACTAGCCTGATTATGCCTGAATCTTTGCCTGTACTAGTTGTGAGGCATATAGGGCATATTCCTCTGATAAAATCCATAATAAGGAACATATGGACGATGTGGACAATTTCTGGCAATATGACCAGGAGTGCCACAATTAAAACAAGTTTGATGTTTTATGTAAAAAAACATTTTGGGCAACTCCTTATCTGGACTGGTTGTGTGGACCAGTTCGCTTAAAATTGCGAGGACCCTTTTTAACATCCTTGCTCTTTAAAACAAAGCCCACACAAACAGTTGGAATAACATAATTCAAAACACGAAGTTTTAAAGAAACATTAGAAACATCATTATTAAATTCAAAATAAGGGTCGTCGTCCTCATCAGTCCATTCCTTCACAACTTATTTTTCTGCACATGAAGTAGACACGTTAGAGTCGTTCACTCCTGAGTTGGACGCACTTGAATTTACAGAGTCAGCTTCACCAGATTTAACTTGTTTTCCATATTTTAAGTCTTACCTTTTCTTCCTGTTCTTTTGTAACATGAGTGCTGACATAGTTGTGATTGTAAGGTGGGGGAACTTGACTATATTCTATACCCTCACCTTCATTTTCCTTCCATCACAATTGATTTTCAATCATAGAATTCTGACTGGAACTCTGACTGGAAGTTACCCCTGAGAATGAGGCTTTTCCATTTCCAGCTGAGATTTGTAACCAAATGTATCCCGTAAATCAAGGGATTCAAATTTTGTTTCCAAAAAGATCAAATCTCTACCAAAATTGCTCCTATTTTCTTCTCCGAACAATGACCCGCCGGAAATCAACACCACCACCAAACCTTGATATCTTGAATCCGTTGATATCACAATAACGAGCCTTAATAGGTCTAAGACTCTGATACCAATTGTAAGTCCCGAATCTGGATCACTACAACTATGATATCAACAAACCAAGTATTAGTGTGAAAATATAATACTCGGTTACTCAAGAAAACGAACAAACACAAACACGTGACACGAGCAATGCTTCAATAAACACGTATTATATTATACGTCGGGTGCTTAAGCACAACAATTACAACCTTGTCTAGTGAACACTAGACGGCAAAACAAACAACTAAACGAACAACCTTAAACCATATACAATACACGCCATTTATAGGGAACCAACTACACAAGCCCAATACTAACCAGAAGCCCACCGAGATCCCAAGGGATCTCGGTTTACATACGCAGCCCAAGCCCATATTACATACTCAACCCAAACACAAATATACTAAGAACAAACCACTCTAATCTAGGCCCAACAAGTCATTGTAGATCGGTTGACAAATTCCGCTCATTTCATTCCCATACGTGAGAAAGATAGTCTGGAGAAACTGACTAGACTATACCTGAAAGAAATCGTAGAAAAACACGGTGTACCTGTTTCAATCATCTCAGACAGAGACGGCCATTTCGTCTCTCGATTATGGCAATCCTTGCAAGAATATTTAGGTACCCGTTTAGACATAAGCACCGCCTATCACCCACAAACCGACGGCCAAAGTGAAAGGACCATTCAGACGTTAGAGGATATGTTGCGAGCCTGTGTCATTGACTTTGGCAAAACTTGGGATACACGTTTGCCATTAGCTGAATTCTCCTATAATAACAGCTATACTCTATTATAAAAACAGCTCCCTTTGAATCTTTATACGGTAGGAAATTTCATCCCCTCTTTGTTGGGCTGAAGTCGGAGAAAAGCAATTGACAGCGCCCGAGATTGTCTAGGAAACCACGGACAAGGTCTCTCAGATTAAAGACAAATTAAAAGCGGCTGCAGACCGACATAAGAGTTATGCAGACAACCGCAGATGACCCTTAGAATTCCAGGAATGAGGCCGGGTGCTGTTAAAAATCTCACCTTGGAAAGTAGTAGTTAGATTTGGGAAGAAGGGTAAACTAAGTCCTCGATACGTCGGACCCTTCAAGATCATTAAGCGAGTTGGCACAGTAGCATATCAACTTGAACTACCATTAGAACTTAGCGGAATCCAAGACGTGTTTCACGTTTCAAACCTGAAGAAATGTTTATCCGAGGAATCATTAATTATCCCCTTTGAAGATATTTGGGCAGACGATAAGCTTCGATTCATTCAGGAACCCGTGGAAGAAATGGATTGGACAATTCAAAAGCTAAGAAGGAACCGAATCAATTTAGTCAAAGTCTGTTGGAATTCAAAACTTGGCCTTGAATTCACCTGGGAATGTCAAGACCAGATGAAACAAAAGTACCCCCATCTATTCCCTGTAGAATCGGAACATAGTACCACTTCCTAAATTTCGGGACGAAATTTCTTAAAGGGAGGAAGAATGTAACAATCACCCAAAAAAAATAAAAATTCTCGTTAATAAATCACGATTAGCAATAAAATTTCGTCATTTCGAGAAAAATCTTCTTTATTAATGATCTAGACATTTCAAAATCAACAAAAAGTGCAAAAATTGCCACGTAAAGAACCTGACATATAATAACCTCGGGTAACAAGTCCTAAAGTAAATAATTCATTAAAGGGTTTAAAAGATCTCGAAAAATTAAAATATATATTAAAGTAGTTGAGACAGTATATAAACTTAATTTTAGAAGGTTCGAATCATGAAAATTAGAAAATAAGTAACCGAAAGCCAGTAGAGGACACTGTAAGAGCCCGACATCAAGTTTTTCAAAAAACTAAGTTATTAGGCAGACATTGAATGTAATCTAGTTTCGCTCAAAGTCTGATAAAAATTATCAAAAACGGACTTCGTTGTACTAGATAAATTACGCTTTACATTAAATCTTATCACCTAAACTATACAATATATATTATTTACAAACCCTTCCCCCCACCCCTAGCCGTCCACTCCCCCCCCCCCCCCCGCCCCACTTGTGACAACTCACCCCCACTACTTTCCTTTCTAGTATTTACCTAGAACTAGAGTGTTGACTTGGTTAATCTTTACACACTCCACATAATCCTACACCATAAACATCACCACACTACTTCCCCATCTCCTTCTCCTTATAATCGGCTCCCACCACCACCACCACTTGTTGGGTTTCAACGGTGGTTCGGAACGAAAACGGTCAAACTATTTTAACCCGTTTTAGTCTATAATGTTCGTTTAAGTAATTATTAGTTATTTAATTTATAAAAACGAACCAAAAATCGCAGAGGATATTAACGAGTAAAACGAACCATAAACCGAAACCCGAACCTGGATCTGGTTACAAGTTTATACCAGCACGATTAATATCAACCAAACCATAGATTAAAGGTTAAATCTTTGTACCTCGTTTATCGAAACCGAGAAGAGACACCGAGAGTTAACGAATGGCGCTAGACGTTGACACAACGAACACCAATGTTCCAGCTACTGTTCAGCAGGTGGCTGATGACGGCGTTAGACCGCGATTCGCGGCGTCGGATGGCGGCAGATCTGACCGGACAGCAACAATAATATGGTGACAGCAATGGACAGCAGCGCCGACAGCAAGAAGCAAGCAGCGGTGGTGATCTGCGGTGGCCAGAGGCGACGACGGCGGATCAGATGGCCGGAAATAGCAGCCCACAAGAAAAATGGGCTTGCCGGAATCACGGAGGCTCGTCGGAACACGACTGCAGCTTGCGGCTGAAGCTAGTAACAACACCAGCGGCTTATATAAGGCGGCGGTGGTGGTTGCAGTGGTGAAAGGATGACGACACGGGTAGGAAGTCGGGAGCTGGAGGTCCGGTGGCCGGAAAAACGGATGCCGGCAGTAGCTACGTGAAGATGATGATGATGATATTATGGTTTTTGGTTTTTCTTATATATATATATATATATATATATATTAAATAATATGTTATATATATATTGTAAAGCTTTAGGGTTTAAACAATTTAAACCCATTGGGCTTTAAGCGCAATTACCAAAATAAAGTCTAATCCACCATCCAATCTCGCAAATTGATTGTGTCGGCCCAGTTAACGTTTAAGTGAGCTAAAGGTTCGTTACCCTCGGTGTAACTCATACCGGGTCATATTCGGGTCGGTCCGCGTTGACTTGACCCGAACCGACCATTAAATACAACAGTCTCCCACTTGGACGGATTTGGGTCAAGTATCACAACGCTAACAGTTAGAGGCGTTCTAGCTACACATAGTTGTCCCCAACCAAACATGATATTTTAAATCCATAACCAAAATATCTTGGAATACCTTGCTGCAAGATAATGAATTTATAGTAATCATTGTGACATGGATCACGGCATTAATTGAACAATGAGACATGGATCAAATCAATCTCATACAGTGTTCAATTATTGTAGTTCTCGATATAGAGTCAAAGTGGTCCAATCAAACACACAGTAAGTTTGGGTGAGGCCTCACACTTTACCAGTTTGAATCAACGAGGGCGCCAATATGTCTAACTGTTACATTTTAATGTAAGAGTACATAATCCCATCTAGACTACATACAACTCCCACTTAACTCCAGAACATTCACAATCAATGCCTTTATGGCTGGCAGTTACGCAACAGCGGTTAACATGATCAAACAATATTTCTCGGTAAACGAAAGTTCTAATATGTATCTCAAGTCTAAGGATACTAAATGAGCATACTATTATCAAAACATATTATGATCAAGATCCATGAAGATGATTTGACGCGATTTACATCCAACGTCATTCATAATGAGGTCTGTGAGTTTGGAAGTCAACTGCTTGAGTCCAAATTCAGAATAGTCTTAATTCAGAATCGTTCCCACGAGTCTGACCGACTACGGATAATTTAGAATACAATATTCACGGATTAAACGTATTAAAATGAACACAGTTGTATTATTCAACGTTTGCATTTAACCATTAAATCAAAAGTGAACTAGAAGTACAACTGATTAAACGTTCATACATCCAAATACTAAATCAAAATAAATCACTAGCAAGTCTAAGCCCGATAGCATCTCTATGGTGATCATGCTTGTTCTGAGTCATCGGCTTAGTGAACGGGTCACCTAGATTTTGACCTGTGTTTACTTTGCTTATCACGATGTCTTTATGTTCCAGTAATTCTCATACATAGTGGAACTAAAAATGTGCTTGGCCATGTGATGAAAATTGGGCTCTTTGGCTTGAGCAATAGCACCTGTGTTATCACATATTACGTCGATCATTTTCCTAAACTTGGAACCAGATCGAGGTTGGCTATGAATTTCTTCATCCAAGCAGATTATGAGCGAGAAACATCTCGGTCACTCTAGAAGTTAGCGTAAGTGTAATACCTTACAGTGAGCTCCTCTTCCATACCTCCAAACACAAATACAAGACGTCAGGTCTAGTGCATAATATAGCATACATGACGGAGCCAATCGATGAAGCATATGGAATTGCTTGCATATGCTTTGTCTCAATGGAATAGCTCCTATCTTGGAGTTTTCCATTGAGAAGTGTGTCATGACTTTGCTTATGTATGTACTTTTACTTAGCCCTAGAAGCGCTTAGATCTATCTCGGTAGATCTTGATTCCCAGAATATAAGCAGCTTCTCCAAGATCCTTCATTGCAAAACAAGATTCCAACCAGTGCTTAACTCCCTTAAGCATAGGAATGTTGGTTCCAATGATCAGTATATCATCCACATACAAGATGAGGAATGATATAGTGCTCCCACTAGCCTTTCTGTAAACACAGGGCTCATCTTAATTGTTAATAAAACCAAACTCTTTGATTTCCTTATCAAAATGTAGATTCCAGCTGCGAGATGCTTGTTTGAAAATCCACTTGCTCCCCATTGCCCGACCTTCGGGGGGTAGCTCAATCAAGTTCCAGACTTGATTGTCATGAATAGATTGCATCTTGCCATTTCTCATATTCCGGATCAAAGATTATAGTTTTGTAGTTAGTAGGTTAGTCGCCAGACTCGACTACTAATAAGACTTCGGGACCATCTAAATGCCATAGGTATTTAGAATTTAGCACGGGAGTTCAACTACTTCTGCAAACGCTCGTGTTCATGTCTGATGTATTAGCAACAACAACTTGTTGATCAGACGCTCTAACTTCCTCAGCGGTTGATTGTGGTTCTTGAATTTCTTCAAGATCGACAGTTTTATCTCCAGTTCCTTGATCGAGAAATTCTTTCTCGAGGAAGTGGCCTTTCCTATTGATAGAAATCATATTTGTATCAGGATGAAAGAAGTAATAACCGCTTTGGTAGTAGTATTTGACTAATGCGGGAAGCGGTCATAAAGGCAAAACTCCAAAAGGAGTGAGGCACGTTAGTTCTACACATCATCGTTCGAACCATGTTTAGCAAAGTTTGATTCCTCCTCTCTCTCACGCCATTATGTTGGGGTGTGCAAGGTGGAGTGAGCTGTGAAACAATTCCACACTCTTTTAGATGAGTGATGAACTCTGAGATGAGATACTTTCTATTTCGATCTGATCGAAGTATCTTGATGGTTTTACCAAGTTGGTTTTCCACTTCATTTTGAAACTCTTTGAACCTTTCAAAAGTTTCGTGCTTGTGTTTCATAAGATACACATAAGCGTATCGACTATAATCGTCGATAAAAGAAACGAAGTATCTTTCATGGTTTCTATACATGGTTCTTAAAGGTTCACATACATCAGTATGTATGAGTCCTAACAGATCTCTTGCTTGTTCACTTTTATGAGTGAAGGAGTGCTTGGCGAGTTTTCCAGCTAAGCAAGATCACAATCGTCAAAAGAGAACGGTCCTATGGATTCAAGAAATCCTTCGGATTGGAGTCTTTTAACTCTTGCTTTGCTTATGTGGACAAGTCGACAATTCCATAGAAATGTATCATTGATGCCAGATCAGATACGTTTGAAAGATCATATACGTTATTGTTAGTTTGAACATCAGTCTCATAAATACCATTTCGAGGTTTAGCCTCAAAATAAAAGATATCATTCGAGTAAGTAGAAATAGCCATGCCATTAAAAAACGTACTTAAAACCTTGTTCAAACAACAACGAAACTGAAACGATGTTTCTGGTCAAACCAGTAGCATACAAACAATTATGAAAAACTAGGCCAGATGGACAAGTAAAATGAAAAACTCCAGTTGCCAGAACTGGTACTTTCTTCTCATCTCCAACGATGAGTTCCATGCTGCCTTTATTTAGTTATCTCCACTTCTCAGGCTCCTGCAAGACATTAACGATGTGGAAACCACATCCGGTATCAAATACCCATGTGTTTCTAGAGACAGTGAAAAGTTTAATAACGTATATGGAAATACCTCGAGAAGAGCCTTCACCATTGGCTCTCTTCATCTTGATCTCAGAAAGGTATTCGGGACAGTTTTGCATCCAGTGTCCCATTTGGTTGCATCGGTAGCACTGGCGCTCTTCAGGAGGCGGCGGTGGTATCTTTGGAACCCCTTTGTTAGCATTGGTGGCACGAGGGGCAGCAATGGTAACATTCTTTTTGCCTTTACCCTTATAACCCCCGGTTCTTGGGATTAGGCTTCTTGACACCAGCAGATCGGATAATCAGAACTTGATTGGTCTTAGAAGGAATGTTCATCTCAGCCATCTTGAGCATGTTGTGAAGCTCCGGCACTGTCTTCACCCAGTCATTCATGTTGAAATTCATTACGATCTGGTCGTAAGAGATGGGGAGAGAGTTGAGAAAGAAATCTGCTGCCATCTCATCGGGCAGGGGATAATCAAGTTTCTTGAGTTGATCGATGTGCCCCTTCATCTTAAGAACATGCGCACTGACGGGAGACCCTTCTGCCATTTTGCAACTTATCAGTTGTTTCATGGTGTGGAATCGTTCTTAACGGGCTTGTTTCTGGAACATGCCCTTGAGTAGCTCAAGCATCTCATAGGCACCAAATTCTTCCAAGCCTTTAGCAAGCTAAGAAGTCATGGTGGCTAGCATAATGCAGGAGACATCAGCCGAGTCATCCTTATGCTTCTCAAGAACTTTTGAGCAACGGCTGTGTTGTTTTCAGGCTCGGTTGGAATAGGTCCATCGAGAACATACATGCGCTTTGCCATGGTGAGAACAAGTCTCAAATTGCGGTTCCATTCGATGAAGTTGGTACCGTTTAGTTTATCCTTCTCAAGGATAGACTTAAGGGCGTAGGGTGAGTTTTCATTTGATGACATCTGATTAAAAGAAAAAGTAAATTTAATTAGTATTTTCGATGTAGTAGTCCTATTATTAATGGCCCAATAACATTAATGAAATAGGAGTATGAGAATCTGGCTTCCAGTTATTAAAGGCAGTTGTTGCACACAACGTTAATAAGTGGTTAGGCAGACTGACAAAGATTGTCAATTGTGAATATAGCACAACTCTCGGTTATGAGGCCTATAGGGACAACGATTGTCTGTATAGATACGTTTAGCCTCATCTTTGCCCACTTTAAGTCTCCAGACAGCTTTAGCACGTAACAGGAAAGTAAAGTAATAGTTGTCCTAGTACAATGACGTGTGAAAGGGTCGGATGTGTCAACGCAACGCTTTCACCTTGATGGGATAGGCTAGAAAACAAGTGCGGTGCTTTAGCTCCAAACACTCGAAATTTTGCAGTATGCCTCAAGTGTGACTTGTAGTAGGATTGGCATAAACTATTGGTTTTAAATTGTGATTAATTTTATAATTACCAAATAGAGTAAAAGTCAAATTTTACTGTATTTATTATCGGGTCAAAAATGATGAACCCTTTCATCTCTCAGGACACTTAGTTTTAAATAACCTATTAATAACTAAGTTTGTCGCGATACGGCTAACTAATTTTAAGTTAATAGAAAACTATTAAGTTATTAGTTTTGGAAATCAAAATGCTTTTAATTTGCAAAACATAATTGGTTAATAAAATGTTTATTTCAAATTTATTTGGTATTAGGTCGGTGATATTATAATCCTATTATAAAAAATCCAAGAAACCAAAATAGCAAATAATAATATGTAAATCCTTATGGCCAAAAAGGTGACCGTTCTCGCTAGAGCCAATTACGGAGACCGATCGGGTCAAGGGGTTCACAACACAAAACAACCACAAGGATGGACTTCTTCGTGCATCCCGTCATCTTGTCCGAACTCCCACTAACTCCAAGAAATCCTTGAGCTCGTCCTCGGTTATCTTCGCGTCTTCTTTATTACAAATTTATAAACTAACAATAATTTGCCCTATTACAAATTTGAACCATCCAAATGACCAAAAGAAAACCGAAAAATAAATATAATAACCGTTTACAATTTTGAACCATCCATATGGCCAAATAACAAACTCAACAACCAAACACAACCAAACAAACATAGGTCGGGGCCGGATTTACATATTCAAAATAAATAAATTTCGGGTCGTTTTGACTTGGTCAAATAAAATAACCAAAACTTTGAACAAATCCAAAATTACCCGAAAACAAATCTAGATCTATAAACTTTAAACGATTTAAAGTTTGAGATGTAGATCCGGTTTAAACGAACCGGGATCGACTCGTACGTTGTAACCGCGGCTCTGATACCACTGTTGGGTTTCAACGGTGGTTCTGAAGGAAAACGGTCAAACTATTTTAACCCGTTTTAGTCTATAATGTTCGTTTAAGTAATTATTAGTTATTTAATTCATAAAAACAAACCAAAAAACGCAGCGGATAGTAACGAGTAAAACGAACCATAAACCGAAACCCGAACCCGGATCTGGTTACAACTTTATATGAGCACGATTAATATCAACCAAACCATAGATTAAAGGTTAAATCTTTGTACCTCGGTTATCGAAACCGGGAAGAGACACCGAGAGTTAACGAACGGCGCTAGACGTTGACACAACGAACACCAATGTTCCAGCTACTGTTCAGCAGGTGGCTGATGACGGCGTCAGACGGCGATTCGCGGCGTCGGACGGCGGCAGATCTGACCGGATAACAACAAAAATATGGTAACGGCAATGGACAACAGCGCCAGCAGCTGAAGCAAGCAGCGGTGGTGATCTGCGGTAGCCAGAGGCGACAGCGGTGGAGCAGATGGCCGGACGTAGCAGCCCACCGGAAAAACGGGCTTGCCGGAATCACAGAGGCTCGCCGGAACATGACTGCAGCTTGCGGCTGAAGCTAGTAACAACATCGGCGGCTTATATAAGGCGGCGGTGGTGGTTGCAGTGGTGAAAGGATAACGACACAGGTAGGAAGTCGGGAACGGCTGCCGGCAGTAGCTACGTGAAGATGATGATGATATTATGGTTTTTGGTTTTCTATATATATATATATATATATATTAAATAATACATTATATATATAGTAAAGCTTTAGGGTTTAAACAATTTAAACCCATTGAGCTTTAAGCCCAATTACTAAAGTAAAGTCTAATCCACCTTCCAATCTCTCAAATTGATTGTGTCGGCCCAGTTAACGTTTAAGTGAGCTAAAGGTTCGTTACCCTCGGTGTAACTCATATCGGGTCATATTCGGGTCGGTCCGCGTTGACTTGACCCGAACCGACCATTAAATCCAACACCACTTCACCATTATCTTCAAAAATTCATATTTATCACACACACACACATCATGAACACGAGGAATTTAAATAGGAAGAAGATTAACGAAGGAGCATTACACACAATCATCACATTATCCTTTTCATCTTCATTCTAACAAAACCCAAGTAAGTAAAAATTATGAGTTGATTTTATGATTACATAGGTTCTGATAAGTGATTTTGGGTTGGGATTGGGATTGAAGGATTGATTATCAAGGGTTTGGGTGTATTTGTGTTTGAACCGTACATGTGTATGTATGTGCATATGTGTGCCGTGAATGTGTGTACATATGTGGGTGGAAGCATTAAACCCACTCATGCATACATACATTCACCTTAAAAATTGATTTTTTTATTTCAAGATTGATTAGAAATAATTTTGATATTTAGATAAAATCATGAATAAAAAGATGTTAGGAAATTTGGATTAATATGAGGTTAATGATTTGCATAAATGATTGTTAGATGTTATGATGAAATTTTGATTTCTTGGAAGAATTGAATCATAGAATGGATAATGATTAACTTGAAGACTTCAAGAACTTGTTTATATTGATAACTTGAGATGTTTGATTTTATTTCTATATAATGGATGAATTAATGAAATTGGTGAGATTGGGATATGATGGAATAGGATACATGCTTGATTAAACCATCAAAATTATGAGATTGAAAGATAAAACTTAGAAATTTGCTAAAGTTACTAATTAAAGAAACTTTAATTGTTAACTTGTAAGAATTTTAAAAAATGATTCTTTGTGATATAAAACTTGGATTTGAATGTTTGAAATGGATAATTGATTGATAGGATGCATGTTAGAGATTCATAGAATAATATGTTAGGAGAATAATCAAACTAACTAGTCTTATGGTCAATTCTAATTTTAGAAACTTTAATATTTATTCACTATGAAAATTGGGAATTTGATGATATTTTTGAATATTTGACTTGATTTGGATGAATAATGAATAGGTTATATGTTAGAAATTCATACAAACTTGAATTATAATTAAAAACTTAAATACATGAATTGTTTGATAGATGCTTACTAGGAATGGAAACTTTGAAAAAGTGAATAATAAGAGATTAAAACTTGAATAGAATCATAAGATACATGAAATCTAGATCAAACTAGTTGAATGAGATAAACAAGTTTGCTACTTGATAATGCTTGTAAAGATTGTGTGAAAAAGGTTAACAAGAGTTGAAATTTTCCATAATAAGAAACTTTGTCAAATAAACACTTAGGGAAATTATGAAATGTATGAACTTGATGATTTGAATGACTTATTGATATTAGTTGAAATCTGGAAAATTAAGTTGTATTTTAAAAAGTGTTCATATGAAAAATGATAAACCTGATTGTTCATATTAATTATGATAAACATAGATTGTAAATTAGAAACTTAAAATCCGACTTAAATATGCTATTTGAAATTATATGACCAAATCTGGAAATTAAGGATAAATTATAGGTTATAATGTGTATATATAAATCATAGGATTATTGGTTTGAAATTACTAAGTTTAGTTGCTTGTCGGTAACTTTAACGGTCGAAAAACCGACCTTTTAACGTAAACCGACACCATGGTTAGGGACTGTTTTAGAACAGCCCCAAAAGTGGTATAACTCTCAAATATAACATAAGTTTATATGTGATAAAAAGACAAAATGACTAGACTTGGTCCTAGACGGTTCATGTCGGAAAAACCGACACGAAAATGTTAAAAGTTGCTAATTTAAGAAAATATTAACAAAAATGAGAAATGACATGTTTTTATAAAATAACTAATAAAACTATGTAATAAGTGTTTTCCAAGTCATAAAAATTAGATTTTATACGAAATGCCGATCGGTTCGTTTTTGAACCCGAAACCGACAAAACCAGCGAAACCGACAAGAATTCTTAAAAATAAATAAATTAATATTTTCTTAAACTTTCCAACAACTGAAACTCTAATATTTAATATAATTATATATTATCTTCGTTTATTAATTAATTTATTTAATAAACATAATCGATGAAAAACTGAACTATACGTGTGTTAAACTGTTAGGACTCTATTTGCTTGCATGCTTGTGTGAAAATTAGAGTAGGAATAATAAATAAAAGACTTTTATAAGCTAAAACTCAAACAATGTTTTATTAACAAACATAGGACACACATATTTTGGAGAAAAGGACTTCAAACTGTGAGTTTCTCTATTGAACCCCCTCATTTTTAAATGGAAACATTTTTAATTGTTTTTATAAATGTTTTTGGGGGAAAAACATATTATTTATTTATATATGGATTTCATTAAGATTTTACTTGTTAAAGTATTTTATTTTACAAACCGTGTCAAATACGAGATGAGTTTAGTTGGCTAAATAACTGTTCACCCTAGAAAGGGACACATAAATATTGGTAGATCTATCGGGGTGACGCCCCATTCCAATCGCATTGGGTTAAAAGTGGGAATATTTTGAGTCTGGTATGTATCGTGTTACAACTATGATAGTCATACGCATGTTGTATTCTTTTCTCGTCTACAACAGCACGATTTGTTTAAGAAATAAAATATTATTGTTTTGTAATATAATGGAGATAGATCATTATACACGAGTTTTATATGATTTGTGTGATGTAGTGACGATAGATCATTACACACGGGATTGATTTAATTATATAATGACGAGAGATCAATATAGATTTATATATATATATATATATGGACTATTTTGATTAAAAGGGGAAACTCACCAACACAATGTGTTGACAAACGATTTTAATATGTTTTTCAGGTAAGTGATGGCTTCGTGACAATGGAGGAAAAGAGGCGGCGGTGTTTGAATATGGGAATAAACTGGGATGTGTAATAATCGTGTTTTTATACACGTGTGAACTTATGTTTTTAATAATGATAAAGTTTCTTTGAAAAGTCAAACTCTGATTATTATTTTACTATACTTTATTATGATTGGCTAACGGCGACTGTCACAACCCGAAAGATTTGATCAAAAGTCTTCTGCTGTTTAAATTAAGGTTTTCGGGGTGTGACAGGACTACCCCAACTTCTAGCTCATAATGGGGAGGACCTACTTACATCCAACAGAAGTTGATCCAGCTACCGGCAAGAGGAGAAAGGCCTGGAGATACAAGATGCTTAAAGAGGGTTGGGAAATCTATCATGCAGAACTGTTTGAGCCTGTTTTGCTTCATGATTTCCTCTGCTAGTCTGCTGGGAATTGGTAATAATACTGGTGAAGCAGCCATTCTTTGTAAAGCCATGCATCCTCTTTGTGTGTTTGACGAGCATGAATTAATATGTCTCAGCAAAGAGGGCTTGTTGAACGTATGCGTACGCTTGAATATCACGGGAAAGAAAACACATATGAAATAGTTGGAAAGTTCAACAAGTTCGTTTGCTACGTTGTTGACAACCAACTATTTGACTATGATTCCCCCTTTTGAGTACGAGACGGATTGAAGACGGAAGCTAAATTTAATACAAAAGACTAGAGGGAGATTGTATGGCCTAAAAGGGGGTGGCGGCATAGCTTGTTGCCCGCTTAACCACCTCTCTACTGTAATTGGATCATTTTATTCAATATATGAACCATTGGTTAAAAAAATGTATTATTTTGTTTTGTATTAGTATATGTATGTTAAGCTTTCGTATTCCACTTGTGTAATGTTTGGACCAGAGGCCATTGTAATTAAGCCCATTGGGCCGAAGCAATAGAAGAATGATGCATGGAACTTGCTCTATAAATAGTGAAAGCTTCCATGCACACCTTAACCTTTTGAAAACTTATTTTACTAACTCTCACTTTCTCTCTACCTTATCCACTTCTTTCCATTTATAGCAAATAACTTAAACACTAATAAGATCCGAGATCTCGGTTGCGTGCATGTGATTTCCACTAGCATACAAGTGAGATTGATTTAAGAACACGTTGTTTGATCTCGTATTTGAGGACCTACAAAGCTATCTAAAGAAATACAATCTATTCTAACTAACTAACAATCACATATCTAAATTTCAATACAAATGCAAATAATATCAAGAGATAAAGTCGGCTAACAAATATCACTTATCTATATTATATTATTAAGGAAGAGTGGTGGATGAAAGAGTCATTTCACAATTAGAGGATGAGAACAGAAATGACATTTCACAATTAGGCAAAAAAAGTAATTTGCCATTACCTTATTTCGCACTTCAAGCGTATCGTACAAGTTTGAAGCGACATGTTTTGTGTATTTACTCTTGTATCCTTTCAGGTTTATGGTGCCATCAATTAATCTCATTAAAGTGTCATCATCCATCAATATTATTATTTTCATCATGGCATTCAATTGACTCATAAACCTTTAAGGGCAATTAATGGAATTAAATGTGTATAACGCTAAATGGTTTCTTGACGTTAAGTATTCATAAGAAAACCAAAAGGCTTTTAAGTTATATACAAGATTATTATAAATACCACTAAGTCCACAATCAATTTACAATTGAATACTTACCTTCAATTGGTTAGTAGCAAATCAAGCATCAACTATGGCTTTCACTTTTGTTGGAATTGAAGCTCACGCTGATATATTCAAGCTGAAGAATGAGTATGGGATGGATTGTTGTAGGTTCCCTGGACGGATCACACGAGATATCCCGATATACACAGGTGCGGAATCCCTGGGTAGATCGTTACGGACGTAGAATATAATCACACAAACACACGAACACGATACGAACAAACACACGTTATATTAATAACTCGAACCGTGTTACTTACAGACTCTCGATCACACGTCAATAGACTCACTGAAATACACGTAAACTGAACTACTCGATCAACCAAAACTCTAACCCGTAAACAGTAAACTGTAAACTATATAAATACACGACAACTTCGCCTCAGGCGAAGTTGTCCATAACTTCGCTCGTTCAACAAGTTCGCCTAGGCGAACTTGTCAACAACTTCGCTTGGTTAACAAGTTCGCCTAAGCGAACTTGTCAACAACTTCGCTTTTACAAACAATATTACAGACTCGATTACAGACATTAGACATATGAACTACTGACATCTATGCACCAACAGACTCCCCCTTGGCAGTAGCTTCATATCTTGATCTTTCAGCTCTTGTCTCGTAATCCTGTATCTTCACGCGTGCACTCCTTCTCTAACACATACCGTCATAACTCGTTGATACTTTCTTGCTTCATCCTTCCAAGCTGGAATATAAAAGATCTTTTTCTCGTTGAGCATCTTCAGATCAGCTTGCGATAAGTTTACAAGATGCATCAGATCGTAAACTCTGAGGATCTCTTGTTCATCCTCATCTTCCATCACAGCTTCAGCAGTCTGGCAATCAACGTACCACCATTTTAGATTCTTCAACACATCTTGAGGCATAGTCTTCATTGGAACCTCCTTGATGCATCGGATCGGTTTGTACTTCATCACCATCCATGGCTTGCCATCTGCTCTCAATCCCCTCTCTGTATCCTCCACGAGCTTTCCCTTCTGTGGCTTTAATAGTTCAAACTTCTTTTCTTTTATGCTTTCTTTCCACACAATCTTCTCAATCACTCTTGCCATGTTGTTGTCACTTCTATTTGTTAGGCCCAACCTGGCCAAATCCTTCACCTCACATTCCAGCAACGTATTGAGAGACCTCAACATTCTTTTGAAGTATTGAATACCATCATAACGCTTCACCACAAACAACTTCATCTGTTCATCATATATCCAACAGATAATTCCCTTCTTCGACTCAGCATAGCCTTTTATGTTATAACTCTTTTTGAACATGGCTGGAATAGCAGGCTTCTTGGTCTTGATAAACCAATGAGCACAGCCTTCCTTCCACCTAGGCTGCTCCTCCCACTCAGTCTCATCCATCTCAGCACCCATGTCGGCTTTCTCAACATCAGGGATCTCGTGTTCAACTCCTTCTTCTACTATCTCCCCCTCTTCTATCCCATCTTCAATCACAATCTGCTCACCGATCTTCTCAATCACATCACTCGGCAGCACATCTTCATCAAATAACACATCATCGCTGAACATGTCATCGTCAAGCTCCTTCAGCGCATCAATCACGTCATCCTCAACTAACACCACATCATCACCACCAGCCGCGTCGGTAGACTCCCCCTCAGCTGTGGAAGTACCAAGAGTTTGAGAAGTTCTTGGCAGCTCACCACCTGCATCTTTTGATGCATTGTGATCATCGTCTCGGTCGTTTCTCTTCTTCGTTCTGAGCTCGTCGCCCTTACAGCTCATCTCCCCCTGAGATGCCAAGAACTCCTTAAAGGCATCTATAACTTTCCCATGCTCAACCAGGAGGGATGCCTGTAGTTGATTTGCTTCCACTAGGCTTTGAATAGTCTTAGATTGCTCTGCCACGATCCGCTCTAGTGAAGCTATTCTCTCTGAGTCTGAAGTAGGCGAAGGCGAGACACCAGAAGCAGGCGTAACCGCAGGTGGTACCATACCTGATAACCCTGCAGCAGTAACGACCGTTGACTCCACAAATCGTGCAGCTATCACCGACTGAGTAAGCGTTGGAGGCGGTAGAGACACGATCTCCGGAGTCGACGTCCGGATAGCAGTGGTGGATGGAATGCTAGCCGTTGATGTAGCCACCACGGGAACATCCGCAGCGCTTGCACTTGTCACCTGTACAGAAGAAGGAACAATGGACATACCAGACAGTACGGCCGGAGCAAAACGTACAGTCCTTGAAGTCTCTCCAGCTCCCATGCCAGCACCTGTCCTCTCCCGTCTTGATCTTCTTATCAGCTTATGTATGTCTTCTTCCTCTTCTGACTCATCATCATCCTCCGTTCTCTTTCTCTTCCCTATCGTTCTCTCTCGAGACACCATCAACCGTCTCCCCTCATTCATAATCTCCTCCAAATCGGAGTCAGCCATCGACGTAGCTGCTCTAGACATACTCACACCCGAACCTTGTGCAGCCGAGACCTGCACCTCTTCAACGTGATCCATATCAAAATAACCTTGACCTCCAAAAACAGCGTCAAGATCAATATCCTCAGCAGCAGACACAACAGGCACAGCAGGAGCAGGAACAGCTTGAGTTGCTCTCGCCTGTCGCGGTTGAGGATCTCTGAACTCGTCCCCACCAGCAGGAACATACTCTGGGTTAAAAAACCCAAACAGTGGAGTATGCCTGGGACGACGTTCAGGGTTGCTCCTCGCACTCGAAGTGCGGCATTGAGCAAAGATACGTTTGCTCACCGATTCTACGTATCTGATCGGGCGTCTCTGAGGTAGACTCGGAGCCACATGGTTCAATATCATTTGGATGAACCGTGGGTACATAATGAACCGCTCCCGAGACATCGCCCTCCTTTGTCTGTCTATCTCGTAAAAGACCATTTGACTGAAGCTATAACGTTTGTTATAGGTCAGTGCAGTCATTGCAGACTGCATGGTCGCACCCATGCCGTCAGTGCCCGCCTTCCTCCCAGACATGCATACTATCATAACGTGCATGAGGAAGCGCCACTGATCTAGAAGGAAACCCTTCCTCCTCTGGGTATCACCTAATGGACCAGAGTAGCCCATTCGGAGAAACGCTCGATCACGAAAAGGGAGCTACGAACTCTGTAGGGTCATCCCTAGTCTCTTCACCAAACCTTAATGCCACCCGGATCTGTTTAGAATTGAACTGAACTTGTTGATTGTTCACCGTCGCTCTCATGACCGGGGGCTCAACACGACAGTCGTATTCGACCGTCTGCCAGAAGTCTTCGATATTCGGTAGAGATATCGGCAGAGTGTTGGTGATGGCATGAAAAATCCTCGAGCGTATGAGGAAGGTAATGATCTCGCGGTAATCTTCAACGCCGCTCGCTTCCGGGTCAAGTGTAATGTACATATTGTGACCCGGGAAAAATTGTCTCTGATTGTCACCATCATCTCCTCCTGCACCTCCAGCACCAGCTACCGCAGCCATATCTGCAACAAACTAACCAAGTTAGAACGACACAAGGACATAGCACAAGTTCGCTTTGTTACCATGAGCGAAGTTGTGATAAACTCTGTATAGGCGAAGTTAAAGTTGAGGCGAAGTTGGGAACAACTTCGCTTCAGCTTTAAGTTCGTCTAATTAATATTAAGTAAAAATGATCTAGGCGAAGTTAAAGTTAACTTCGCTTCATCACAACATCGCCTCAGGCGAATTTAAGTTTCAGGCGAAGTTACGGATAACTTCGCCTCAGGCGAATTTAAGTTTCAGGCGAAGTTACGGATAACTTCGCCTCAGGCGAACTTAAGCTCCAGGCGAAGTTACGGATAACTTCGCCTAAACCCTAACTTCGCCTGAATCTGAATCGGCGACAGTTAGGAATTATGGAACAACGTGCAGTTGATGATTCGGCTAGTTTAGACGATTAAGAACTCTTAAACACAAGTTTTAAGGACATGTTGACGAACAGTATGTTTATCAACACGTTAAAACACAGGTTATGAAACTCGGTTTCAAAACCGATGGTCCGAGGGTTCGAAACCGGTCGAAACAAACATGTAGACGCTTGAGTGAACATTGAGTATGTGATATAATGGTATTTCGAACCTTGAATCGGTGTGAAAATCGGGAATAAATAACACGTAATCGGATGAAATAACAAGTTCGCCGGAAAAGTTGTCGGATAAGTTCGCTGTGAATATAAGTTATGAACAGTATGACCCTTAAAATCCTTTATATAGAGGCTCTCTTATACAGGCGAAGTTACGGATAACTTCGCCTAGGCGAAGTTATACACAACTTCGCCTGTTCAACAACATCGCCTATATATTTACAGAATTAAACCTTATAATTTGATCATTTTTTTCAATTAACACTTTAAAACTTCCTTTTAAGAAATAAATGACATGATCAATTCTAAGTAACCAGTTAAAAAATCATAAAACTATCTAAGTACAAAAACTTAAAAAATTTAAAGTATAAGGGATCAAATTTCAGTCTCGATAGGGACTGCTACGTTTCAGAAAAGATTCGAACAGGAATCATACTAACTACGTGACTGTCACATAGATCCGTGTTTAGCTGTATTATGACATATAGAGACATGTTGTAAGCAGGTAAAACTTAAAGTGGTTTTCATCGTTTCTGTGATACGAGTTAGGTTCGATTAAGCCTCAAAATTTAAGTGGGCAACAACTCAGAAATATTGATGCCTCCTATCTATCCTCAAAGCGTATTTGGCTTTCCCCAAGTCACCCCGAATTGACTTCGACCCATAGTGTATGATTAAACATGTAAGTACTCTTCTTCTGGTTCCCGTTCTTCTTCTTACTCTAAGATTGAGAAGTCTTGATTTTATCATCACTAAAATGTTTCAATAACTCCAAATAATTTTTTTTTTTTTTGAAATAAACATAGACTTCAAAGTAGAAATTAACTGCAAGTCCCGAATCTGGATCACTGCAGTATCTTGAGACGCTATCTCCACGGGAATCAGAACACACATGGGCTCGTGTATGACCGGGTAATCGCTTTTCTGCCTATCATTCGGAAAGATATCTATGAAGACATGCAATACTCTTAAGGAGTTTCCACGTAAAATCAAGTAAATTTAGTTTGTATCACATCTACTTTTACGCACCATACAAAGTTACCATGACATACAATGACTGTCCTAAAGTCTTTTAAGCCTAATAACTTCACTAGTTAAGCACACAGAAGTAGTATATCTATCATTTTCCAAGGTTGGATCAATTTTCTGTTAAACATAGCTAACGAACTTCTTACGAAGTAACAGACTTGAAAAATAATTTCATTTCCCATTTTCTTTCAAAATTTAAACATTATTCGCCCCGACCAAAACAAAGTCTTCAGGTAAACGGCTATCCCGAAGATCCAATGGATCAGCTGGACCGACCACATACTAGTATGTGTCCTTCTAACTAAGTATTATCGACTAATTTTAAGCGAAAGAATGAAAAACTCATCATAAACCGCCCCAGTCACTATCAGTAATCTGGTTAATGGCTATCCTCAAAATCTACAAGTAGAAAATGAGGACCAAAACATGTCCGAAGACAAGTCCTTCAAACTGATGTAACCGACATATTTTTAAGCGATTAGTGACGTTTTTTTTTTTTTTTTTAAATATCACAAGAAAAGCATGGTTACTCGGGATTGAGCATCCCATTCAGTTCAATAAGGTTTTGAAATCTGGATTTGTCAAACGCTTTAGTGTATAAATCAGCGAAATTATCAAGCGTATCCACCTTTTCAAGAATTATCAGTTTCTTCTCAGCACAATCCCGTATGAAATGATGACGTATGTCAATGTGTTTAGTTTTACTATGTTTCACGGGATTGTTAGTTACTGAGATAGCAGCTGTGTTATCAATGCAAATAGGAGTAAGTAAGAAATTCAGACCATAGTCGCGGAATTGTTGTTGTATCCAAAGAACCTGAGAGCAGCAGTTGGATGCTGCCATGTATTCTGCCTCACAGGTTGAAATTGCGACTGAAGTCTGCTTCTTGCATTGCCACGACACCAATCTGCCACCAGAAACTGACATCCTCCAGTTGTTGACTTCCGACTCTGATTGCACCCTCCATAATCAGAGTCTGTGTAAGCGACCAGCTCCAAGTCTCCTCCTCTCGGGTACCACAACCCCAGCTTCGGCTTGCCCTTGAGATACCGCAGTATCCTCTTTGCACCTTTCAAATGAGATTCTTTTGGATTTGCCTGAAAACGTGCACAAAGACAAACAGCAAACATTATATCAGGCCTAGATGCAGTTAAGTACATTAAAGAACCTATTATTGCCCGATATTGAGTTGGGTCCACATCTGCATCACCGTCTACTTCAGCACCCAATTTGTGATTGACGCAGATTGGAGTATCATATGGAGAACTGTCCTCCATCTTGAAGCGCTTGAGCACATCATGAACATACTTCGTCTGATGAATGAACATCCCGTCCTTCCTCTGATCAACCTGCAATCCTAGAAAGAAAGTTAGTTCACCCATAGCACTCATTTCAAACCTTTTCTTCATGACGGCTTCAAACTCCTGTCACATGGAGACTTTTGACGCAGCAAATATAATGTCATCCACGTAGACTTGTACCAGCAGGAAGTCGCTTCCATCTCTTTTGAAGAACAACGTGCTATCAATTTTCCCTCTTTCAAAACCATTCTCGAGCAAGTAATCCGATAAAGTTGCATACCAGGCACGAGGTGCCTGATGTAATCCATACAACGCCTTGCTCAACCTGTACACGTGATCTGGATAGTCTGGGTCAGGAAAACCCGGAGGTTGCTCAACATACACAACCTCATCAACTTTCCCATTCAAAAACGCACTCTTCACATCTAGCTGAAACACCTTCATCTTTTCATGAGCAGCAAACGCCAAAAACAATCTTATGGCTTCCAACCTAGCGACAGGAGCGAACACTTCGTTATAATCAATCCCCTCTTGTTGATTAAAACCTTTCACGACAAGCCTCGCCTTGATTATTATAATGATCCCCTTATCATCTCTCTTGCACTTGAACACCCATTTTGTGCCTATCGCATGCACATTCTTTGGTTTTTCAACCAAAGTCCAAACTTCCATCTTCTCGAATTGAGCCAACTCTTCTTGCATGGCTTCGACCCACGAGCTGTCCTTTAAAGCCATTTGATAATTCTTCGGTTCAATCTGGCTTATAAAGCAGGTATACAGACATTCATTGATTATTCCTGTCTCCTTAATGCTTGTATAAACACAGGTATGTTCATTTAAGCTACTTCTCGTTTGTACACCTGAGGACACATCACCAATCACATTATCCAAAGGGTGATCTTTATGAATTCTCGTGGTCGGAACAGAACCGACATGCAAATTATCTTCCAAATTAGAAGAGATCTCATCAATGGTTGTTTCATGCTGAGAGTGAAAAGGATTGATAAATTCTTCTTCAGTTGAGGCAGCAGGGGTACCAATAGTGTTCGATGAGGAAGGTTGATATTTATCAATCAGCTGTCTTTGCAATAGATTTTCTTCCTCATCGAGTATCATCTTCGTCGCAGCTCTTTCTTCTTCTTCAGAAATTTCCAAATCCGGTACGTTAAACGACTTAAAAAGCTTAACATAGTCGAAAAGCTCAGCAGGTCCATTGCTTGGTTTTGGCGGTTGGTAACTTGTGATGTCAGTGTTACATACCACCTCCACCTTGCAGGTCGAAGTATTGAAGACACGTCTGTTGGGAGTCCCAACAATATAACCGACTAAGATTCCTTCATCGGCTACTTCGCCAAATTTAGAGTTTGTCTTCAAGATCGAACAAGGAGACCCGAATGGTTCAAGACCACTCAAGTTGGGCTTCCTTCCATGCATAAGCTCGTAACAAGTTTTACCAAGTCTCTTAACGGTTAGCACTCTATTCAGAACATAGCAGGCTGTAGCAACTGCTTCAGCCCAGAACATCACAGGAAGCTTCGAATCTGCCAGCATAGTCCTGGCTCCTTCAATTAAAGTTCGGTTCTTCCTTTCAGCCACTCCATTCTGTTGCGGAGTATACGGAGCGCTGTATTGATGTTCAATTCCTTTCTGAAGATAGAAGATCTCCATTTCAAAATTCTTGAACTCCGTTCCATTGTCACTTCTGATGAACTTAACTGTTTTACTCATGACGTTCTCAACTTTGGTAATCAAATTCTTCACCATCTGAGCCGTCTCATCTTTCGATTTCAGAAAATATACCCACGAATATCGCGAGTAGTCATCAGTGATCACCAAGCAGTAAGAAGTACCTCCTAGACTTTTTACATTCACTGGACCGAAGAGATCCATGTGAAGCAGTTCTAGAGTACTGGCAATAGAGTTGACCTTCTTGGTGAGATGGGATTTCTTGTGTTGCTTTCCCTTCTTGCATGCTATACATTTGTCTTCAAAGTTAAAACTTTTCAAGGGAACGCCCATCACAAGCCCATTTCTGACAATGTGGTTCATCTTCCGAAGATGAATGTGCCCCATCCTCCTGTGCCATAGTTCGGATTCTGATTCGCTTGCTTTCGTCATTAAACATGATTCTCCCGTGGCCATTTCAGTAGACCTCATATCCATCACATAAGTATTTGTATCACGTGGAGCTTTCATTACTATCCACTCGTCTGGTATCTGAAAACCAGGCTTCAACACGATCGCCTCATTCTTCGTGAAATGAACAGTATACTCCTTATCACAAATCTGCGACACACTCAGCAGATTGTGCTTCAGCTCTTCCACAAAGTTAACATTTTCAAGAGTCATTTTCCCATTTGACACCGTTCCTTTTCCAGTAATTCTTCCTCCACTTTCACCAGCAAAACTAACTCTCGCTCCTTGAACAGGTTTTAAGTCGTGCAACAAATATTTGTTACCCGTCATGTGCCGGGAACAGCCGCTATCTACAATCCAAAGACTGTGGGCAGCCCTGTTCAACTGTTCCTGCACAATAAAGAAAATGATTAGAATCTAGGGACCCAAGACCAATTGGTCTTGGATCTATACATCCCGTACTTCTGCTTTCCAACGTTAGCATCTGGATAATTCCTGTTAGTCCAATTAGGAAATCTCCTTGGAAATTGAGTGTGAGGCCTTCCAAACCTATGTGTATTGAAAGTATTATATCTAGCAGTTTGGTTATTAGCATTGTAAAACTGAGGTTTGTTTCTGTGAAAACCTGAATTAGTTACATTTCGGAATTTTGAAGGGTTTTCATTTTTAACAGTATTAAAATTACCAGTAGACTTATGCTCAGTTTTAATAGGCCTCACGCCTCTGAATTTCGGCGTCAGAGGACAATCTGCAACAAGATGTCCTAACTTATTACACCTAAAACAACACCTATACTCCATTTTCTTTTCAAAGGTTGTTTTGGATGTCGAGGCAATGTTACCGGCCGTTCGTCTCACATAAGGTGGGACGTACGGGTTGAGTGGAGTATTCCTTTTATAAGTTTTATCTTTTTCTCCACCAGTGGGTAACACTACCTTCTCTTTTGTCTTACCCGATTCGGACAACTTATCCAAATCCGATGAGACTGGACTCGTAACAGAAATTTTCTCACTTGAAACAGGCGAACTCGTTTCGCCACTACTAACACTTGGTTCTTTACTCGTAACCTTGATTGGAACTGTCTGAGGAACTTCAAAATCAACAGATTTCTGAACACTAGGGTTAAAAGTGTAATTGTGGTTATAAGGTGGTGGAACCTCGTGATAACCAATTCCTCCTCTCTTTGTAGAGGTACCTTGATCACTGACAAGGTGATCAAGAATAGCTGAGGAATTTCTGAACTGTTCAAGTTTTCGGTTCAATTCCACCACTTTCACCTGGTGGTCAGCAATCTGCTTCTCTCTTTCAGCAATCAGTTTAGTCTTTTCTTCTAAAACCTCATAACTTAGATCAATTACTTCAATTTTCTTAGCAAGTTTTGTTTTTAAGCTTTTAACATCCTTTTCACACGCTTTTATTTTAACTTTGTAACTGTTTTCTCTTGCTTTCATAAAGTGATGATCTTCTTTAAGAGTTTTAAATTCGGCATCTAAACGAACATACTGATCAGTTATGGTAGCAAGTTGCTCAGACAAATTCTCGCATTTAGTACAAATAGATTTAGAACTTACCTCGGAGAGTTGATCCTCGTTATCTGCCATGAAAGCTTTTTCCTTACCAGTAGCTTTCTCTTCTCCGGTAGTCTTCTCACGTTCTTCATTCTCAACCTTAGCCATATTTGCCTGCTCACTAGTTTCATTTGAATGCAGGTTCCTGTTGTATTCACCTGCTTCTCTGGACAGCATGGCATTGACTTCTTTAGTACTCCCAGTGTGCTGTGCAGACCGGCCCTGACCACGTTCAACTCGCTCGTTTCTGCAATCTTTGGCAAAGTGCCCGTTTCGTTGACAGTTATAGCACCTCACCTTAGACTTGTCGAACCCTGGCCTGCCACCAACAAACTTTCTCCCCGTCTTTCTCATAAACTTCTTCACTCTCCTCACTATCATGGCCATCTGCCATTGTAAATCCATTTCCTCCAGATCATCAGCATCGATCTGGTCATAGTCTTCATCTAGCATCGCTGGATCAACCACCTTTCCTTGAATATAGTTTTCATATGAAGCAATAAATGAAGCATAGAGGCCAAACTGCTCTTCAGCAGATTTGACGCTCATTGGCATCTTAGTGTAATTATTGCTTGAGGAACTTGAAGATCCACTATTCTTGCTTGCTGTCTGCTGAGTACCACTTGATCCACCCGCAACAAAGCAAACATCCCCATTTGAGTTTACTGACACATGCCCCTCCTGTGAAGAATTGGCACTCGACTCACCCTTCGAGTAGTAGGCGGCAGAATCAGTCTTTGAACTTGTATTGGAGTTTACTTTAGCACCGTACATGCCTGGATCTTGAACCTGATCCATAGATGTTTCTTTTCTTACCATATTAAGCTCAAAAGTTCTGAGCTTGTTGACCGCGGTTTCAAGATCATAAGTAGGGAAGTCCTTGTCTTCCCTCATCAGTACCGTATACATCTCCCATTTTGGTGGGAGGGCATCGAGAAGCTTTTCCACAATCTCTTCTTCTCGGTAGGAAATGGAGTAGTTACTCAATTCAGTCATTAGATGATAATATCGAGTGATAATATCATCAAGAGATTCGTTCTTTAAGTACTTAAAGACTGAAAATTGAGTTTTGAGTAACTTGATCTTTGACGCTCGAATGCCTACATTTCCTTCGAATCTGCTCTCAAGAGCTTCCCAAAGCTCTCTAGCTGATGTATACTTTCTGAATGTATGGAGGATCTCCTGTGGAAGAGCCATTGTGATTGCAGCATGAGCCTTGCTCTCGACTTCATACATTTTCTTCTCCTCCTCTTCCATTTTACTGTATTTCTTGATTTGGTCTCGACCCCCATACTCCATGATTGGTGGAATATATCCATCTTGGATGCATACCCACATCTTCGCATCCTGGTACTTAACGTATTGTATGAACCGATCCTTCCACACGACAAAATCGGTTCCCTTCAGCAACCTTGGGGCCTTTGTAGCTGACCCCGCTTCAACTTCCATCTTTACAAGCTCTGAAATGTTGATCGACGACATCCTTCTTGAAGACTAAGAAACCCGAAAAATTCTGAAAAGGGCGAAGTTAAGAAATTTCCTCTGAACAGTACTGTAGGCGAAGTTAAGGATAACTTCGCTTAAGTAATAACTTCGCTGGATCCTTCTTAAATTCGCGTAACTGGGCGAAGTTGAGAATAACTTCGCTTAGGCTAAGCGAACTTAGAAAGTAAGCGAACTTGAAGAGAACTTCACTGAGCTAGGCGAACTTGAGAAGAACTTCGCTGAGTTAGGCGAAGTTGAGGAGGTAGGCGAAGTTGTGAATAACTTCGCTTCTCCTTATATCTTCGCTGAAACCCTACGTATCCTGACGGCAACTTCGCCTGATGAACAGCAACTTCGCCTGACGAACTGAAACTTTCTGCAGATCTGAAAATTGGATTTTAACGACGATTTTGACGGTTTAAAGGCTTGAACACACTGGTAGGAGGCTAGAATGAGCAAAAACACCACAAACTCGTCCCGGTAATACCCGAAATGGAACGAATTCTACACCCGCGTGAATATCCCGAACCACACAATCGAGCAAAAGCTCTGATACCAATTGTAGGTTCCCTGGACGGATCACACGAGATATCCCGATATACACAGGTGCGGAATCCCTGGGTAGATCGTTACGGACGTAGAATATAATCACACAAACACACGAACACGATACGAACAAACACACGTTATATTAATAACTCGAACCGTGTTACTTACAGACTCTCGATCACACGTCAATAGACTCACTGAAATACACGTAAACTGAACTACTCGATCAACCAAAACTCTAACCCGTAAACAGTAAACTGTAAACTATATAAATACATGACAACTTCGCCTCAGGCGAAGTTGTCCATAACTTCGCTCGTTCAACAAGTTCGCCTAGGCGAACTTGTCAACAACTTCGCTTGGTTAACAAGTTCGCCTAAGCGAACTTGTCAACAACTTCGCTTTTACAAACAAATACACAAACAATATTACAGACTCGATTACAGACATTAGACATATGAACTACTGACATCTATGCACCAACAATTGTTCTAAAAGTACAGATATTGTATTGGCGGTTATAAAAAAGTCACCTAAGAAGTTTCATAGCCTGAATTTGGAGGATCTTGCAATGGATGTGTTGGGGCTGCATATGAAGAAGCCTAAGCATGTGTGTATGATTAACTGGGAGGCAAGAGAGTTGAATGAGAATCAAGTGAAGTATGCATTTATTGTGCATATTCTTCTTATGATATTGGTTAAGGTTTTACTAGAAAATCTTTAAGAGACTGGCTTTATAATCTTTTCTTTAGTTTCATGGGTGGTTAGGATTTTCAAATTGAAGGTGGTCTGTAATTTTCTTTTTTTGGGTTAATTATTAATGTAAGCTCGTGACAATATCAGTGTATGAATTTAAAAAAAAAAATTGTTTAGTGTTTTCTATTGTGTGTTGAAATTAAACATTTAAACTTTTTTTATTACGCACTAAAAAGTGAGGAAAATGTAACTGATTTTAGAGCATAGTATTTATTAAGGGATATATGTATGTCGTCTATGTATGTATACATTATGTTTGCATAATTTCTATAATTTTGGTAACATACCTTCAAGTTTTTTTTAATGACAATCGATTTATAAAAATATCGTGGTTAGAAAAAACTAACCAAACGTCTAAACTGCAAAAGTACATGAAAAGAAAAGTGTTTTGCAACCATTTGGCTTGAAAGATATTATTATTTTTTTCGTTCTTGACGTTAAGTGTTCATAAGAAAACCCAAAGACCTTGTAAGTTTTGTACAAGATGATTAAAAAGTTCCTAGCCTAGTTTATATAAATAACATTTTAGAAGTTGTTTTATAACTTCGTACCATTATTGTAAATATTTTTATGTCCTACTGTATAGATTTGTTGGAATTGAATGTTACATTAAATCAATATGAACAAATGATAAAACCAGATGACTTATTTTTATAACAGGAGCTCAATATATATCAACTTTAAATTAATGATTTAACTTTTATATTACCGGTTTGAGTGAAGTATACAGTCAAGTTTAAGTGTTTGATTTGCCATTTAGAATCCATATGATGGTTTCGATTTTGTGCTCGATGATTTATTGTGAAGGTTGGTTATAATATCCAAGTTCTTACTTTCTTTATGTAGGCTTCTGATAATGGAAATGGTCACTGTATACTGCATGTGCAAATAAATAGTAAACATTCCCATGTACGTTTGTGTGTGTGTGTGTGTGAGTGGTCAGCAACATTTATCCACTGACACTTCTAAATTCTATTGTTTATTGTATGGTATGATAAAACAATAAACTGATGGGTTAAACATCATATGTTGAGGTCAACCCACGAATATGCTTTTCATGTTTGGGTCGTGTTTGAGTTTAACCCATCAACTCGCGAACATCACCTGTTTAACACCCTTCTTGCTAATAAAGTTATTCTGCCACTAAGAAAAACAAGAAAAATATAGTGGCATTGTTAATTATTGAAAGAAATTTTGTGGTTGCAGCTAGATGTCAATTATATAGATTGTATTAGATACGCGTATTTTGATTTCTTCTACTTTAGAAAATGTATAGGTGGTAAACTTCCGTAACATAAAAAATCAAGTTGCTACCTAACCAAGCTTTTGTTGCGTCCCCGCCGCGAAGCGGGTCAAATAGTTAGGTTGTCGTGAACTCTTCGTAATTAGGTTAAATACGTTTATGATTCAATGAAACTCGAGATATTCTATAGAAGGCACACTTCTTTCCGCCTGAAAATTTCGATTACATTTGACTAAAAAGAAACATGGAAAACGTTTAACTAAAAAGAAACTTGCCGAAAACTTTTGTCACATTTCACTTAACAATGGCTTACAAACAAAATAACGAACCGAACATTTGACTCAAACGAAACATGCCAAAAATTTTCATCACATTTGATTCTATAAGGGTTAGGTTTGTAAACGAAGTAACAAACAGAGTATTTGACTAAAAAGAAATATGCCAAAAAAAACTTATACAACGTTTGACTTAATGATTAGGCTTGTAAATGAAGTAACGAACCGAACGTTTTGCAAATCGTTCGGTGAGAAGTTTCTTAATGTTGGTTGGTTTAATAAACGAACACAAATTTTCATTCATATAGTTGAATGAATGAACATTGTTTCGTTCGTTCATTTAAGTTTGTGAAAGTTCGTTTATGTTGGTTTGTTTCCTTTATGTTCTTTTAGTTAAATGAACGAACATTTTTTGGTTTGTTACTTTGCGTCCGTTCTTTACGTTTGTTAATGTTCGTTTATTGACGTTTATATATGTTTTTTTAAAGAAACAATTTTGTTAATCATAAGTATTAGCAACCGAAACCTGAACAACCTAACCCGAGAAAACTAAAACTCGCAAAAAGTTGTTTCCTTTTTTTTTTCTTTTTCATTTTAACTATGTGTCGGCTTTAACCTTAATCAATTACAGAATTTAACCAAAACCACTTGACCCGAACTCGATTATCGAACCTGACCTGAACCCACCCAAAACCGAATAAACAACACTTGATGTTTTAAATGTTTTTTTAGCGATTTGATGTCTTAAATCGTTTTCATATTCAGATTATTATCCTTAAAAATCGTTTTTAATCACAACTAACATAGTTATATTTATTAGAAACCATGTTAAGGTGCTGTTTGTTTTTTAAGAGGTAAAACGTCTGCAGTCTGCGGACCACATCAGCAGGCATCTGTAGCAGAAGAGGTGGACCAAACCTCTGCAGTCTGCAAGAAGTAGACTGTTTGTTTTTAACGTCTGCAGACTGATAAAACAGAGTGTTTTTAAACAAACCGAACCGAACAAACTAATGGTAATCATCAAAATGCATGGTAACTCATCAAAATGTTATTTTTATTATATAAATATAATTCTTAATAATAATAATAATAATAATAATAATAATCATCTTTACTACTTGTGTTTATTATTTTCAGTATGCAAAAGTCTCATCCTTTCTTTCTTGGTATTAAAATTTGTAGGTGGTCTAAAGATCAATATTCATGCTTATTCAGACCTTAAACCTGAAAATTCATGTAACCATCCAATCTTTCATTGGATATGATATATGCTTTGTCACTTGATTGATATTATGATATTACCACCCGTTGACTTGATTTCTCTTTGACTGATTGAATTTGTGAAACCCTTCTAATTTTAAAAGCAAAAAGGGGTGACGGGAATAGAGTTAGGGTGGAGGACGACGCCGGATGTGGGGCTAGAATGCAGGGGCCGGAGGTGGGTGTGGAGAGGGTGGCGCCGAAGGTGCAGAGAGGGGTGACGGGAAGAGAGTGGCGGTGGAGGGCGACGCCGGAGGTGGTGGAGGGCGGTGTCGGAGGTGGGAGAGGGGGTGTCGGGAGGAGGTTGGGTGATATGGGGGCTAGGATTGTGTGGAGATAACCATCAGAAGTTTGTGTAAAGAGATGAAAAGGTTTAGAAGAGGTGAGAAGAGGTTGATCCATGTCTGCGTGGGGAAGAGGGCGCGCACACCTTTTTTAATGAATTGTCTTCCGAAAAAAAACAGTCTTGCAAGTCTCAATTTCTGCGCGTAGTCTGCGTGACGCAGACAAAAGAGGCCAGGAACTCTTTTGTTAAAAAACAAACACCCCCTAAGTGTTTGCGTCTGCTTCACCCATTCTGACCCGTTTGACTTTATAACTTTTACTCCATAATTGTTAGAAGAAAAAAAAAGGTAATAAGCAATGAAAACAAGATTCATAAGAGACATATTAGAATAAACAAAACAAAAAAAAGTATTATATTCATAAGCAATCAAATACATTGATGAGCTAATCAAGGTTAGATGATTTACTTCTCAAAATAAGCAAGTCAAATGAGCTTATCAAGTTTAATCTTATTTTGGTCATTAAAAAATATGGGTAAATAAATCTAAAGGACTACACTGTATTCCGGTTCATGTTGTTAAAGCATTACATGGGTTAATAACTGATTCCAACTTTGCATATTTTTTATTTTTAAGTTGAAATTGACTCTAAAAATTCAAAATAATGTATTGACTTTTAACTAAAGTAGAAATTTCTATAGGATTTTGGTTGGTCTAGAGTTATCAAAGATATCAACATCAAACAAATTGTCAAGATCAATCTTCAATTTGATGTATGTGATATTTTTCAACCAAGTCTACTAAATATTTGAAGTGTTTATATCTGTGTACTTAAAATTTATTCAATCCATTCAGAATTATTTGAAAAAGATAGTAAGGTGGTTTTGGTTTAGAAATATTATATTTGTATAATTGTTTTTAAGCATATAAACGAATCGAACAAACAATTTAATAATTTTAAACAAAGGACAAAAGAGGCGTCTAAATGAAAACCCGAACAGAATGAAAACCAATTTCATAACATGATATGGGAAGAGGTTAGAAGATCTTAGAAGCTCATGGTCTAAGTCTGTATCAAGAGGAGGGCGCGTATACCTAATTTTAATAAAATGTCTTTCGAAAAACAAACTACAGACCTAAACGTTTGCGAGTGGTCTGTGCAGCGTAGACAAAATAGGTCAAGAAAACCTTTCTTGAAAAAACAAACACCCTTGGAATAGCTAATAACCATGTGATAACTGATGTCGGTGAGAGATGAGAGTTGTAATGCCATATGAACTATGGATTTTGTAATAATTGAGATGTGATAGCATAGAAGTAGGTCATCCGCTGTTATAATCGATATCGAAAAAATTAAAAACAACTTAGTTGGACTACATGGAGTCTGAAACAAATATAACGATTAATTGATGATTACTTTCACAAATTGTAAAATACAAGCCTGGAATTATAATCTCCCCTTTTCCCTTTTTTCTTCCTTTCTGTTTCTGTTAGAGCTCACACCACAGACCATACTTCCACTCCTTTCTACAATATTTTTTTTATTTAGTTTTAGTGAAAACCATATTTCCATTTAACCCCTACACTATCTTTGATAATCAATATGGATCCCAATTTTCTACAAGCATTTATTATTATTTTTTTATTTGGTTTCTTTCTCTAATTCCAATAGCAAAAATAATAATAATAATAATAATAATAATGTAAATTAAATCAGTGAAGGAAATGGGATGTTACAAATATCCCCTCCTTTCACGAGGTTTCGTCCTCGAAACCGTTTACATACCGAATAGATGGGGGTAGAATTTGAGCATTTCATCTTCTGTTTCCCAAGTGCATTTGGAACCTTTTTGATGTCTCCATCTAACTTTTACTTGTTCGATTTCCCTGTTTCATAGAATTTTAGTCTTCCTATTAACAATTTCAACGGGCTCCTCCACGTAGTTGAGTCGGTCATCTACTTCAATATCCTCAAGTGGCACATATGCGGTTTGTCAATTAAGCACTTGCGTAATTGGGACACATGAAACGTGTTGTGGATTAAATTTAGTTCATCGGGAAGTTCTAATCGATATGCGACTTTTCCCACACGTGCAAGAATTTTAAATGGTCTGATGTACCGGGGACCTAGTTTACCCCTTTTACGGAATCGAATCACGCCTTTCCATGGGGAAACTTTCAAGAGAACATGATCTCCAACCTCGAACTCAATGGGTCTTCGCCTTTTATCGGCATAAGATTTTTGCCGATCTTGAGCCGCTTTTAAACGCGCCCTAATTTGTTTGATCTTTTCGACAGTAGCCTCAACAACCTCTTTATTTCCGAGTTCCCGTGGTCCAACCTCCCCCCAAAATATTGGTGTTCTACATTTCCTCCCATATAAAATTTCAAACGGTGCCATCCCGATGCTTGAATGATAGCTATTATTATACGAGAATTCTGCCAATGGTAAGTATTGATCCCAACTACCACCAAAATCGAGGATACATGCCCGCAACATATCCTCTAGTGTTTGAATTGTTCTCTCACTTTGTCCGTCAGTTTGCGGGTGATATGCGGTACTAAGTAATAATCTTGTGCCCAAACCTTCATGAAATTTCTTCCAAAATCGGGATGTGCAACGTGTGTCACGGTCCGAAATGATTGAAACCGGTACTCCGTGTCGGGATATGTTTTCGTTTATGTAAATTTCCGACAGTTTCTCGGACGAATAAGAATCCCTAATTGGCAAGAAGTGGACACACTTGGTTAACCGGTCAACAATTACCCATACGGTATCAAAACCCTTAACAGTCTTGGGTAACTTCGTGATGAAATCCATGGTAAGGTCTTCCCATTTCCAAGTTGGAATTTCGAGAGGTTGAAGCTTACCATAAGGTTTTTGATGTTCGGCTTTTACTTGAAGACAAGTTAAGCACTTTTCATCATACTTTACCACATCCCTTTTCATCCCGGGCCACCAATAATTTCGTTTAAGATCTAGGTACATTTTTGTGGCCCCTGGTGGATAGAATATCTAGTTTTATGAGCCTCGTCGAGTATTCTAGTTTTAATTTCACTAGATGGTGGAATCCAATTCGACCAAACCTCGTTTTCAAATCGGACTCATTATCTACTAAATCCTTCATTTAACCCTTAATTCTCTCCTTCTTCGCGTTTTCTAATTTGAAGGCCTTTTCTTGCTCATCTTTGATTTGTTCTAATATGTTTGGCGTTAGGGTTAGTTTAAAGGACCGCACCTTGATTGGAGGATGGTTGTCCTTGCGACTAAGGGCATCGGCAACCACATTTGCTTTACCGGGGCGGTAAAGAATATCACAATCATAATCCTTTACAAGTTCTAACCATCGCCTCTGTCTCATGTTTAGATATTTTTGATCAAAGAAATACTTCAAACTTTTATGGTCCGTGTAAATCGTAAACTTAACTCCATACAAATAATGCCTCCATATTTTCAAGGCGAAAACAATCGCCGCTAACTCGAGGTCATGAGTTGGGTAATTAGACTCATTAGGTTTCAACTGCCGAGAGGCGTACGCTATTACCTTACCCCGTTGCATTAATTCACTCCCTAAACCGCGGAGTGATGCATCAGAATACACTTCCCAATCCTCGTTACCTTAGGGTAGGGCTAAAACCGGTGCATTAGTTACCATGTCTTTCAATGTCAGAAACGCGAAATCTTGATCCGAACTCCAAACATATTTCACATTCTTCCTAGTGAGTCTGGTTAGCAGAGACGCTATTTTGGAAAAGTTTTTAATAAATCTCCGATAATAACCTGCCAACCCTAGGAAACTCCGAACCTCGGTCGGGGACTTAGGCGGGAACCAGTTTTGTATCGTTTCGATTTTTGTTGGATCGACCGATATCCCTTTGGAGTTTACAACGTGTCCGAGAAATTGTAGTTCTCGTAACCAAAAAGAACACTTTGAAAATTTGGCGTACAATTTCTCCCTTCGTAAATCTTCAAGTAGTTCGCGCAAATTTCGAGCATGGTCATGTTCATTTCGAGAGTAAATCAGGATATCGTCAATGAACACAATCATAGACCGGTCCAAAAATGGGCGACATACCCGATTCATAAGATCCATGAACGCAGCCGGGGCGTTCGTTAATCCGAATGGAATGACCACAAATTCGTATTGCCCGTAGCGGGTGCGGAACGCAGTTTTCGGTATATCGCTTTCTACCACCTTTAATTGGTGGTATCCCGACCTTAAATCTATCTTTGAGAACCATTGTGCTCCTTGGAGTTGGTCAAATAAATCGTCGATTCGAGGTAGGGGATATCGGTTTTTGATGGTTAACTTGTTTAGCTCACGGTAGTCTATGCACATTCGCATGCTACCATCTTTCTTTTTAACGAATAGAATCGGGGCACCCCAAGGTGTGACAGCCGGTAATTTCCCAATCCTATAAATTAGGTGATTGTGAATTTTATGCGCGCTATGTTAGTCAGCGCGGGCATGTTATGTGCGCCCTGCGCGAGCGCGCTATGTTAGTCAGCGCGGGCATGTTATGTGCGCCCTGCGCGAGCGCGCTATGTTAGAATCAGCGCGGGTATTTGTTATGTGCACCCTGCGCGAGCGCGCCATGTTAAGAACCAGCGTGGGCATATGTTATATGCGCCATGCGCGAGTGTTTTGGTTTTATGTTTCCATAACTTTATATTGTCTAATGGGTTGACCGTCCCGCATGATGCTAAGGCGGGTGCATCCCAAAACGTTTATGCGCATGCGGAAAGGGAACTAACCTCCCCGCATGGCGGGAACATTAAGAGCTAGTTTGTCTGAAGCTCCAAGATGGAATTGACTTCAACATGACTGATCACTATGTTGAAATACCAAGACCACCTGGAGAATCTACAAATGAAACTCAATGTCCTAACTGCGAGAAGGTTACGCACCTACCCGCAGCAAAGAAATGTCCTTCACGCAGGAAGCTATGCGCACAAAGTTATATGCGCAGAACACTTAGTCTATTCTCCAGATGTAAGGAGATTATTCCCGCCCAAAAGGAAACAGTAGCGTGTTTCAGAGATTTCCACTTTTTACTGTACAACTGGCAAAAGCACCTGAAAAAGCACACTGTAACATGAAAAGTCAACTGTCGGCCACCCCACTCTCACCAACCACAGACCTGCATGTCCTGTCCAAATCAAATCAGAATCTTTTATCCACTCCCTAGGACCAATCACCTCCACTTTTAAATAAATAATAATAATTTCCATACTTTATCATCATTACACCTAGATATGAAAAGATTACAATCCCCTAAAGCAAGGGATTGTGTTCCCTAAATCTTGCCTATAAATATGTAACCCAAATTATCACCCAAACACACTTCAAACTTCTCTCTTAAGAACTGCAAACTTGCACTAATCATCTCCCAAGCATCCGTTGTTTTCATTTCCGATCCTGTTACTAGGTAAGCCGAGATTATAACCTTGAGATCTACTTTCCAACCCTTATATTCTCCTATTTCTTGATCTTAATATATATACTTCTTGTTATTTAATCGTATTCTAGACCTTCAATTCCGAGGCCAACACCAAGAAAACCCGAATCTCGATTAATCCCTTAACAAGAACCACAGGTGAGTCTCACAGCCCCTATTTTCACTGTTTTCACTATTTTTAAACTGTTTTCGGGGCGAGGGACACGTACTTAAATTATGTTTTATCATGATACTCTTACAAGCAATGCAAGCAATTATGTGTTTAAATAATGTTTCATTATGGTATATTTACGAGCAATGCAAACGGTTATCTATGGTTTTCGATGAGAGTGCGATACGAGTAAGTGATCACTTTACCATTGGAACTCTAAGGGTAGGGACTGCTGGTTTGATCCACCCACTCGTAGGGGTCGCACCTCTTACACAGACGAGTGCCTAGCATGTCACGGGGCAGTACTATGGGATTGAGCCCGCTCGTAGAGGTCGCTCCTCTTACGCAGACGAGCGCCTTGTTTTCCGGCACAACGTCCACGCGTAACCCGCGGGACGGTATTATTCGCTCGTAGTGGCAGCGCCACTCACACAGACGAGCACGGTTTTTCAGAAGTGTCCGCGCGTAACCCGCGGGACGGTATTACTTATTTCGCTCGTAGTGGCAGCGCCACTTACACAGACGAGCACGGTTCCCAGAAATGTTCGCGCGTAGCCCGCGGAACGATTTTATCAGAATATGTTATCAGAACTATGTTTTACTAAGCACGTGTTTTAATGATGCTATCAGAATTATGTTTCAGAATGATTTTTATCAAGACTATGATGCAATACGAATTATCAAGTTACTAAAACTTGTGAACTCACTCAGTTTATACTGATTCAAATGTTTTACGTGTCTTTCAGGAGATAACTAGGTAGCGCATGGAGTCACACTTAGAGCACCTCACGCTGAACATCTAAAACTAGCTTTTTGGAAGATTTTAGTTCTATCCCTTCGATGCGCGTGGTTGTTCCCGCCGCGCAAGGGGATACGGCGTGGAAATCTTCAACAGTTTTTATACTTGGATGTTTTATGTAATTTTTAAACAATGTAATGTATTTGTATTAAACATTTCATGCGCAATGAAAATATTACTTTGAATGTTTGCAATGGCCCGTGCTTAATTATCAATCCCCACTCGCGCGCGCCCGGCTGTTTCCGCCGTTCAGGGCCGGGTGTGACAGATTGGTATCAGAGCACTGGTTATAGCGAACTAGGAAAAGAAGTTTTAACCTAGACTATAACCGTTGGGGAATCGCATGAAATATTTTTCAAAGAAAATATTTTCAAAAGAAACTATACACACACTTAGGAACACGGGTCACACAGTGTCTAGTGAATAAAGATAAGAACATTATGTGCTCAGAGTACATTCGCTAAGTTTGATATATTTTCACTCTTTTAAAGCGAGAATGCCTCCAACTAGAGCCAAGGGAATTACCATGACACCCGAGGAACTCGCGGAAATAATCGCGCAGGCGATCGCGACACATGAGGCCAGCAAGGCCGAATCTAGTCAGGGTCGTCAGGAGAACGAGACCCCAGAACCCGAATCAGGAGCCTTGGACAAAGGGTGCTCCTATAAGACATTTATGGCCTGTAGGCCTTGGCCATTCAAGGGTACCGAAGGGGCCATTGGGCTCTACAACTGGATTGACAAGATGGAGACAGTTCTCTCCATTAGCGGATGTAGTGAGAACCAGAAGGTCCTTTACGCGACCTGCATGTTCCAAGAAGCAGCTTCGCCTTGGTGGAAGCTTCAAGTGAAGACTATGGGGCGAGAAGTTGCTCTTCACAAGACCTGGGAGGAGCTGAAGGAAATGTTGATGAGAAAGTTCTGCTCTCGCGCAGAAATTCAGAGTCTACAACAGGAATTCTGGAACCACACCATGGTAGGAACGGATATCGACGCCTACAACAACCGGTTCAACGAGCTTTGCCAGTTGGTGCCAGACATGGCAAACACGGAGGAAAAGAAGATCGAGAGGTATATCTTTGGGTTACCTCCTGTTGTTAGGGTTCCGCTCAATGCCGCAGCGCCTCCAACCTTTGATGAGGCGGTAGCGCGGGCCATCACCCTTACAAGGGATACGGTCCGTGCGGGTATGTTGACTATGCGCGGAAACGAGCAGCGAACCTCTGACTCCAAGAGGAAATGGAACTCTCACCACCGAGGGTCCGACTCCAAGCAGCCGCCATTCAAGAAGCATGAGAGCGCAAGGGTTTACGCGATCCAAGCCGCGGAGCCGTCAAGGAAAGGATACAGCGGGCCTTACCCATGGTGCAACAAATGCAAGTTTCACCACGAGGGTGAATGCGCAAGAATCGAATGCGCCAAATGTGGCAGACCAGGGCACAAGGCGATGAATTGCCGTATCAGAGAAGCTGGAGTGAGCGACAACTGCTACGCATGCGGGAAGCCAGGGCATTTTAGTCGGGATTGCCCGCAAAAGGGAAACCAAGCTCGCGGGAGAGCTTTTGTGATCGGCGCGGGCGAAGCAAAAGAAGAGCCGAATGTAGTAACTAGTACGTTTCTACTTAACGACCATTTTGCATCTGTCTTATTTGATACTGGCGCTGACCTAAGTTTTATATCCGCTGAGTTTAAAGACTCCCTAGGCCTAGCAACCAGTAGGCTAGACACACCTTATACTATAGAACTAGCCAATGGTAGGCAGTTATGCGCGAACGAAAGAACTGAACAATGTGTAATAGTCATGGGAGGTCACGGGTTCAATATTAACTTGTTGCCAATAGACTTGGGAAGTTTTGACATTGTGGTAGGTATGGATTGGTTAGTCGAGAACCACGCGGAGGTCATTTGCCATGAGAAGCAGGTTCGGATCCCACTGTTGAACGGAGAAACCTTGGTGATTCAAGGGGAAAGAAGGGGAGTTGCGACGAAACTGATTTCGTGCCTAAAGGCACGCAAGTGCCTAAGGAAAGGGTGCTACGCCTTCCTGGCGCATGTAGTAGAGAAGAAAGGAGATGAGCGAAGAATTGAAGACTTACCAGTAGTGCGCGAATTTCCAGAAGTTTTTCCTGAAGATTTGCCCGGATTACCGCCGCCGCGACAAGTCGAGTTTCGAATTGATTTAGTCCCAGGAGCTGCGCCAGTAGCTCGAGCGCCTTATCGACTAGCTCCATCTGAGATGCAAGAGCTATCCAATCAGCTACAGGAACTATTGGATAAGGGTTTCATACGCCCAAGCTTCTCACCTTGGGGAGCTCCAGTACTGTTTGTAAAGAAGAAGGATGGTTCCTTCCGGATGTGTATTGACTACAGGGAACTGAACAAGCTGACAGTCAAGAATCGGTACCCCTTACCGAGGATTGACGACTTATTTGACCAGTTGCAGGGATCCAGTTATTATTCGAAGATAGATCTACGGTCAGGATACCACCAACTTAGGGTCCATGAGGAAGATGTGCCGAAAACAGCCTTCCGAACTAGATACGGCAATTATGAGTTCTTAGTGATGCCTTTCGGGCTAACTAATGCGCCGGCTGTATTCATGGATCTGATGAACCGCGTGTGCAAACCATACTTGGACAAGTTTGTGATTGTGTTTATAGATGATATTCTGATTTACTCTCGGACCAAGGCCGAGCATGAGCAACACCTGAGATTGATTTTGGAATTGTTGAGGAAAGAAAAGTTGTATGCGAAGTTTTCCAAGTGTGAGTTTTGGCTTAGAGAAGTTCACTTTCTCGGTCACGTTGTAAACGAGAAAGGAATACACGTTGATCCTTCCAAAGTCAAGGCCATCGAAAACTGGGAAGCGCCAAAAACCCCAACTGAGGTGAGGCAATTCCTAGGACTAGCTGGCTACTATCGACGCTTCATTGAGAACTTCTCCAAGATAGCTCTACCTCTGACCGCGCTAACTCAGAAAGACAAGAAGTTTGTTTGGGGCGAAAATCAGGAAGCGGCGTTTCAAACGTTGAAACAGAAGTTATGTAGTGCGCCAATTTTGTCTCTGCCTGAGGGGACGGATGACATCGTCGTCTACTGCGACGCATCACATCAAGGACTCGGATGTGTCCTTATGCAGAGAAACAAAGTCATAGCATATGCCTCGCGCCAACTCAAGACCAATGAAAAGAACTACACAACGCATGATCTGGAACTTGGAGCGGTTGTCTTCGCGCTAAAGATTTGGCGCCATTACCTCTACGGTACAAAGTGTATAATCTTTACGGATCACAAGAGCCTTCAACATATATTTGATCAAAAGGATTTAAACATGAGGCAACGAAGATGGGTTGAATTGTTGAATGATTATGATTGTGAAATAAAGTATCACCCTGGAAAGGCGAATGTGGTAGCAGATGCGCTAAGTAGGAAGGAGCGAATAAAAATGCCACGAGTCAAGGCTCTAAAACTGACCATTCGCGCAGAGCTCTCTACTCGCATCCGAGACGCTCAGCAAGAAGCCTTGAAACCAGAGTTTGTTAAAAACGAATCCCTTGGGGGTATGATTAAGAGTTTGGAACTTAAAGAGAACGGCAATCTATATTTCGCTAACCGCATATGGGTCCCTCTCAATGGAGGATTACGCGAGCAAGTATTAAACGAAGCTCACAAAACGCGATATTCTGTACATCCTGGCGCAGACAAGATGTCCAAGATGTTAAAGCGCTGTATTGGTGGCCCAATCTGAAGGGCGCCATCGCGACGTATGTCAGTAAGTGCCTGACGTGTTCGAAGGTAAAGGCTGAATACCAGAAACCATCAGGGTTGCTTCAACAGCCAGAAATTCCCATGTGGAAGTGGGAACAAATCTCTATGGACTTCATTACCAAACTGCCAAGGACACCTGGGGGTTACGACACAATCTGGGTTATTGTAGATCGGCTAACTAAGTCAGCGCACTTCCTGCCGATCAAGGAAACCGATAAGATGGAAAAGTTAGCCCGATTATATATTCGAGAAGTAGTTTCAAAACATGGAGTCCCGGTGTCCATCATTTCTGATAGAGATAGTCGATTCACCTCAAGATTTTGGAGATCGTTACAAGGGGCTTTAGGTACTCGTCTTGACATGAGTACAGCTTATCATCCCCAAACGGATGGACAAAGCGAGCGAACAATCCAGACATTGGAAGATATGCTGCGCACGTGCGCAATCGATTTCGGAGGTAGCTGGGATACTCATCTCCCATTGGTTGAATTTTCTTACAACAACAGTTATCACACAAGCCTCAAGGCTGCGCCGTTTGAAGCTTTATATGGGCGCAAGTGTAGATCCCCACTGTGCTGGGCTGAAGTGGGTGACAAGCAAATGACTGGTCCAGAATTGATCCAAGAAACAACAGACAAGATTTTTCAGATACGGGATCGCCTTAAGACAGCGCGCGACAGACAGAAGAGCTACGCAGATGTGCGAAGGAAACCGTTGGAGTTTCAAGTAGGGGATAGAGTACTTTTGAAAGTCTCTCCATGGAAAGGAGTCCCCCGTTTCGGCAAGCGAGGAAAGTTGAATCCGCGCTACATTGGACCATTTGAGATCCTGGAAAGGATCGGTCCGGTTGCTTATAAACTCCGTTTACCCGCCGAACTCAGTGGAGTTCATGATACATTTCATGTGTCCAACCTCAAAAAGTGTTTATCTGACGAAACGTTGATTTTACCGTTGGAAGAGATTCACATCGACAAACAACTGCACTTCGTAGAAGAACCTATAGCCGTAACCGATTGGAAAGAACAAAAGTTGCGCAGAAGTCGAATCAAGTTAGTAAAGGTTCAATGGAACTCAAGGCGTGGGCCTGAATTCACTTGGGAAAGAGAAGATCAAATGCGCCAGAAATACCCATACCTCTTTCAAAGCATGGCTCCTGCCAGCAACGTCTCCTAAATTTCGGGACGAAATACTCTTAAAAGGGGGAGAATGTGACACCCGGTAATTTCCCAATCCTATAAATTAGGTGATTGTGAATTTTATGCGCGCTATGTTAGTCAGCGCGGGCATGTTATGTGCGCCCTGCGCGAGCGCGCTATGTTAGTCAGTGCGGGCATGTTATGTGCGCCCTGCGCGAGCGCGCTATGTTAGAATCAGCGCGGGTATTTGTTATGTGCACCCTGCGCGAGCGCGCCATGTTAAGAACCAGCGTGGGCATATGTTATATGCGCCATGCGTGAGTGTTTTGGTTTTATGTTTCCATAACTTTATATTGTCTAATGGGTTGACCGTCCCGCATGATGCTAAGGCGGGTGCATCCCAAAACGTTTATGCGCATGCGGAAAGGGAACTAACCTCCCCGCATGGCGGGAACATTAAGAGCTAGTTTGTCTGAAGCTCCAAGATGGAATTGACTTCAACATGACTGATCACTATGTTGAAATACCAAGACCACCTGGAGAATCTACAAATGAAACTCAATGTCCCTAACTGCGAGAAGGTTACGCACCTACCCGCAGCAAAGAAATGTCCTTCACGCAGGAAGCTATGCGCACAAAGTTATACGCGCAGAACACTTAGTCTTTCTCCAGATGTAAGGAGATTATTCCCGCCCAAAAGGAAACAGTAGCGTGTTTCAGAGATTTCCACTTTTTACTGTACAACTGACAAAAGCACCTGAAAAAGCACACTGTAACATGAAAAGTCAACTGTCGGCCACCCCACTCTCACCAACCACAGACCTGCATGTCCTGTCCAAATCAAATCAGAATCTTTTATCCACTCCCTAGGACCAATCACCTCCACTTTTAAATAAATAATAATAATTTCCATACTTTATCATCATTACACCTAGATATGAAAAGATTACAATCCCCTAAAGCAAGGGATTGTGTTCCCTAAATCTTGCCTATAAATATGCAACCCAAATTATCACCCAAACACACTTCAAACTTCTCTCTTAAGAACTGCAAACTTGCACTAATCATCTCCCAAGCATCCGTTGTTTTCATTTCCGATCCTGTTACTAGGTAAGCCGAGATTATAACCTTGAGATCTACTTTCCAACCCTTATATTCTCTTATTTCTTGATCTTAATATATATACTTCTTGTTATTTAATCGTATTCTAGACCTTCAATTCCGAGGCCAACACCAAGAAAACCCGAATCTCGATTAATCCCTTAACAAGAACCACAGGTGAGTCTCACAGCCCCTATTTTCACTGTTTTCACTATTTTTAAACTGTTTTCGGGGCGAGGGACACGTACTTAAATTATGTTTTATCATGATACTCTTACAAGCAATGCAAGCAATTATGTGTTTAAATAATGTTTCATTATGGTATATTTACGAGCAATGCAAACGGTTATCTATGGTTTTCGATGAGAGTGCGATACGAGTAAGTGATCACTTTACCATTGGAACTCTAAGGGTAGGGACTGCTGGTTTGATCCACCCACTCGTAGGGGTCGCACCTCTTACACAGACGAGTGCCTAGCATGTCACGGGGCAGTACTATGGGATTGAGCCCGCTCGTAGAGGTCGCTCCTCTTACGCAGACGAGCGCCTTGTTTTCCGGCACAACGTCCGCGCGTAACCCGCGGGACGGTATTATTCGCTCGTAGTGGCAGCGCCACTCACACAGACGAGCACGGTTTTTCAGAAGTGTCCGCGCGTAACCCGCGGGACGGTATTACTTATTTCGCTCGTAGTGGCAGCGCCACTTACACAGACGAGCACGGTTCCCAGAAATGTTCGCGCGTAGCCCGCGGAACGATTTTATCAGAATATGTTATCAGAACTATGTTTTACTAAGCACGTGTTTTAATGATGCTATCAGAATTATGTTTCAGAATGATTTTTATCAAGACTATGATGCAATACGAATTATCAAGTTACTAAAACTTGTGAACTCACTCAGTTTATACTGATTCAAATGTTTTACGTGTCTTTCAGGAGATAACTAGGTAGCGCATGGAGTCACACTTAGAGCACCTCACGCTGAACATCTAAAACTAGCTTTTTGGAAGATTTTAGTTCTATCCCTTCGATGCGCGTGGTTGTTCCCGCCGCGCAAGGGGATACGGCGTGGAAATCTTCAACAGTTTTTATACTTGGATGTTTTATGTAATTTTTAAACAATGTAATGTATTTGTATTAAACATTTCATGCGCAATGAAAATCTTACTTTGAATGTTTGCAATGGCCCGTACTTAATTATCAATCCCCACTCGCGCGCGCCCGGCTGTTTCCGCCGTTCAGGGCCGGGTGTGACACAAGGCGAAACGCTGGGACGGATGAACCCCTTATCCAACAAATCTTGAAGCTGAGTCATGAGTTCTTGCATTTTTGAAGGAGCCAATCGATATGGTTCCTTGGCAACGGGTTTAGCTTCGGGCACCAAATCGATCCTAAATTCAACTTCTCGGTTAGGAGTGCACCCGGTAATTCATCAGGGAATACATATTCAAATTCTTTGACCACCAGCACTTCACCAATTCCTTGCTTTCTGGTAGTGGTGTCGGTAACATATGTCATAATTGCATCACAACCGTGTCTTAAGTACTTCCTTGCCTCGAGCACCGTACACAACGAAATGTTTCCCTTCAGTTCTCCATGAACTATAATTTGCTTCCCACTTGGAGCAGTCATTTGAATAACCTTACGGTCACATAGAATATTGGCGTGATGTCGGGATAACCAGTCCATCCCCACTATGGCATCAAATTCACCCATGACCTCAATGGTTAATGTTTCTCCATCCACTATGAATTGACAATTTCTACACAAATCAAAGACTAAGAAACTTTTATTGCTAGCTACTTCAACTTCTAATGGTTTAGAAAGCTTTTCTACCACAAAATCAGGGTTATGAATAAATTTAGCATGCATAAAAGACCTACTTGCCCCCGAGTCAAACAAAACATGGAAAGGAATTGAATTAATATAAAATATACATGTCACCACATCCGGGGTAATCTTAGCCTCTTCAGCAGAAATTTGAAAAGCCCTTCCACGAGGTTTCGGAGTTTCAAGTTTCTTTACTTCATTCTTGAACTTCCCCCCATCATCCCATCTTCGATTAATTTGCTTTAGTTCTGGACATTCATATTTCTTGTGACCCGGTTTCTAACAATTGAAACATAAGCTTAAATCCTTTGTGCAACTGGTAGCCATATGCCCCATTTGGCCACATTTGTAACATGCTGGTTGATTCAACCTGCACTCTCCAGAGTACCACCTATTACATTTGTTACACATACGGTTCTCATTTGACATTGAGTTCTTCTTTATTGGGCTTGAAAATTTCAACTTCTTGGGCGAAACAGTTGCCACTTCAATCTTTCTCTTTCCCCCACGTCCCACTGATCGTTGTAGCTCTATTTCTCTTTCAAGAGACCAATTAATCAACTCGTTTAGGGTATCACACTTTGAGGAGGTTATATGATCCCTAAACTCATCCTTTAACATGATATGATAACGATTTATCCATTGTCTTTCGCTTCTTAACAATTCTGGACAGAACTGGGCATTGTCATAAAACATGCCCGTGATTTCGTCTATGGTCCCGTCCCTTTGTCTCATTTGTAAAGATTCCTCCTGAATCTTATCCACAGATGATTGTGGACACAAATGTTCAAGAACATAGTCTCGAACTCTTTCCATGTTAACTTGCGTGCTTCATCTCGATTATTTTCTTTCTTTTGGTTATCCCACCAATCTTTGGCCCGTTCTGTCAAAAGGGTGGTAGCAAAAATTACTTCATCCTCTGGGTGGCAATGGCTCGTTTCAAAAGCCGTTTCCATCTCGGTAATCCACCGTTGGCTCTTAAGTGGGTTTATCTCCCTGTCATAAACATGCGAGGTACAAATCTTGAAATCCCTATAACTGCGTCGTTTCTTTTCAGTCTCCTCCACCCCTTTTCCCTTGTCTTGATTTCCCCCAATTTTCTCGGAAATCTTACCCACTTCCTCTTGTATCATGCTTCTCATTTGTTCCATGAACAAAGGAATGTTCGCTTCAAAGGCTTTTGCTACCTCCTCTGACACTCTTGATTTGATCTCTTCATTCACTATTGCAACGGTATCGTTATCGTTCCCTTCACGATCGTCTGCCATCTTTTAAACTGAAAAGTTTAACCATACATTATTATATATATATTCAAAGGAACATCATCTTCAATCAGGTGCTCATATTTTATTTCATATTTCACACACTTATCCCTTTTTATGCTACGTATTCTTGCTACACAATTTCACATTACCGAACTTCTAAATGGGTTAAAATTTTAACATTGCACTCTCTGTATAAATTCATAATATATATATATATATATATATTAACTCATAGGTTTCCATGTACCTTCAAGTCAAATTATTTCAAACGCCTTTTAGAATATCATATGAAGATCACACCTCTTTGTATGAAATCAAAAGATTTCGTACACTCTTTAAAGTCAAAGACTTCATATACTCTTTTGTGAAATTAAACGATTATCACAACTCTTTGCATGAAATCATAAGATTTCATACACCCTTTGAAGTCAAAGACTTCATAAACTCTTTTGTGAAATCAAACGATTATCACAACTCTTTGCATGTAATCATAAGATTTCATACACTCTTTGAAGTCAAAGATTTCATAAACTCTCTTATTTCACCACTTTACTTGTTAATCCACCGTTGGCTCTTAAGTGGGTTTATCTCCCTGTCATAAACATGCGAGGTACAAATCTTGAAATCCCTATAACTGCGTCGTTTCTTTTCAGTCTCCTCCACCCCTTTTCCCTTGTCTTGATTTCCCCCAATTTTCTCGGAAATCTTACCCACTTCCTCTTGTATCATGCTTCTCATTTTTTCCATGAACAAAGGAATGTTCGCTTCAAAGGCTTTTGCTACCTCCTCTGACACTCTTGATTTGATCTCTTCATTCACTATTGCAACGGTATCGTTATCGTTCCCTTCACGATCGTCTGCCATCTTTTAAACTGAAAAGTTTAACCATACATTATTATATATATATTCAAAGGAACATCATCTTCAATCAGGTGCTCATATTTTATTTCATATTTCACACACTTATCCCTTTTTATGCTACGTATTCTTGCTACACAATTTCACATTACCGAACTTCTAAATGGGTTAAAATTTTAACATTGCACTCTCTGTATAAATTCATAATATATATATATATATATATATATTAACTCATAGGTTTCCATGTACCTTCAAGTCAAATTATTTCAAACGCCTTTTAGAATATCATATGAAGATCACACCTCTTTGTATGAAATCAAAAGATTTCGTACACTCTTTAAAGTCAAAGACTTCATATACTCTTTTGTGAAATTAAACGATTATCACAACTCTTTGCATGAAATCATAAGATTTCATACACCCTTTGAAGTCAAAGACTTCATAAACTCTTTTGTGAAATCAAACGATTATCACAACTCTTTGCATGTAATCATAAGATTTCATACACTCTTTGAAGTCAAAGATTTCATAAACTCTCTTATTTCACCACTTTACTTGTTAATTATCGTGTGGTATGGTCAACTGTAACAATACATGAGCATATTATATTGATTACTATACGGGCCAAGTTTAGGAATCAATAATATGCTTGAATATTATTAGGCGTGTCCATATCACCCCATGATCAACAAGTTTCCCAAATTATTTTCCTTCCCAATTAATGGCATTTTAAGCTTCAACAATGACCAATGATCGAGTCTCGGAATATGTAATGGAAGAAAACTCTTATATAAAAAAAACATCAAGAGCACGCATGGTTCGAGTCTAAGTATTTAGCAATACTTAAATCCCTCAAACCGGTGCTCTGATACCAACTTGAAACGTCCTTTAAGTTATAAGAATAATTAAGTAAGTTGCACAGCGGTTAAAGGTCCCAAAAACATCCATTTAGTTAAAAGAAATAGTTTAACATTCTTTTAAAACTTAAAAGAAATTCAAAGTTTACCAAATCATAAAGTTTACCAAATCATCCTACTACATACCCATACTAGTTAAAATATAAGTTTACAAAAGATGAGTTTTTAACATAAAGACAACCAAAGTTCCATTACTGAAAGCCTGAGGCTTCGACCATCCGAAAGCGTCACTATTGAACTTTTCCTAAACCACGATCACATTATAAACTGTTAGTACATTATTGTATGAATGGGTTCTAAATTATTTAAATAATAACGAAAGGATTTAAGTGAAAACTAAAACCCGCATGAGTACAATATCACCTGAAAGCCTCTCCTTTTCGGCTAGTTTCAAATGACTATTTTACCCACGTTCAAGCCATGATTTCTCATTTGACTTTAAGGTCAATTATGGAGCAACAATTTCCACAACCAACCTCATGTATGTGATAAAATAAAATGTCTTTTTCAAATCATTACTTATAATATTTTCATATTTGTGCAACTAGGCAACACTAAATTTATCCGGTATGGGATTTTTTTTTCCTGCAAATGCAATTATATAAAGTTTACAAAGTAAACAGTTTGAGGAGTCAAGTACCTTTAGATGACGAAGAAGAACCCGCTCTGTGATCTTCAACTTTGATGACTTGGTTACCTAAACATTCATTGTTTAGATCATTAATCTATTATCTCATAACATATTTCTGACAAACACCTAATGTTTTGGCTCGTCAACATATTAGCAATTAGCAACTTTGACTTGTTAAAGTCAACTAAGCACTTATTAACCAAATTTGGTCCATTCATGTAACAATTTCTTTATAACTACTTCTGAGATATATGTATACCCATCTACACCCTATTTAACCCAACTAACTAACACAAACATCAATTTATAAATTCCCTAATTTTGTCCCTGAACCCTTGAAACTAGATTACTAGTAATATATATAATTCAAGAATTTTGGTGACAATCATTCACATGCAATCATCATCTAAACACTTTGGTAGCAAACATGCATCATAAATCAACTAGTTTTAAACTTACATTCAAAAACCCATTAAAAGCTTGGAGTCCTCCTATGGAGTTTCAAGAGATGAAAAAAATAAAAACAACTTACTTAGACTACATGGAGTCTGAAACAAATATAACGATTAATTGATGATTACTTTCACAAATTGTAAAATACAAGCCAAGAATTATAATCTCCCCTCTTCCCTTTTTTCTTCATTTATGTTTCTGTTGGAGCTCACACACACAGACCACACTTCCACTCCTTTCTACTATATTTTTTTATTTAGTTTTAGTGTAAAACCATATTTCCAATTAACCCCTACACTATCTTTGATAATCAATATGGATCCCAATTTTCTAAAAGCATTTATTATTATTTTTTTATTTGGTTTCTTTCTCTAATTCCAATAGCAAAATAAAAATAATAATAATAATAATGTAAATTAAATCGGTGAATGAAATGGGATGTTACAAGTTGTTTCTCTTTTTTAAATATGTATTGTAACACCTCGTAACCGCAGCGGAAACGTAAACGGGATGCAACAGACACGTCTGATATCAACATCATTGCTTATAAAGAAAACACCACTACATTAATTTACATCATATTACATTGTTCCGAGTTTAGTTCCCGTCTAGGCGATAACACATAAGTTTTACCAACATTACATTAACATATTTAATACAAAAAGATCATTAAGCTTCCACTAAAAGCACGCATCGTCAAGCATGTAGCAATTATTCCAGTTTTGGGGTACCTAAAAAGCATGTAAAGAAAACGGGTCAACTACGAATAGTTGGTGAGTTTCACTAATTTAAATAAACAGTGATAAATCATTATCATAATCATATATTAGCGATGTAATTATGCTGAGCCCACAAGTGAAACCTCTGACAATCACACACAACCCCCGTGGCATATCCCCCGCCCACGGACCTGCCCCAAACCGCTATGTCTAACATTACATAGCAAAATAAATAACAACAAAATAGACATGTGCAACTGGCTGGGAAACATCAGCAAATCCATGCCGGACCAGTTGGGTTTGTCAGACCAATAGTACTATCCACACTCTACCGGCTTTCAGTTAATCACTCGTATTCCGGGGCCTTAGAATGTTAGCAACTCAGACAATTACCATCTTAGTACATTTCCGTACGATTCCCGTACAATAAAATATATATATAAATCCACGCAAATCCATGCGTTCAGTATGTACTTAAACATTTCAGTAGTAACATGCTTCCGCCCCGAGAAAATATTTAAAAAAAATTCAGAAAAAGGGGCTCGTGAAACTCACCTTATCGTAAACAAGCAGGTAACACAACACAGTACGCAAGCTTTTAATCCGGATCTGTAATACGATCCCTAAGTTCGTTACTATACAATCACTATTAATATAACTTTAACAGTGTTAACCGGTACTTCTGGGGACACTGTTAACCCAGTACTGTACCCGCTCTAGGAGCAATGTTAACCCAGATACACTTCTCCGGACTCAGATTGTGATATCGTTTAGAGTTCAATAGTTAAAATTACTACTAGTTCATTTTCCCGTTTTGCGTGCCTAGCACGGTTATCCGTTTTTACGTTTCAAAAATGAGTTTGGTCACACACGACCCAAAAAATGGTTGTTGACTGATAATTTAATTAAAGTTGTGAAATTAGAGCTCGGTTTAGACGCCCCGATTGGTCGCGGGACCCGTTTCCGTCTTTAGCGTTCCGGAAACTGTTAAATCGGCTAAAATTACTCAAATCATCCGAATTATTTTCGGATGATTTACATTTAACTCAGTTATATGAAAATAGTTCATTTTTAGGGTTTTTATACACCAGTCAGTTCGTTTAGGCGAACCTCACCGGTTTACGCGTTTTAAGCTTTAAAAGTTTGTTTTTATTTTCGTTTTAGCACAAATAATTATCCGTTTAGTCTCGGATCTTGAAATTTTGCACAATTCACTTTTTGACAGTGGGGAATTTTATAAAAATATTCCAGAATTAATTTTTATATTTAAACTTTATTTATCTATTTTTATACACCATTAAACACTAAATATGTCGTAAATACCAAACGATCTTAGAAAAATCCCAAATTTTTCCTAGATGTCCCCTGCCATCCACATAGTTCCCTGTAATTTTTCCAGAACCAAAATCTCTTTTTACATGCCATTTTCACTAAGACCGAGCTAGAAAATCCTAGAACTCGTTTAACCGAAAAGCTTACTTAGACTTCTTCAACGGACCTAAACTTTTGTGTGTGACTTATACATGATACAAAAATCTTATCTGGAATTTTCCAGAATTTTTCATGATATTTAACTATTTTTCACCATTTTTAGCCAAAACCGAGCATTAAATTCACCAAATATTCATCCTTTGTCCAAAAATTACCAAAATTTCACATAACTCATATTTTCATATATCTAACACCTCTGTAAAATTTCATGACCTAACTCTAAACATATCACAATCTGTCCAAATCACAAACATCATACAAAAACCGAACTACCTTGTGTTTCTAGCTTCAAATCGCAAGGATCTCGCTTTCTAGCCTTTGCTAACAACTAGATACAACACCTACAAGCACAATAACACCACACCAAGCAAGTTACACCCACAATCGAGCCATTTCTTTCATGGTTTCGGTTATGATATAAAACAAAGATTTAAACCGTAAAAATTCGTTTTTTTTGGTTCGTTTAACTCCTTTCTAGGACCAAGATCCCTTGTATAACCCGAATACATCACTTGATCATGCAAGAATCGGTTTTCATCTTTGAAACCTCATTTTCTTGCAAATAAACTCAAGAAACGAAGATGGAAACATAAATAACTCGGCTTTTTACCTCGGTTTTCTTGTTAAAATCTCGATTTTTGGATCATAAAATGGAGAGGAGATGAAGGTTGTTAAATGGTTGATAGAAAAAAAATGAGAGCCAAGGGGTTTATCCCCCTGGTCCGATCGGCATTAAGGGGGAGTGGGGTGGGACCCACTTCTCCATTCTTAGCCACATGTTTGGATTTCGGAAATCCGGATAATGTTTTGGATAATCTGGTTCAGTTCGTTTTTCGGTTAAATGTTTAATTTAACTTAAAACGAGGCTAAAACGGTCGTTTTCGGCTTAAAAATGAAATTTATATAAAACCGATTTAAAAACTTTAAAAACTTAAACCATGACATTTATTAACTTAAAACATCATGTTATTAATAATTGCGCATCTTTTTCGGCTTGATCGATCGTCTCTTGCTCGGTTTGGTATTAAAGGTTTCGTTTAACGTACCAACGTATCATTAAATCGAAAATTCTTTTTCTGTGCTTTAATTCACTTATCCCGAAGCTTTAATACTTCGTAAACATCACTAAATATCATATATCTCGTCTATAATGTATCCTTGATTCGTTCGGGCTTCAATAACCGTTATTCGGTTAATCGTATTTCCAATACGATTAACTGTATAATCGAGTATAATCCGTAATGTGAATCATACATACTCGTATAAGCGCATTATAAATCATATATTCGTTATTAAATAACACATAAATAGTATATACCGGCTAGGGTATACCTGATTTTGCCGGAATCGTTACATGTATGCATCCGTGTACCCACCCTGAAGCGTATGCTTAATGAATATGTACATAATTTTGAAGAATATTACCCTTTTTTCCTTCTATATTTACATATATCACATACGTATATATCTCTATGTACCTTCGATTACAAAACAAAAGGTTTACCAAAAAACTGTACACACGCCTTGTGATCATTTTCTTTTCTTTTTCAAAACGAAAAACAATTTCTACCACTCGAAGACACTTTAACAGAAGATGGTACTCGAATTTCTATTGATTTTAGCTTCAACTTCATGTTCTTGAAAAATAGTAACTAAGGAATATGATTAAGATGTTATGAGCTATTTAATGGAGAATTTTAAATGGGGAATGAGATAATAAAGTTCATACAGGAAAAAAATGAGTTTGGACTGAACTTACTAAACACGATTACGAGGCGATGCATGATGTGCTTAAAGAGCTTGTCTTCTTTGTTTTATGTTTATGAAATTTATGATTCAAGTTTGTTGATTCAGGATCTTGTTTGTCAATCATATGCTCTAAGGCGTGGACGTAAAAACTTTATGGAGTGCCTTCAACTATAACAGACAACAACATTGGTTGAAATTTCATTATTTTTGCATTTAAAAGTGTTGGTTAAAACTCATTGTATAGGTTGAAACTCCGGGTTACTAATAAGTAATAACTAAACACACTTTACTTGGAATTTGATTCACACGTCAATCTTTAAATTAGAGTCAAGGAAAATATGTTTGTCCAATCAATTTCTTAATACGACTGTTGACCAAAAAGTTACAAGAAATACTAACATCTATTACAGACAATAATTAATTTGTAATTAAAAAAGACTAGTGACGAAGCGATACTATAACAAATCAAATTGCTACCGACCAAACCTCTATTGTAACTCGCAGCAACGCACGGACACTTCTACTAGTATATAGCAGTACACAAATATGTAGAATGATTTCAAGCGGCCTGTCAATGATTTCCGATAACAAGTTGACATAAAAAAAAGAAAGAAATGACTACTTATCTATATCTATATTATATATAATACATAACTCATGGGCTTAATACATTAAGATTTTAAGTAATTTACAACTTAATTAGCAATTGGTACAACTTACATAGCATATGGAAGAAGGGCAAGATAGTAAACTTCAATTGTTTAAACATAGTTACAATATTGCCCCCCTTAACTTTTAATTAACCTTTGTAAATTGAAGTAATAGTTACAACTTGAGCCCTTCAATTTTTAACTATATATTCTTTTTAATTTCACATTTAACACAACTTCCACTCACGACTTTTAAACGGTCATAATTTTTTCATACGCTAATATTTTTTTAGAAAAAACGACACCATAAAAACAAGTATTTTATTCTCTTTAATTTGATTATGATATCGCGTTAGTTTTTTTTAGTTAAAAAAATTAGCATTTACGTAGCGGTATTTGCGATCCAGTTTGATGGTTTTTAAGTAAACAATTAATAGCGGTTTTTGATCGCGTAAACCGAAACATAACTGTTAAATTTTGAAGCCAGACAATTATCATGGCATGTTTCCCGCTGCATAGCACGGGCACCCGTCTAGTTTTATTAAACCAGGAACCTATATGTATATTTGTGTAGAGCCTACATATATTCAAACTCAAGTTACCAAAAGGATGTTTATGTAGCATGCTTTAAATGATGCCTTATATAGTTCCACCAACCTCATGAGAGTTTAATTATAGACTTATAGACCTAGGGACTATGTTTCTATCTTACCAATTTATTTATACTTTTGGCTGTGATCGAGTTTGTACTTTTGTTCTTTTCCAAATTCCAAATACGTACAAACTTGAGAACTGATTGAAAAAATGATTTAAAAGAGAACATATTTAACAAAATATGTGTTTATATGATAAAAACATTAAAGTTTACACCACTAATTAATACTTGAACTTCCAGTTACATTGGTTTATGGTCTCAATGATTATGTTCTTATAAGCCATACAAACCCTCTAATTCGTGAATAAGATCATATATCATTGTAATCATTATATACTTGTTTATTTTTGTGTCCATATATGACCACCGGCCATTCTCCAAATACTATCAGTTTGTACAACCCCTAATGCAAGAAAGTGCGGATTATGCATGCAGAAGGGAGTAGTACACAATGGTTTGAGAGTAAATATAGATTCAAGAGAAGGGCATAACAGTAGATTGAAAAGTAAGCTTCAACTTTCAGTTTAGGGCAAATTTCAACCCATGTTACTTTTCTGCAAACTCAACATCTTGAGTCTCAAATGTGGTAAACGTCGTAGTCTTGGCCAGCTACCTATACAACATGATCATGAGACTAGGGTTTTAATTTTAAGACCACCATACCTTCAGTTGGAGAGAGATCATCAAAGAACGGATTTTAGTTTCTAACTCAAAGGTAGTACTGTTCTTGGTCTGATTATATATATGCATACAGATTCTATAAAATTACAACAGCATGGAGAAGCTTATTTCTAATTAATATTCAACAAGTGATCAGGTTGTCCATGCTACAACATATCTAGAGAGAGAGAGGGAGAGAGTTTTGTGTGTGTTCTTGCTTTTCTTTCTCGTGTGTGTGTCTTTACAAAATGTTGTTGTTTTTAAATGAAAAGTTATGATCTTTATAAATACCGGTGTTTTGGATTCTGTGATCTAACTGTTGACTAGATGTTGTGTTTTTTTTTAATCATGTGTGGTTTGTTCTTTATTTTAGGACAATCAAAAGTTTGTTTATTTATTAATCTTGATATATATATGTATTGAGGTCAACTTAGATATTGTGAGATGCATTTATAAATCTACATGGTTGGCCATATGGTAACAGATCTAGAGAGAGCTGACAGAGAGAAACAGGGGTTGTGTATGTGTGTCTTCGCTTTTCTAATTTCTCGTGTCTTAACAAAAATGAAGCGAAAACCCTATGTTTGAAATTTATAATCTTTATTTTTAGTCTAGCTTATTCTGCTTTTTGTGTATTACAATCATATGTGTGGTTTGTTCTTGAGAATTTTAAGATAATTAAAAGTTTTTTTTGGTTAATCTTGATTTATATGTCTAGAGATCAACTTAGATTGGAGTTGTATATTGTAACCTACATGGTTTTGTATATTTTGTTTTCCTAATTAGCTTAATTAATACTCCCATGTTAATCATATGTATTATATTGTTGATGAGAATCTTGAATTTCAAAAATATTGAGAATATTTCTTTGCTTTCTCATGTTCTAACAAAATTCTTATGTTTTTAAATCAAAAAGAAAACCCTAATTAAGTTTGCAATTTGTAACCTTTACAAAGATTGGTGTTTTTATTTAACCCAATTGATCACTAGATTCCTTTGGTATAATTTACAACCATATGTTTTGTTCTGAAGAATTTTAATTAATAGAATGTTTGAAATTGAGTTTGAAAATTGGTTAATGGCTTTTTCAAAAAGTCATTTTGAAAAGTCAGAATTTGAGGTTTTTAAAAAAACTTTTTTTTAACCCTTTCAAAAAATTAAAATAGAAAAAGTTTTTTTTTATTGCCATACACATTTTAAACTTTTTGAATAAGCCAATAAGCATTTTCAAACTCAATTCCAAACATACTCTAAGATAATTAATCCAAAAGTTTTTTTGTTTAATCTTGATTTATATTTTTAGATCAACTTAATTAGAGAGTTCTCCGATTATGTTCTAAATGTAAATGGTTTTTTTGTAGATTATTTTCCTAATTAGCTTAATTAATATGTCTTAGGTATTCTCTATACATATATTGTTAATATTGTGTGTAAATGACAGGACAACTTAAGCATGGGTAGAGGAAAGATCCAGATCAAACGGATTGAAAATGACACGGCTCGACAGGTGACCTTCTGCAAGAGGAGGGGTGGGCTTCTGAAGAAAGCTTGTGAGCTTTCGATACTCTGTGATGCTGAAATTGCTTTGATCATCTTCTCCACGCGAGGACGCCTCTACGAGTATGCCAATAACAAGTAATGTTCTTAATTATTTTATTTTTAAAATGTGAACACAACACCATATTGCATCAAATGTGTTGGTTCAGCCCAGGTTTTACACACACACAATATGAACACAAGGATTGCTTGCAAACTTTCTTAATGAAAATGGAGAATACAATAATAATAACATACTATGCTATCCTATTTATAAAAGGAAATGAACACATGGTAAATAAATCTCCTACTTTATAGCAACTAACTTCCAACGTGCTATTCAACATCCATTGTCAGCCATGTTCTCCTTTATACTCGGTCAAATCTAGACCTTTTCTGCTCCATACCCTTCGACACATTCCATGGGTTGACCCGTGACCCGGTTGACCCGTACAAGACCCGTAACATCAAGATTAATTCCAACAAAATGAGCCTTCAAATTTTAAATATTTTTATTTTGTTAGTTTACAAATAATCTACAAGCATTAATGCCAAAACCATTAAAAAACATATATACTTGTATTGTTTTATGTTATTCAAACATACAAAAATAATTATATTAGGAAAAAAAAGTAATGTTATGTAGTATTTTGGAACTACAAGTTCTTGGTGAGTATTTGGATTTGTAGCAGTTTCCTTGTTGGTACAAGGCACTATCAGTGCCACAATGATATGGAAAGGGCGTTTGCTTTAGCAGAAACTTGCATGCTAATAGAATTTGTGTTGGAAACATAAATGGGAAATCATGATTTCTAAGTTCTTCTCCTTAAAACACATTGGTCTTCTGACGTGTGTGTTTGATCCAACAGCATGAACTCAACCATAGAAAGGTACAAGAAAGCAGTATCAGCTGATACAAACAATTTAACACCTCAAGAGATGAATGTTGATGTAAGATCTCTTTAATATATTATACGTTTTTTCAATTGTGACTAATACTAGTAATATGATCATTTATATGTTTGCAATTACAAGGTATAGTTAAAAATACTTCGACTGTGTATTTGTTATATAAACTTCTACGGATATTTTTTCATTATAACGGAGATTAATTCGTGTTTTGGTGCATGTAGTTTTACCAGAATGAGGCGAAGAAGCTTCGGAAGCAGATACAAGCACGCCAGATCTCTAACAGGTAATCATACAATGTGAATTTCCAACACGACATGAAGAACTTGTGAACTCGTTTAGCTAAACATGCCGTGTTGATGCCACCCAACTAGTTCATGACTTGATCCACATAACCCATGTATCTTTTTAATTTTTGAATTTGTTTTATTATATCTAAATATACCAAAATTTAGAAGTTAGAAGATAAATTGAGGAAATTTTTATAATTAAATAGTAAACGTTTGGACGTTTGGTAGCAAAATGGAAATTTTATACAAAGTATAAACGTTAAAAGGCTGTGTTTGTGTCAACCCATGAACATTCGTATTCGTATTGTACGTGGTTTGGGTGCATATATCAAACACGATTTTCTAGTTGGCGTCAAAATTTCTGTTTCATATTGGGTTGTCCGGACCCGCGAGCACGACCTCTTTATCATTAAATATAAGGTTATTCCAATGTTGGCAGTAATGTTTTAGTATAAAGTCGTTACTTTCCCAAATATGTTCATGTTATTTTATTTAATTTAATTTCAGGCACCTTATTGGTGAAGGATTGGATGGTTTGGACCTTAAGGGACTACACCAGCTGGAGACAAGACTTGAGAAAGCAATCTCAAAGATCAGGTCAAAGAAGGTAGCAAACCACAACCATATTGTAACATTCATTTATATAACCTTAATTGTTACTCATGTTGTCATGATCTTGTTTCATCTTCAGGATGACATGATACGTGCAGAAACCGAATCGTGGGAGAAAAGGGTAAATCATTAGTTATTCTAAACTAGTTTAATAAATATTTCTTTCGGACTAGATCTATCTATCTTGCTTTCTTTTCAACCACGGTTTAATCACACTTTTCTTATTATGCGATTTAAATAATATGCTTCCGAATAATTTGTAGATTGCTGAGAATGAGAAGATCGAAAATCAGCAGGGGTATCGCGTAATAGAAGATTACCTTGCTAGGAGCGCCCTTCAGCTTAATATAGAGGTGCCAATGGTCGAGGCTACTCCCACCTTCACCTATCTTTAAGCCAACAAGTCCCTTCATATCTGGTATTAATGATTACACACTTGTTTTATGTAATGATTATCTCCCTATCTAATATCTATATATAGAGATATATTTCACAATTATAATTATGTATGCTTTTCAGGTTCACTGGAGTCATACATGATGGCTGGCTGAGAAACAAAGTACTAGAATAAAGTTTACTTCCGTCTATGTTGTTTGTTAATTTAAGGATTTCATGAAGTTTGGTTTTGGGCATTTATATTTGAGGTATTTGTATTGTGATGATGACATGATGTTTACTACGATTATGACCCAGTAAATTTGACTTTCTTCATAGCATGTTTGTGTAGTCTTGAACTTGTGGTACCCGTCTTCACTCAAATTGACCAATTAATTCATGTTAGTTTGTTGATATTCTACGTCATTAATGTGTCTTATTCTGAGCTAATTAAATAAAGTAGACATAAAATTTGCAATGAGATGAAAGAGTATGGGATTAAGTAGGGGTATATGCCATGTACGTGTAATGTGTAATAACGTCCTCTAAGATCAGTTTGGCTCAAGTAGTTTGAGCTCTATTTCTAATCTTGAGTTTGGCTTATTAATTTCGAGTTCTTTTGTTAAACATCTAACTCGAGTCGAAAATGATTAGTTTTTAAACTCGGACTCGACTCATTTGTTTTTTATTAATGGTTGATTACCTATTTTTATTTTTATACATGTATGATAATTTTTTTATATATCACGGACTCAACTCCTCAAGTGGAGAGACATGTCTTTGCATCACACCTTGGTACCAATAGACTTTAAGCTTAAGCCACGGTAACTAATTATCTATATTTGAACTTCTAGCTCCAAAATTGGCTTATATAAATATACACTCAAATTGGATTTATATATATAAGCTAGTTTCATTTGTATTTCCTTATACTCAATTGATATGATCAAATTAATACTTATAATTTATACACAAAAATGATGAAAATGAAATCATGTATTATAGTGATCATTATTTGTTTAATATTTTTTGCATTATTGAATGGTAAGTAAATAGAGATTAAAGAGAAGGGTATAACAGTAACTTGAAAAAGTAATATTGAATTTCAGTTTAGGGTAAGTATCAAGCCATGTTACTTTTCTGCAAAACTAACATCATGAATATTAAACATGGTAAACGTCTTAGTCTTGGCCAGCTAGCTAGCTACACAACATGATGAGAGTAGTGCAGATGCTTTTTTTAGGGTTTTAACTTTTAAAGACCACCATACCTTCCTTCCATTTGAAAGAGTCTAGGGTGTTGTTTCTTCTTCAAAGGTGCTGTTTCTTGTCTGATTATGTATATCTTCTATTTTCTTGTAATTAATTCATGCTACTTATTTATGTAAAGAAAAGGAGTGATATGTTAGGTTACTTGATCTTGCATTTTATGGAATATGTACTTGTATAGTTCCATAAACAACAGCATGGAGGATCAGTTTATTTCTGAACTTTTCTTCATCTGATCAGATTGTTCATACTACAACAGATCTAGAAAGAGAGTTGTGTGTGTGTGTCTGCTTTTTCTTTCTCATTTCTTAACAAAATGTTTTTGTTTTTATATTATAAAAAAAGAAAACCCTAAGTTTGAAATTTCTAATCTTCATAAAAATTGGTATGTTTCTTTGATCTAATTACTGATCACTAGATATTGTTGTGTATATAAAATCATTAGTACTATTTTGTTCCTTAGTATTTTAAGAAAATCAAAAAGTGTTTTTGGTTATAAATTTAATATTCTTGATATATATGTTGATCAAATAAAATCTGTGAGATGTATGTTCTAAATCTACATGGTTTTGTCGATTTTGTTTTCCTTATTAACTTAATTTGTCGATCGATGAGAATCTTGAATTTAAAAAAAAATGAGAATATTTCTTTTCTCTCTTAGTTCTAATTAACAAAATATCTTGTTTTTAAATGTAAAGAAAAACATCAAGTTTAAGTTTGCAATTTCTTATCTTTATAGAGAATGGTATGTTTCTATAATCTAATTGATTTACTTGATGTTGTTGTGTATAAAATCACATGTGTTTCATTTTGTTCTAGAGGATTTTAAGATAATAAAAGCTCTTTTTGTTTGTTTAATCATGATATGTGTTTAGATCAGCTTAGATTTCTGGTGTATATTCTAAGTTTGATTTTGTGGATTGTTAATACTCTCATGATGTATATTTTTTATGAGAACATTTAAATGTCAGGAAAAAAAAAGTTGAGAGTATTAATTTCTATTGTATTGTGTGAAAAAATAACAGGAAAACTGAAAGATGGGTAGAGGAAAGATAAAGATCAGAAAAATCGAAAACAACACGGCTCGACAGGTCACATTCTGCAAGAGGAGGGGTGGGCTTCTCAAGAAAGCTTTTGAGCTTTCGATTCTCTGTGATGCTGAAATTGCTTTGATCGTGTTCTCTGCGCGCGGACGCCTCTACGAATATGCAAGTAACAAGTAATGTTCTTTATTATTTTATTTTATAAATGTAAACATAATACCATATACACACCAAATGAGCTTCTTTAGAATATTTTTCAATGAACAGTTTACAAATAATCTACAAGCATATTAACAAAAAAAAACATATTGTATTGTTTTATGGTATTCAAGCATACAAACATAACTATATAATTTATATTAAAAAAGAAAAAAAAATATGTAGTATTTTGGAACTACAAGTTTTTGGTAAGTGTTTGAATTTGTAATAGTTTCCTTGTTGGTACAAGGTCACTATCAGTGCCACAGTGATACTCAAAGGCCTTTTGCTTTTGCAAAACCTTGCATGTTAATAGAAATCTGTGTGTTGGAAACATAAATGGGAATTATTATTTCTGATTTCTTCTCAAAACAAAATGGTTTTATGTCTTTCAGTTTTTAGACACCTATAGGGTACAAAGAAACCTAGCTTGTGTGTATGCATGTAAAGGTGTAAACATGCATATATGTTTGTATTATGTATGTATGTATGTACTAACTTGTGTGTATTTGATCTAAAAGCATGGCATCAACCATAGAGAGGTACAGGAAGACAATGTCAGCTGAATTAAACATTTTACCACCCCAAGAAGTTAAGGAGGAAGTAAGATCTTCAATATATTATGAGCTCTTTTAATTGTGACAAATATTATTATTTATATACATATAGAACTATTAAAATCCCACAATACTTTTTCTTCTATAAGGTATCATGAAAGTTTTTCATTCTAACAGAGACTAGTTCATGTTTTGGTGCATGCAGTTTTATGAGAAGGAGGCCAAGAAGCTTCGCAAGCAGATACGAGTGTGCCAGAATTCTAACAGGTAAACAATCTAACACGAAAATCACAGGTTCGATCGAGTCTAATGATCCGTGAATATGTTTAGCTAAACATGCCGTGTGTGTTCATGTCACTCAGCGGGCTCATAGATCGCAAGCCCACGAATATTTTCAAGGGCGTCTCAAATTTTATAGGGTTGATTGTATATCGCTAAATATTAATTTTTCAGTTTAGATTGGATCGGATGACATAATAAAAGTATGACCCTTGTTTTCGTGTTCAACTTTTATTTGAAAAATTGTTCTATTACAATTCATAAATATTATGCCTTTTAATATTCATATATTAATTATAAATGGTACTTGTTTAAAACCCAAATTTCTGGTTTTGGTTCGCTTTGAGCCCAAAACCGACCTATATGCACTCCTACAACTGGTGACAGTAGGCGTCTTGGCAGAACCTTCTATTGAGTTTTTAGTTTAAAAAATCAACGTACTTGTGACGATTTGGGTTAAACGTCGGGGTTGTGTCATGACAATATCCGTGCCATGTATGGGTTCATATATCTGACAATTTTCAAGCTCGTGTTGTGAAGAGACGTGGATTTACTCGCTGGTAGCAGATCTACTTTCCTCGGGTTTGATTGTACTATTTCACCGATGGTTCTTCTGAATCCGTGTTCTTCCACCTACAAAATGAACAACGCCGTTAACTTACCCCTCAGAAAGGGACAGAGGGGTCCTCTTTGGGGTAACCCTCCGGCGTGAGAATAAGTATATGGTGGAGAAGATAATAATGTGTCAGTAAGGGAATCTCAAGAGTATTGCTTAATAGCTGAATACTGTATGATTGTGTGACTGTGTGTTTGTATGTAACTGACTGTGAGTGAATGTAATTCAATATGATTGAATGTGATATCACTGCCTGTAACTGTCAATGATTGAGTATGAATCTGTCCATCAAAGTGGAGTTGATGCTGTATTTATAGTGCTAGGGTTTCCACTGGTTGGGCTCAACCTCGTTGGCCTCCTCCAATCGCACTGCGCCACGTGTCCTCTGGGACACCTGGCGCTTTCTCGTTGGTTGTAATCACGTGGTAACACATGTGTCATGCTGAGTTGTCGACCTTTCATTTGGCAGCTGTCAACATCAGCATATTCTTACTCCTTAAAAAGATGCCTTCTGGAAGGTTGTCTGACGTGCACAATCAAGGTTGCCCTAATCCTGATTTGGATGAGGACGAGGTCGATTATGTGCATGTGTGATATGCGCCAATCCTGAGGATGCGCGAGGTCTTCTCTTTATTCTCACGCGCAGATATTTCATGCGCAGATGTGATATGCACGAGCATGTGATATGCGCCGCGCGCTGATGCGCCGCGCGCATATGTGATGCGCGAGCATATGTGTGCCTGGGCAGATGTGATATGCACGAGCATGTGATATGCGCCGCGCGCTGATGCGCCGCGCGCATATGTGATGCGCGAGCATATGTGTGCCTGGGCATATGATGCCTGAGCATGTTTTGTATGCGCCATGCGCATAGGTTTTGGCTTTGTGCCTTCATAATGTCTTTATCTTGTGGGTTGACCCGCCTTGCTCGGTGTTGAGGCGGGTACATACCTCTTCATGTTGGATTGGACCAGCAAACACGAATTGGACCAGCAAACACGACCCGTTAACTTCTTCTAACATTAAACAAAGAAACATTAACATTAAATATATTAATAATGAATTGATTTCAGGAACCTGAAGGGTGAAGGATTGGATAGTTTGGACCTTACAGAACTGGACCAGCTGGAGACGAAACTTGAGAACGCAATCTCAAAGATCAGGCAAAAGATGGGTAATTAACCAGCTAACCACTCATTTTATAAAACTCATTAACATAATTAACCTTAATTTTTCTCATCTTGTTTGACCAACAGGTTGGCAAGATACTTACTGAAATCAAATCCACAGAGGAAAGGGTAAGACATTAATTGCTCTTAACCAGTTTAAATATATTTCATTTTGGTAAGGTTGTTGTCGTACATGACATGGAGGCCTATGCTGGCCTGACATGCACGAGCCTTGTGCGCCCATTGGCGAACCTAGCTTACGGAGATGAGCAGTGGGTGCACCATAATTTTTTTAGTCTCAAACGCCCGATGAATTAGGTTATTCAATCTTATTTAAACAATTAATTTGGATAGAGCCAATTTTAAAACTTATTCTCAACAATTTATTTTACTAGCTAGTTGCTAATTTGCTAGAATGTTTGTCTAAATGTTATTATGTGTGTTAGCTTGTAAACCAGTACTTGTTGATAGATTGATTATTAGATCACTGAAATTGTTTTATTTGTGGACTATCCTAATTACCCGAACCGGACTGAATTTTTTCAAATATTTAGCGATAGAAAATGTCCGGCCTCCCCTTTGTTCCATTTTGGATTAGATCTATCTAACTTTCTCTTCAATTGTAACAGAATATTAAGCATGAATGTGACAACAAAGTCCTTCACTCCAAGGTAAAATTTGTTTTGGTTATACTTTTCTTATTAAAAGTACACGGAAAACAGCACACTACTACAAAAAGGTGTAATTTCCATTGCAAATATTTTACAGTTGCAAATAATTTGTAGATTCATGAGATTGAGAAGGTGGTAGCTGATAAGGGATATCATGCGATCGAAGAATACCTTGCTAGGAACGGCCTTCAGCTTAATATAGGGGCGCCGTTAGAGGGCACCCCTACCTTCACTCCTAACACTACCTTCATTTCCAACAAGTCTCTTCAATTCACATCTGGTAAATATTGCGTTATGTAACGATTTTTACCCTATATATAGATTTTACACTTATAACTTTATACTTTTTATAGGTGAACATGTGCCATGCATCCATGATGGCTGATTGACAAAAGGCGTACTAGAATAAATTTAAGTAGACTTGGATCTATGTAGTTTGTTATTTTGGGGCTAATTTTGGTTTTGGGAATTTATAACCCTTATTTAGTATGAAACTTTTTGTGTGTGTAAAGATATTAACTATGATTATGACCCTCTAAATTTGACTTTTTGAGCATGATTGTGTAGTCTTTTTAACTCATGTGATCACAAACAAATGAAACCCGTCTTCATCTCAAACCGAGCAACTTGTAGTTGTGAAGTTCAAGTCGACATAGTTTTTATATAAACTCAATCTTGTCTAGGGCGATCATTTTCGATCTTAGGATATATGTTAACATATCAATTCATGAGGTAGAAGTTTCTTTCATGATACTTATATATGTTTGTTTGATATTACATGGCATTAGTGTATCTTAGTTTGAAATAAATAGAAATAAGTAAACATGAAGGAAAAAATGAGATGAAATAATGTGGGCTCAAGCACGTGGTGGGGGGGTGTAGATCTGCATTACAACTCGTCTAACCTCAAGCTTGACTCGTTTAGGAAAAAACTCATTAAAAGTTATTTTTTAAGCGTTGTGTATTAACAAACAAATTTTTGTATCACATTTTTAAGAAAAAAATGAACTAATATTATTATTCGATAAATGAAGTCAATAATGGTCAATGGTGGTTCATTACTAAAGAATCTCTTTTTGATCGGTTGCATATATTAAATAGACTCAATTGCTATGGTGTCTAACTTAAATGAGCTCATATGTATGTTTTTTGAGCAATTATAAGCCTACCCTGCCCCCCCCCCCCCCAATGCATATTATAGTTGATCGAGGTGGCAATCATGACCATTTCTCATATAAAATATAAGTTGATTTGGTACAAAAATAAAGTATATATAGATTCATTTAAATCATCTCAAATTAGTTAAAGGTCAATCTTAGTCTCTCAAACTATCATGTGATTATAGTCAACTATAATGCAATAACTTGTTAACTTAATTGATGAGCCAAGTATCATTGTTAACTTAAAAATGGAAAACACAGCCACCATGCCTGCACCACCGCCACCGCCTAATTACAACCATACTGATTTTCTTGATATCAAATACCATTAATATAATTTGTAATTATATAGACTTGCTCATAGATAAAAGTGTTTAAATTATAGGGACAGTTAAAATAAAAAAGATCAAAATCCTATGGATGGGCACTCGGCAGGCTTGAGAGCACCACCATTGAAACAATTGCCGCCACTGTTGAAAGCACTGTCAGCAGCCGCCATCAATGAACCACCACCGCCATCAAGACTGCAGCCAATACCACAACTGCTGCCGGCACTACCTCCTCCACAAGGGTCTCCACCGCCAATAGCATCACCACTGGCCGTCTTAAATATAAATATCACGAATTAAATGGATTGATACTTTTTTCTAAAGCAACTCATTTCAACCCAAGCTAATTTTAGTACGAGCTCATTTGACCCGACACCCAACCCAACCCTCATGTTTATCTATGCAGTGTTATAATACCAAAATAAAACATTAAAATACTACGAAAACAAATGACTTATTATCAGACATATATGCAAAATATATTTCATATAATAATAAATTAGAAATCCAAGTTTAACCAAACAATCGAAACAAGGTAAACGTTATCCAGCAGTTCTGAAGATAAATATAATACATATTTTTCAGTAGAAACAAGCCACCAACCTTAAATTTTCACAATATAGCACATTTCCACTTTCAGCTCTCTTTCTAAGCTCCTCAGTCTCCTTTTGTGCTCTTTCTAAATTCTCTCTAAGCTTCCAAATTTCATCATTCGATTTCGTTTGAGCAGCATGAGCCATTTCTTCAGCCTTCAACCGAGCCACCTGTTCTTCAGCCAGTTGTTGTTCAAGTCTTGTAGTTGTTTCCCTCAACCTGGACTCCACCTTTATATCATCAAATAAAACCAAATTATTATGTTTTAATTTCGAATAAGTAAGAATAACTAAATTACAAAATAAGGAAGAATACCAGTTCAGTAATCCGTTTAAGTTGCTCTTCATATGATTTATGCATTTGTTCTGTCAGTTCAGAGATTTCTTGTTTTGTATATCCTTGTAAAGATTGAACTTGTTCCGTTTGTTCATGGAGCCTCTGATTCCCTCTCTGTCAAACATATATAAGCGTGTAAACAAACTGAACAAAAATAACTGAAACATGTGAGTGTCCGTTCCTTTAACTTTAACTGAACAAATGATCGAACACAAACAATTAAACGAAGGGGGTTCTCTTGTTCGTGTCCGTGTTCATTTATGTTCATTTTGAGAGTGTAAATATATGGTTCATGAACGAACATAACCAAGTGAACATCAATTAAAACTTTGAAAGTAAACATGAACAAGAATCAATCGGACCTAAAAATTAATAAAACTAGGCTAAGTTGTAGTAACTTAAACAAACGTAAACTAAAGAACATAAATGAATATAAACGAAATAACATAATCGAGCGTGCATGAATGAAGGTTCACGAACATAAATGAGGACATGTGTTCATGTTCGTTCATTTAACTAAACGAACAAAAAAGAAACTGTTCAATCATTTGTTTACTAAATAAACGAACATAAACAAACTTCCCGTTTAACGGTTCACTTAACGTTCGGTTCGTTTAAGACCTAAGAATATGCAAACTTTGTGACTGTGTAACATTAAAAATTTGGTCAAAAACAAAAAAAATGTGTTCACCTGTAATTCACTAAAAATTTCATCGGTTTCCCATTATTCTTGGTCAACACCATGTTGACCAAAGATAAAAGTTCTTGTACTTGTAGCATTTTCTTCCTTTGATCTTTTGTCCGGTTATCAAAAACAACACATCTATCCCCACACTGACTAAGAGTTTCCTGAAACCCAATATCAAATATTAATAACATTCAACTGTTTAATAACCATCAAGTTTCAAACAATCTAACCTTTAACGACTCAGGACAATCTTCTAAAAACTCTTTCAAAGTCTGTTCATTCTCCTCAAGTTCATCGCCACCCGTAAACACCACAATCATATAATCATTAATTTTGCTTCCAAACAAAGTCCTCAAACTACTTAGAGCATTCTCATCTCATCCCTTATCCCCATCCCTATAATTTAGCTAAAAACTCATATTCCTTAAATTTATTTCTCACTTTTAAAAAACCTTCCACATCCAATCCCCCATTTCCTATCTCTATATTATTTTATTATTATTTGTTTCTTCTTTTTTCATTCACAACCTTAACCACAATCTATTTTGTCTTATTGTCTATTTTGTCAAATAATCAAACCCATGAAACCGACTTGCGCTACTCATAAAAAAAAAGATATTATACTTGCTATTAAAATTTCTATATAAATAGGAAAACGGATCATTGAAAGGCTAATCATTCGAAACCATACAATTAAAGTAAAACTATATCACAGAACGCAAACAATTAGATCATAACAAAGCATTAATACTCAAAAACTTAAATTCGACAACATATTATAACTTCACCAAAAGAAAGACTGCCTTTTTAACTTACGGTTATCTAAATTCGTCAACATCGATTAACGCTTCACTTGATGACGCTTAAAAAAACCACCAAAAAATAGTTAGCATCAAGTAATTACTAAACATTCAAAAAATAGTCTTCGGTCTTCAAAGTTGATTATCTAAATCATGGTGATGCCTCATTATGATTTCCCTTTGAAGTCCCTCAAAATATAGTCGTTGAATTTTAGACATGACACTCACATCCATCATCATAATTCTTTGATCTGAATCCTTCTTTGCAAGCTCCGCTTTCTCAGCTTCAATCCTCAACTTTTCTTTCTTTAACTCAACCTTTCATCTTCAAGATGTAACTTTTTTTGCTCATTTGCGTTGTCATGCTCCATCTTCTCAGCCTTAAGACGATAATACTCTTTCTCTTGAGCACTCGACTCCTCTAAAAGGGTATACTTCATCTTTCTAAGTTGGATTATTTCCTCCGATTGAATGCTTTGGGCCTTTCGTTTTTCTTTTTCAGCTTTCCTACCCATTGGTCGGTCCAACTCGATAACATTCTCTGTGGGGGATGAGGTTGTGGTCGGGGTCGGGGATGGTACCGTCGTCTTCTTTTTAATTGTGTCATCTTTTGTGGTATATGAAATCCACTTAGGTTGGTCCTTTAATAGGTGCCAACAATGCTCGAACGGATAGATTTTTTTACGTATTGATTGGTACATAATCTTTGCCCTGTCAAACTTTCATTTAAACCAATAAAATTCATGTCAGAAAAAACAAAATATAAATTAAAATACTCTCAACACAAGTAAGAACGAAATTTCTACCTTATCATGGTCAGTCAAGCCACTTTGATTTAACCGTTCAACTTGATCTAGGTACGAACAAAAGTAATTTGTGGCCTTTTGAATACATGACCATTGATGTGTTAAAGACTTCAATGACCGCTCGGTTGTGGTTTTTTTATATTGGTCAAAGTATTCCAAGACTTTTTCCCAAAATTGAGATTGCTTTTGATCAGTACCTTGAATGGCATCAATGCTACAATTTAGCCATGCAGAGACAAGCAACTTGTCTTCTTCAGAGACGAAGTTAGTACCCCTCACTGATCTCTTGACGTTGGTTGGATAAGTAAGAGGCAAGGGAGGAGAGTCATCTAGGGTCATATGAGAGTTTCCAGTAAGAAGGTTGGTGTAGTATTGGCTTTGTGAGTCCATATCTTGACTTTCCATATCTAAAAGATTCACACACAATATATATGAAATGAAAAGATAAGACTATATTGTTTAGCAGGCTACCTAATTGACATGTTTAAATTAGTTTATAGTTTATAACATGAACAGCAGACGACCATTTTATCATTTTCATGTTACTCCAACAGGTGACATATAACTATATAAGTATAATAAGGACCTATATCATTTTCATTTTCATATAATATGTTTATAAATTTGTAATTTTGGCCCATTTGTTTAATGTAAAGTGGTTTTAAAAACTATCTTTTGATGTCCGGTGTATAAATATGGAAACTATATGAAGTTAGTTGCTATTTATTGATATTTTCCTGTAGTAAGTTTTGGATTAATTGAAAGGTGCTTACTTGTCTTACAATTTACCAAGGATTCAGGGAATAAAGTGGAAGAGTGCAAGCTAAAAGTGGTATATCTACTTACAACTTACAAGTCCATGAACTTCATATACTGGTAAGTTAAGAAAACTTTAGTGACAGTATATTTACACATAATCATACAAGGTTCGGTTCAGTTTCAGTTAAAGTCGAGCAACGAATACACATTAACCATAACTGAACTCACATATATTTACACTCAAGTCACAAGCATAATGAAATAATTCAACAAACATACTCATTCTTCATAATGCAATAATACAACAAACAGAATCATACTTCATGGCATGATAGTCAACAATGTTTGGTTCAGTTAACTCTTGGTTATTTTAAAGCTCAGGCATATGCAGTTGCAGCATGAATTCAAATTTGGTAAAATACAAACATATAAGATTCGGTTCAGTTTCGGTTAAAGTCGAGTAACGAAATCACATTAAGCGTAACCATAACTGAACAGTCATTTCGGTTGGTAGCGATTTGGTTTGGTTCGGTTTTACATATCAAAGGTTCGGTTTTGGTTTATAATTATCAAAAACCATTACTAACGGTTTGATTCACGATTAATATATCAAACACCTGGTGGGCATCAAAGTATTATGCTATATATAATTTTCAGTGGACAACATTGCCCTATACAAAACCCTAGAAATTGTACTATAGGGCTTGCATCGAATTGGGAATATATAAACCAAGAATACGAATTAATTACAAAGGATATATGAAACTCAAGATGAATTACCCGTGAATGAAGACATTTTTTTTAGAGAGTGGACCGTTTGATTGATCACTGGCCAAAGAACGAAGGTGTGAATTCGATTAACACTATCCCCTTTGGTGAAGTCCTATCAGAAGACAATTTGGTGAGGTAATGTAAAAAGATTGAGGTGGAGTAAAAGAGAGGAGATAGGCGGGAAAGACGAGCGGGAGTTGGAAATAGGGGAAAGCTTTCTTGTTCCTAAATATGGGGTCAGGTTTGGTATTTTCTTAAATTTTAGAAATGGGGTAAAGGGATAGAGAATAGGATGGAGTAGCTTTTTAACTAATTTTCTTAAATTATAAGGATGGGGATGAGTTTAGGGGATGGGATAGGAATGCTCTTATCGCAGCTTCTTCTTTTGAAAACCGGTTTCTCACCGAGAGGACCACAAGAACCGCATTGATACCGTCTCTCGCCATATTGATACATTTAACAATCTCCTTACCAATAAACTCAGTATCAACAGAAGAATCAAACAATCCTATCATTATACCAGCCATTATCAGTCTAGCAGTGTTGTAAAATTCACAATTAGGCGCTGATTAACCAGAAATTAGAGTGCTGCTAATTCAACTTGTCCTATTCGACCCCTAAAATCGGTACTAGTGAAAATTGATAAAAAAAAATGTCAATAATCGTTCATAATTGGTAAAAAAAATGGATCAAAATTGGACAAAATCATTTAAGTATTTGAAAAATTATACTTATTTTAAAACATTACATATAAAAGTCCAATCTGATTTATGACGATTAATCCTTATTAATCGGTAGTCAGTACCCACCGACTGACCAACGCCTAGCGAGTTATACAACACGGCAGTCTAGAATCAAACAACAACAATCAGTAATCATTCAAATTCTTAAAAAATACAGTAGTTAAAATACCAGGAGAATCTATAACTTTAAGCATATGTCCATCATTCAACACAGCGGTTCTGAGCTCAGAAGTACTCGTGACAACAGCCGAGCTCGCTTTCGATACAAACTCTTTCTTTCCAAGTATGCTATTACCCGTTGCACTTTTTCCATTACCTGTTCTTCCTACCAAAACCAGGGTTCTAAGTGCAACTGAAGGATATGTGAACACCCAATCATCGTCAATTGAACTTCCACCCATGATTGACAGTTAATAATCTCTACGTCAAAAGGTAAAAATTGATTACAACATAACAATATAGAATAATATGATTGTTGATATGCATATAAAAATTTGAGAAGAAGAAAGTACCTGAGAGAATGATTAGGGTTTATGTTTATAAATTATGATCGTGTTGTGGTGTTGTAATTATCTCGTAGAATTGATGTACTCTAATAACACGGCAAGAATCGCGTGGTGAGTCATACACGAACTTACCTATTTACACGCAATTATAGATTAACCTTTATTAATAGTATAAACCGGGTAAGACCACAACACCCGCTGACCCGCGAGACTGACCTGGTTATTTACAATAGAATTGGTTCTCAAATTTACAGGTATGATCATTTTCTTTTTATATAAACCTTGTAAGACTTGTGAGATTCAAACCGATTAAACACGATTATTTGCAATAGAGTCAGATCTTGGATCCTAAGAATACCACTAAATGGGTCCAGGTCGGGTCTCACGAGTCAAACCTGTTTGCAGACCCCTAACTAATCAAGATCTCACTTGGTAAGTTATAACAAGTTATTGGTAAGATTCGAAAAACATATAATACGGGCAAAACATTTTATTCTATCTCGGAAAAATAAAGAGGTCAAGTTGAACTGTTTCGAAAACTAAGGGGGTGTTTGGAATTGCTTATTTTTATCAACTTATAACTTATTAACTTTTTGAAAAATAATAAGGTGTTTGGGATTGTTATTTATGTGAGAGGGAAAAGTTAATAAGTTATGCTTATGTAACTTATTAACTTATTGAAAAGTTATAATGAGTTTCCATAAAATATTTCTAATTAATAAAGACTAATTCACAACTTATTTTCATGTTTAATGTTAAAACAATAGTTATAATTATTTTGGATGGCATTCGTTGGCATTCATTAGGATAATTGTTTGAAAACAAAAATGGATATCGAGTAAAGTTAAAATACAAAGTATAACAAAAATGAGAAGTGTGAGAAGGATTCTAATCCACTGATTTTAAATTTGGATGGTTGATGTTTTGGATAAAAATCAGCTAAGGATAATGTATCCAAATCCGTAAATGTGATGTCTAGTGCTATGCTAATAACGATTATATGAATGAAAATGGAGTGAACACCGTGATTTGTTGCGAGGAAAACCCTTTGATCTTGTTCAGATCATAAGAAAAAAACCCCGGGTGATGGCAACTCGTCGATCACCAATTTATTAATCAAAAAATGGGTTACAATGGGTGGAGTTGTTGATCAACAGATACAATGAATGCTATGTGTATGATTACAGATAACTTAGCAGCTAGAGTATGTGTGTGTCCCTAATGTCGATCACAACTCAATATATATAAAGAAAAGAAAAAATAACTAACTAACAAATAAGTCCTATAAACTCGCTAGTCTTCCACTCTTCTTCATCGTGCTCTTTGACCACGTGCTAATAAACGTTTAGTGACGAAATAAGTGGTAGACTAAGTCTAGGAGCCGTTGTTGTTATTTAAACATCAGTCTTCATACGAAAATCATCCATTAATAGCTATGTTGACTAAGGATCTTGGATCCAGACTTCAGCTAGAGAATTCTCCATGAGGATAATTGATCCAAGCACGTCTTCAAGAATAACATATATTTTCCTTAGTACTCAGTAATTGGTCTTATTATTCTGCTACTTCTCTCTTTTGCTTAGTCTTCAATCTCGACCATGTGCTACAGGTGCCTTGTAGTGAGATAGACGGTAGACTTGATCATAAAGTTGTTATACTTGGCTAACACATCACTATTAAAAATGCAATCATTAGTAAACAAATAGTAGCGAGGATCATTGATCCTTAATAACCTAATACATATCATAAGGATAATCTATCCACAAGATAGTTAAGGATAATGGATCCTCAGCATAAAATTCATGCCCTAACAATTGCCCCCAAAATGGCGGGTGATTGTGTAAAACAGCTGTCATTTTGAATTTCAAACCCCTGCAAAAAAGAAGATGATTAGACGTGTGTCAGGCGGTTATTATCGATAAACCATAATTATACGCCGCCTATATATGAGATGATTATAACCCTCTTATAACCACAGATCCAGCCGTCTTTCAGGTATCCTTCTTTCTCCTTTTTATTTTTCTTTCAATATGTCAACTGTTTCTGTATCCTCTTCTTCTTCTCCTTTCAATCATATCGAGCCCGACGATCTTTACCCGCAAGGAATCCTTCAAGCCCTCTCTTTCGAGATCTATATGTTCACAGATCCAGAACTCGATGAAATCCGATCACACATTCCGGCTAACACAGTTTTCCGACCCTTCGATTCTTCAGCCCGTAGTGACAGTATATCGAAAAACTGGGTTTGCTTTCCAGCCCAACCGTTTCTCATAGGCTACAAGTATCCTTTTCCCGATTTTACTCAAAGGTTCTTTACCTTGATGGGGATAAGTTATATCCAAACCATGCTGATGTTTGTGGAGAGTTCTTCATACCATAGAGAGGATAATCGAAGTGGAGGGTGTTGAGTTCATCTTGGCAGAATTATCATACCTGTATAACCTGGTTACCCATGGTTCCAAACGCTTCATCTTCAAATCAAAACCTCACCAAGTGATTCCTATCTCCAAAGTTACTCTGGATGGTACCCTCAGGAGGAACCAATTTTTCTTTGTAAAAAGGGATTCCATTCCGGGTGGAACCGACCTTCCCGAAAAGTGGATACAAAAGGGTAGGATCTAGGATCCTTAGGTAACCAAGGTAGGATACTCTATTCTTTTACTAATATTTTTCATTGCTTGTGTAGTTGAAAACTTTGATTTGTTGTCTGATCTACCTGGAGTCGAAGATAGAGTTGAGAAGTTCCTATCACTGGATCCTACAATCAGAACCTTTCAAGCCAAGTTCATCAAAGCTTTTCAGGAGTCAAACTCAGAGTCAAACATGTCAAGTAAGAGTAATAATTTTTAATATCAAAAAGAGAAATAATTGAAAACTTATCTGCGAATCATTGTTTACAGGTGCTCAAAAGTTAGGAAAGTCCGCTTCCAAGTTCTCCCTTGAAGATATCGATTGCATGTTTACCAAGAAAGAGACCCCGAAACCAACTCCAACGTCCGAGCCTCGTCCAATCACAACCCGAGCCAAGTCAGGAGCTAAAGAAAGAAGAGTGCATATCCAGAGAACCCCTTTGATACCGAGAAACAGCTTCTGGAAATGCTCTCGACCGTAAGGATCCTTTGTTCTTTCAATCTTTATTGTCCAAGTATCCTTCTAAGCTTATCCTGTTTTCTTTTATAGGCCATCAATTCTGCCCGAAGCCATCATGAGAAGACCGTTGGAGAGTACGAAGAGAACCTTGTTGCGATGAGGTCCATGGCTGCCGCTAAAGACAAGGCCCTCTCCAAGATGACCAAGGACAAGAAACGGGCAGAAGATCATGCGTCCCCACTTGCAGTCCAAATGCAGGATGAGATCAACCGAGCCACCGAAGAGGCAAATATTTGGGCAGCTAAATCGGTCCTCCAAGCTAGAATCAAACTGGTGACTGAGGCCAATGTTCCATCCTTCGACAAATCTTCATGGGAAATCAAGAAGTGGAAGCAAGCCTTGACTGACTTGGGTGGAGGTGAGGATGAAGCAGAAGGCGAGATGGCTGATGCAGGTGGAGCAGGTACAAGCGGTGTGAAGGATCTGGACGAAGCTGAATGAGAAAATGAGGCAATGGTGGAGGTGGAAGCAACTGCATAAACGGGCGATGAAGGACACAGAAGACAAGGCCCAAGCCCGTTTTATTTTGCTTTATGATGTTTTTATGAACAATAACTATGGTTTGTAACAGACAATAGTAACTAGGGTAAAGGGTCCATGATCCTTAAGATAATTTGTGGGGGTAGCAAAGGTGGATGGATCCTCTGTTTGTGGGGATGAAACCTTTGGTTCTCCTGTTTTTTTAATTTTCCTGCACTTATGAACAGTTAGTACTACTCACTTAACCCGGGTGGATGGTCCATCTTTTGCATTGTGAAGTCCGGGTTAAGGATTTTGGATAAGTCCTGGCGACTTATTTTAAACAATATAAAACTTTTAACTATTTGCTTGTTATTTGATATTTTGAAAGTTTGTTTAATTATAGCTTTAGCTTTATTGAAAGTTTGGAGAAGCAATTTTGAATAAAAGATTTTAGGATATGAGATCCTTATGAATAATATTTAGGATAGAATATCCTTACTAAACAAACCGTAGGATAAAGTATCCTTAAAAATTGACAAAAGTTTTTATAATAGAATATCCTTAAAGGGATAACCCTTAAAACGTTTAAAAATTATTGCAACTAAGACAATATAAATTCGTTAATAGAGACCATAACAGAAGGTCTAGGTAGACCTAATTTACCATAAGTATTGAACCTTCAATGATCCTTGAAGAAATAACCTTAGGATTTTGAATCCATAAAACTTTGTCTTCGTGATGAACTTAGAAAGTCTGTTGCAAACAACTTATAATGTTAACTGGGATCAAACCCATTAAGCTGGGGACAAGCCCAAATAATAAACTGGGGACAAGCCCATGTACTGGGGACAAGCCCAGAACTGGTGTTAAACTGGGGACAATCCCAAATATTGGGGACAAGCCCAAACTGGGGACTGGCCAAAAGATACGGATGTCAACTGGGGACTCGCCCGAACCGGGATTTAGCCCAAACGTGAGATAACGTAAAAACGTTATAAACCGGTGGTATGGTACGTCTACCATAAATCGTAGGATCCTCCATACAGCTGAAGACAACGAAATTGTCAGCCACTAAGCGTGTACTGGTCTCGCTGCCCCGGACTATACGTTGGATAGCGTGCGCTCCAAGCGATAGTGTAGAAACTCTATTTATAAGAAAGGTGAAAACCTTTAAACCTTAGGGGATATGACCATCGGGGATCATATCCAATCATGGGCTAGGCCAAGGAAAATAGTATAGTACATTGAATGTAAAGGAGAGGTGGCCAACCTCTAGATCATTACATATCTTATTAATATCATGCATTGTTACTTAAAACTTGGAAGAAACAAATCATTAAGAATATATTATCCATAAATTGAAAATTAGGAAATTGAAAAGGATAAAGGGTAGGATAGATTTTACCAATTTTAGGGATCCTTGATCCTTTAAGGATAATATATCCTCACAGGATATTAGATCCTGATCAGAGAAAGTACTTTTTGAGGTGGATAGCATTCCATGCTCTTGGTAACCTGTTGCCTTCCATCGTGAGCAAATGATATGCCCCCTTTCTTGCCTTCGACTCGATCTGATAAGGACCTTCCCACTTGGGTGCTAACTTCCCATCAGCCGGATTGGTTGTATTTTGGAAGGCTTTCCTCAAAACTAAATCTCCTTCTTGAAATCATTTGATCCTTATATTCTTGTTGTATGCCCCAGCTACCCTTTGTTGATAGGCTGCCATTCTGATCTTGGCTAGGTCTCTGAGTTCTTCTACAGTATCCAAGTCTTCAAGAAGGATTTCTTAGTTGGCTTCAGGATCAAGGATGCTCGTTCTTGCTGTAGGAACCACCATCTCTGTTGGGATTACTGCTTCTGATCCAAATACCAACGAAAAAGGTGTTTGGCCTATTGCATTCTTGGGTGTTGTCCTGTCGGCCCAAAGAACATATGGTAGCTCTTTGGCCCACTTTCCTTTCTTGGATCCTAGCTTCTTCTTTAAATTGTTGATGATGATTTTGTTGCTAGACTCCGCTTGACCATTAGCTTGAGGATGCACTGGAGTAGACGTAATCATCTTGATTCCCCAGCTGCCACAAAAGTGAGTGGTTCTTTTCCCGATAAACTGGGAACCATTGTCACAAATAATTTCTAAGGGTATACCAAATCTAGTAATAATATTCCTTTTAATGAAAGATATCACCTCTTTCGCGTACTTGAACAAAAGCTTCTGCTTCTATCCATTTTGAAAAGTAGTCTGTCATTGCAAGCATGAATACTTTTCCTCCTGGTGCCTTGGGTAGTTTGCCTACAATATCCATACCCCATTTCATGAAAGTCCATGAAGAGGATATAGAATACATAGGTTCTGCGGGTTGGTGAAGGGTGTTTGCATGTCTTTGACAAGCATCACATTTCTTTGAATATTCCACTGCATCTCTCTTCATTGTTGGCCAGAAGTATCCTGTTCTTAGAATTCTAGAAAACAGGGCTCTACCTCCGGTGTGATTACCACAATCACCCTCGTGAAAATCTTTGAGCACCTCTTGGATTTCAGGATCCTCGATGCACCTCAAGTATGGACCTGCAAGAGATTTTCTGTATAACATATCATCTAATAAAACGTATTGTGATACCTTGAGTTTGAAGGATTTGGGATTCTCAGTGGTTGGAATTTCTATTATTTAAATGTACTTCTTGATCGGGAGGATCCATGATCCTTGGTCATTTGAGGATAGTGGATCCCAAAGTACAATTTCTTTGTCATTCGTTATCTCCCCCACTTCTCGTTCTCCTATTGCTGGTGAGAGAACATGAATTATTGGGATCTTCGTGTCTTCTGGAATTTTCAGCGATGAGGCTAAATTTTCCAGAGCATCTGCCCCGGCATTTTCTTCCCTTGGTACCTGTACAATGCTAAACAATTCGAAGGATTTCGCTAATTCCTTCACAACATCTAAATATTTGATTAATTTTTCTCCTTTAACAGCATATGAGCCATTAAAGTAGTTAGCAATCAATAATGAATCTATATATACTTGAAGATACCTGATCCTCATGCATTTAGCTAATTGCAAACCTGCGATCAAAGCCTCATACTCTGTCTCATTGTTCGTTGCTTGAAACTCACAGGCTATAGACTGGGTTAATATGTCCCCCTGTGGCGATTTCAGTAGGATCCCCAATGCTGTTCCTCTTACATTAGAAGCGCCATCGGTGAAGAGTATCCAAGGATCCTTAGTCTTTTCTAGTTGTTGGACCTCCAAGTCAGCCTCTTTTTATAGGTCACTAGTGAAATCAGCCACAAAGTCTGCGAGTGCTTGTGACTTGATTGCTATTCTTGGCTCGTACTGAATATCATATGCACTTAGTTTCACGGCCCACTTGGACATTCTACCTGATAACTCTGGTTTCTAAGAACATTCTTAACATGATAATTAGTTCTCAAAGTAATACTATGGGTTTCAAAATAATGTATCAATTTAGTAGAAGCCATAATAAGTGCAACAATTAACTTTTCTAAATGAGAATACCTGGCTTCTGCATCTAGAAGACTTTTACTTACATAATAAACGGGATGTTTTTCACGTTCATGATCCTTTACCAAAACGACACTTACTGCATTTCCTAAAACAGCCAAATATAGATATAAGGATTCTCCATCCACAGGCTTCATTAGAGCTGGAGCTGAGGATAATTAATCCTTCAAGTCTTTGAGCGCAGCCTCATGCTTTTCCTCTTTTAGTCACCATATATCTCAGAAACTTTCCAGCCTTAACATCAAAGTGACATTTTGACGAATTCAATTTCATGTTATATTGGTCGAGGATATTGAATGCTTCCTCGAGGTCTCTAAGGTGATCCTCAGCTTTCTTTGACTTTATCACCATATCATCTATGTATACATCCATAGTCTTGCCCAACTGATCCTTAAACATCATGTTGACTAGTCTTTGGTATGTTGCCCCTGCATTTCTTAGTCTAAACAGCATAGCAATATAGCAGTATATCCCGGTAAGAGTCATGAAGGCTGTATCCTCTTGATCAGATGGTTTCATCTGAATTTGTTGAAATCCAGAGGAAGCATCCACAAAGGTAAGCATTTCATGTTCTGCCGTTGCATCCACCATGGAATCTATATGTGGTAACGGGAAAGGATCCTTGGGGCATGCCTTATTTAAATCGGTAAAATCGACACACACCCTCCACTTTCCATTCTTTTTTGAAACAACGACCACATTAGCTAGCCATCGAGGATATTGAACCTCTCTGATCATACCGGCCTTAAGAATTTTTTCAACTTCTTCTTGTATGATCTTGTTCCTCTCAGGAGCGAATATTCTTCACTTCTGATGGACGGGTTTAACAGGTAAATCAACGCCTAATTTATGAGTAATTACCTCCTTTGAAATACCTATCATGTCTGAGTGCTTGAAGGCAAAGGTAGACTTTCTTCGCCCTAAGAAGGATACCAAATCCTCCTCGATCTTGCTGGGCATATTGGATCCTAGGAACACCTTTACCTCTGGATCCTCGGGGTCCAATGATACTTCTTTAAGGTCTTTCTCCCGAGCTTCCAGCACGTCCCTAGGATATTGCTGTGGTTGCTATGCTATAGTTTGTTTGGTTGTTGGCTTCATTGATGAAGAATAATAGTTCTTGGCCTCTACCAAATCACCAACTATCTTCACAACTCCCCATGGAGTTGGTAGTTTGATGCATTGGTGATATGTTGAGGCCACCGCCTTCATTCCATGCAGCCAGGGCCTACCTAAGATAACATTGCAACATGAAAGGTTATCAATAACACAAAATTTTTGATATGAATTTAACCCTTCAATATAAATTGGGAGGTTGATGTCCCCCAATGTCTTCTTGGTTTCTCCACTGAAACTGACTAGCACTGATGTTCTAGGAATGATCTCTGAATCCGGTATGTTCATCTTCTTGAGGACATCATGCTGGATAATGTTGACCAAGCTCCCACCGTCAACTAGGATCCTGTGTACATAATGGTTAGTGATAAATAAGGTAATAATTAAACCATCATGGTGTGGATCCTGGATGTTTAGTTTGTCTTCCTTATCGAAGAAGATCCTTGTGTCTGTCGTCAAAGTAGTGGATACTATTGGTCGGTCACCGCCATCCAATTTGATTTCCTTGGCGAGCCTCTTAGCTGCAGAGAAAGAAGTCCCACATATGTCTGAACCCCCAGAGATGAAGTTGACCATTCGCACATCCAGTTCATCCTGATGAGGATCCTGGGTACCCGAATCAAAGAAGATTCTCTTATCAGTTATTCGAGTAGTGGGGATGAGCGGTTTTCTTTCATCGTCCAACTTGAATTCTTATGCGAGCTTTTCTTCTACAGCACAAGAAGCTTGAAATACGTCGTAGTCTCTGAAGACGAAGTTGATCATATGAGCATATAGTGATGGTGGTGTCGCTTTCTGTGGAAGGTCTTCAGGATCCTGGATCTTGGATTTCTTCCTTCCCAAGAGTTCTTTAAAGTGACCCTTGCTCAGGAGGTATCCAATTTCCCTCCTTAAGCCAATGCACTCGTCTGTCATGTGGCCAAAATCTTCATGAAAGGCACACCGCTTAGACTTGTCTTTGAAGGTGGTCGTCTTCTCATTCTTTCAGGGCCACCTTGCTTTCTCCCCTAGATCCTTCATGGCACACATCAAGCCATGGGTATCTTCGAAGAAAAAAATACTCAGAGATGCAGGGATAGTCTTCATCATCATCTCCTTCTTTGACTGCTCATACGTTTTGATTGTTGAACTTGTTGTACGGCTTTGAGTTGTTGTTCCTGTATGAAGATCCTTTATTCTTGTCATGGGATTCCTGTTTTGCTTGAGCCCCCAATCTTTCTTGGATCCTTTTGTCATCTTCCAGCCGTATAAATCTTAGTGCTCTGTTCCTTACTTCATCCAGAGACCTGCAAGGAGTCATCACAAGAACATCATAAAAGGGGGAGCCCCTCTGAAGTCCCATCTTGAAGGCCTTAACAGCAGTAGCCATGTCAAAATTAGGGATTTCCAGAGCTTCCCTGCCGAACCTCGTAACAAAATCCCTAAGGGATTCATCACTTGGTTGGCTAACTCGGTATAGGTCACTAGTTACTTCTCAAATTTCCTGTTACAGGAGAATTGACTGTTGAACAAGTTAATTAAGTGTGAAAAAGAAGTAATTGAAAAGGGAGGAAGACTTAGCAGCCATTTTAATGTTGATCCTGTAAGTGTGGATCCAAATCCTTTGCACAAGCAAGCTTCCTTGAGTCTCTCAGGAATGGGGTTGATCTCCATCCTTTCTCTATATTGTGCCACATGTTCTTCAGGATCAGTGGTTCCATCGTAAGTCTTCATGTTGGGGGTTTGGAATCGCTTCGGGATTTCAGCATCACAGATACGCGGAGCAAATCTGGATAACTTGTGGCTTCCCTCGGGTATCTCGGGGATTGGTCGTATCACCCCGGGAACACTGGATATCATATCCTTGAGCTTCTGTAGCTCCTTGGCCATAGCTTGGTTGATACCTTCATCCTGCATGGAACCACGGTTAGCATCTAAGGATAAAACCCAGAAACTTATCAATTCCAGATTCATCTAACGAATCGCATTCATTTTCAAATCTTCAAACATTCAAGAACAATTTTCCAGAAATATGAAGATCAAACCCAGAAACTTATCAATTCCAGATTCGTAATACTCACTCAATTTTTAACCAAACTTAACAAATAATATACCAAAATCTTCGTAATCACAATGCAAATTCAACCCAACACATCTCGTAACCGATTATCACAATACACGAATCAATTTCAACCAAAACTAATCCCCTGTTTACGGACTCAAACCGAAAACACAATAAACATCACAAATCCAATCCACAATCCAATTCCACTCAATTGAACATCAATAATACCTTAACTAAACCAGATTCACTCTAATCCATCCAGATTCAATCCAAATCAACTCAAATAGATTCAAACTCAATCCAAACAGAAAATAAACACAAAAACTATAACAATAACAATCAAACCAAGCGAATTGAGCCCCGAAAGCTCTGATACCACTTGTTTGATCCCTTTTAAAATCGTTCTAATCAATATATATAATAACTTAAATCTAATCCAGATCTATATGTTAATATTAATTATCCGGATCTAGCTCTCTAATACGTTAGTTTGATTGCTATTAGTATGTAGTATATATTATCAGTATGTTTATTGTGAAGCTTGAGAGATAGAGAGAGAATACTTTAAATCTTTCTGAATAATATTAATTCTCTCAAAACTTCAACCCTTACAAGTGAACAGTGGTTCACTATTTATTGAAGACGATCTGGTTCGCTAACATCCCCTAGCGAACCAGCATCCCCTTCGTTAACTTAAAGAACCTCCCCCTGATTCGTTAACATCCCCTAACGAATCAGGAGGGAATACATTATAATGTCCTAGTTCGCTAACATCCCTAGCGAACTAGACTTAACCTTAACGAACTAGTCTTAATTCGCTAACATTCTTAGCGAACTAGACTCAAACATAACGAATTAGATAAATAAACATTAAATATTACATTTAAATATAAAATAAACATTAATGATAATTACAAAGACTCGAGACGCAAAACCGTGCACTAACAGACACCCCCTCGTCTTGAGCTCTTTGTCTTTAACTTATTTGAAACGCTTTGTCTGCCAATCTCTGCAACTATGAATCCCATATTCATGGCATACACGAACAACACGTTGGAATTGCATAGCCAGGTCATAATCTTCTTGGCGTTCAAACAAAATCTGCTTCCTGTGTAGCACGTCATTGTCTGTCTCTGATAAATTAACCAACCACATTGGATCGATTATCTTGATGAGCTCAGTCTGTAGTCCTCGACCATGAACAATAACGGCCTCGCCAATACGATTGTCATAGTACCAACGGTTGAAAGACAGATGAATATCTTGAGGCATTGTCTTCACAGGAACCCTTCTCATAATCTTTGGTGGCTTCACTTTCAAAACTAGTTTCTTCCAGCCGGTCCTCGGATCAATCTCATCATTACGTTTACGTCTTGGGACATAGGGTTTGAAGAATATGAAGCAATGATTGACCTCGAACAGTAAGTGTTGATGAAACCACTCAGCAGTTCGGTTACCCCCATGATTGATAAATGGACATCTCGCGAGGGTGCGTACATCCCAACGCGGTAATGTTAAAACATCCATTATCCTCTCGTAATATTGGACACTTTTTTCCCATTTCACAATACATACCTTAAGGTCTGAATCATAGAGCCAGGAGACAATATCACTATGTACCTTAGAAACAGTCTTGAAGGTAGTCATCTGATTTGCCTCAATCCAAGCAGCAGCTGTATCCTTTCTTTCTTTATCTACATACCGAAAAGCACTGATGATCTTACCCACTTTCTGGCGTTTGAACCATCTTTCAATGTCATCATCAGTCACTTCTTTTAGTGAAGGAACAGTCCGTTGCACAATCTTCTCCAAATCATCCTCAGTCTCTTTAATTACGTTTTCATTAAATACCGGAGCACCTTGATCAACATTTGCGTGTTGATACAAGTCCGGGTACTCATCAGCTGTCATATCCTCCATCTCAATCTCCTTGTTCTCATAAATAAAATTCGTATCCATAAATAACGGATCATTTTCCATTTCATTCTCATTGATCACTTCGACATCGGGCTCAGTCTCTAATGCAGTCAGCTGATCGTCATTTAGCCCAAGTAGAATCGAGATCTGCTCCCTTGTCAAAGATCTAATCACAAACTCACCGATCTGTATCTCATCTCTGTTCACCACACTTCTAACCATCCCCAATTCATCAATAAATATCACCGTGTTAGCCTCAATCATTTCTATCGGCTTGGCAGCTGTTGGATCTTGATATGAAATTATCTGTTTGTTCGAATCACCAGCGCCACTAACACCAGCACCAGAGGATGAACCATGCGATTGTTTAGGCTCACCTCCTGCATCAGACTCGTCAAGATCATCATCATCATTTCTGAGTTTCTTGAGGGCATCATCTTTACAAGTTAATTGTAAAATTAACTCATCTTGTTATTTTAATTTCACCCCCTGAGACTCAACAATCGTGCGTAACGCCTTGGTCTCCTTTTGACAGAAAGAAATATAACTCATCATCTTTCGTTGATTCTCAATGAGTCGTTCTTGAGTTTGTCTGTCAGCTGCCATTTGATTTTCATATAAATGTAGCAGATTAAGCAGCATTTCCGTTTGTCGACCTGGTGGCAAGTTGTATACAGATGGATGAACAGGTTGAACAGGTCCTTGAGGCTGAGTGATTCTCATGAATGAGACATCACTAGGCGGAGGTGGAGGAAGAGTAGTTGTAGGCAGAGGAGGATGTCTCATTGAAGTTGTTGAAGAAACAGTCGACAGCACAGCAGGAGGTCTCGGTATCTCGGTCAACGCCATTTGAGGAATTAAACTGAGCCTCTCATGTGACACCATCTTTGTGGTCAAAGTAAGCATCGGAGTGCTAGTAGTTAGCGGCACCGCCGAGCTTTAAGTAGTTGATTGACGAGGTGGTGGTGATCCAATAATTACACCAGCCCCAGAAGACACACGGGGCTTCTTCGGTGGTTCATCAGTAGCTACCGCTTTGCCCTTTCGTTTTCGTTCTTGCTGAGCTTTTATGGTGGCAGCTAGAGCAGCATCGACTGCATCTTGTTGTTCTTTCAGAGCTCGCTCACCAGCTCCATCATCACCATCATCATTTTTACCATCATCATCCCCACCATCATTGTTCCCACCTTCTCCCCCTTCACGCTCGGAATCGGAATCATCATGGATACAGCGCTCATTAGGAGGACATACGTAATCTGGATTGATTATATGACTAATCATCTTTTATCCTGTGGCTTATCCTTTCGATATATCAACATCCGATGCACCGTTTCAGCTTTCATATGCTCCATATCAAGAACATCGCTCACCAACGATCGATCAATCACCAAATCCGGTATCAGATCTTGAATAATTAATTGTAGAAAGCGTGGATACATCAAGAACTTCTTTGACGGTAGAGTTTGCTGAAGTTGCTCTTTCAGATGATCAAAGATGAGTTCTGATTAGTTGAATGGCTTGTTCAGGATTAAAGAAACAAATGCCGATTGTAAGCTCAGTCTACATTCATCGAAACCACCACGACGTCCACTCAAGCAATGAAGCAAGACATGCAGCAAATACTTGTAAGGTGGACACAACCCATTCTTGTTCAACATTGACCGACGAATATCACCCCCATAATTTAATCTTGTGAATAGCCCCCTAACCAGCGTCCTGTCAAATTCACTCGGGTAATCGTCACTATCGTCAAATTGAAGTACCCGACGAATGACCTCAACATCAATCGTGATCGGAAGCTGATTAATTGTAGCTTGAACCCAATTACTTTCCTCAACATATACCGCCGTGTTCCAGAACTGTCTGATTATACTATGATACACCTTGGGTTTAGCAGTGATTGCATAATGTATCTTCGAACGGCGTAAGAAATTTAAAATAGCTCCGAACGTCCTTAAATCAGCAACATCATGATCGACATAAGCACAGATGTTGTGCTTCTTATCGAACGGTAATAGAATCATTTTGACTTGTTGAGCTTGTTGTTGTGGTTGTCCTTGTGGAGGTTGTGGTTGTTGTTCTTGTTCAGCCATGTTTTACTGTATAAATAAAGACCTAATATGAGAATAGATATCACCATATATAATCAAAAGATATGTGTAATTAATCTAGTTACGCGTATTAGACAATTTAAATCCTTTAATTAAATTAAATGAATATTAAATTTTGTTAACTAATTTTTTTTTTTTAATACTTTAAATGTCATTCGTTAACAATCACACTGATTCGTTATACAAAGATAACGAATCAGGCAATTCGCTATCAAGTAAATAACTTAACGAACTAAACCTAGCGAATCACTAATTAACTTAACGAACTGAACTCTAGTTCGTTATATTTAAGCGAATCAAATTCTGATTCGTGTAACCTCTTATTTGCTAAGCTAGTTCGTGTAAAATCTTAACGAATTGGACACGAAACAGTTCCAATTCGCTAAGACTAACGAATGGTCAAAATTAAGACTTTTTCTTTGACTTCACAAAGTCAAGGTCAAAATTATCAAGAACAATAATAGTCAACAATTTGAACCCAGATTCAATAAGACCATAATTGTCGTCGAATCAACAAGATAATCAGCTCGTTAAGCTTGGAAACACACTCGTTAATGTAGGTGAATGAGATTGAGACTCATTACCCAAATGTGTTAATAATCAAACGAACCAACAGTGAATATCAAGAACACATAACAATAATTAACCCAGCAAACAATAATCAAATATTGATTAGAGTCCACCAAGGGTATCGGAAAGTGATTCCGATCAAAATGATAACAAAATCAGACAATTAATAACATAAATTATACACAGAACGGTTTCAAAGGTTCAAAACCCTTAAACCTCTAAAATTACATAATTCAACAGTTAAATCAATGTCATTTTTGACGAAAATGATATCGCCAAGAACATTTATACCTTAGAAACTCAAATATATCTTTGAAATGTTCAAACTTAAAGATCGAAAATATCAGAGAGAATTTGAATAGTTTCTGAAAGATGAAGAAAGAAGACGAACAGTGGACTACTATTCGTTATCTTGTCTTATATAGCGATACACGAAACCCTAGGCACAACTTGCACGAATCAGATGATTCGTTTAACTTAAAGTTAGCGAATTAGCCCATTCGCTAACTCAATTCGTTACCTTATGTTAGCGAATCACAATGTGATTCGTTAAATTAAAGATAGCGAATCAAGACATGATTCGTGTCATGATTCGTTAAGTATGTATAACGAAGGGATGATTCGTTACAGAGTGCGGAAGCGAATTAGGTTAGCGAACCAGAAGCTAGTTCGCTAAAGAATCACCTAGTTCGTTATCCATAAATAATGAATGGGAGTTTAGCGAATTAAACTCTTTAATTTAATATTAAACTCTTTTATTTAATTTTAAATGAAATTAATTAAATGAATAAATTAAAGAATTAAATAAAGAAATAAATAAAACCAATAAGTTAAATTATGGAGAAACCCTTATAACCCGACAACCTAATACGTTAAAAGTGTTTCAGATTACCGAAACATAATTAAAAAAATTATTTAAGTATATTGTATAAAGAAGACGAAAATATTTTTGATATTTTGTAAAAAATAAAGAATTAAAGAATGTATTTACAGAAGAATATCCAATCCTCTAAAATAGACCATCTTTTTGTGTTTTTCAATGATTTTATCAAAAGCAGTACATATTTTTGTATTTTTGTTGAGTTTGAGCAGAGAATCATATTGACTAAATTGCCCTTCTATCACAGTTTTATATTTCAGCGATATTATGACTGGCGATAAGTCGGTCATTGGTATTGTTGTCCACATAAGTCTAATAACACACATTCAAGTATTTTTGTGATATGATTAAATAGTTCAATTAGAGCACAGAATATCCGAAATTATCAACCTCTAATCTCGGTTCAAGCGTAATTTGATTTTTGCCAAATCTCCCCAACTTGACTTAAACCATTATATTGTTGATCAAAAATTTGATACCAAATAAGAAATTTTGAGCAATGCATCAAGTTTCCTTTACTGTGAGTGAGTATGCACGAGTCCATCTGTCAGCTTACATACATTGTATCCCCTGGGGTCCGTTTCTTAATGGTATTAAGACGCACGCAAAAGAGGAACAATTGTATGACTAACAGCGGATTTTGATCAAGTCAGTAATTTAAATTGTACGAGGTACAGTGGTGATCAAGTTTAATGACTTTGGGTTTGCTCTAGAAAGCGAGTGAAATATTCATGCGTATGAATATCCAGATGGTTAAGCCGCATAAAGACTCACAGTGTCCAGAATCTTAACGCTTGTTATTTGCTTTATTTGATTTTTGGGTGATCAACAAATATAAGGCTTGAGTATGACTGGTTATTACATTTCTTCCATCCTCACCAAGACTTTTGCTAGAGACTAACACCCCTTTCAATTTGGCGTTTCTTTATGTTTATATCACATACTTTACTCTACTGGGTTGTTTTAAGACCTACCAATGCACCAATGCAATTAAGCACACAGTCTTTTAAGCTTATTTTTTGCTGAACTTGGGGTCAAGATAATCAATGTACTATCATGTTCCCTTTTTGCTTCAAAAACTCAAAATTTTGAGAAGCATAAAACATAAATACAAGATAAATCTTATCGCCCCAATTAACTTAAGAGAATAAATAAATGGCTAACCTTCAATCCACAAGTGAATCATAGGACCAAGACATGCAAGCATGCTTCATAAACTTAATAACCGACATAATTTTCAGCGAGAAAATAATCTAAAAATTTTTTTGGTTTTTCTCTGTACAAACTTTAAAAAAACAATATTTTTGTCTTTTTCAAATTTCCTATAAACAAAATAAACTTCACAATCTTTTTGGATTTTCGGATTTTTCTGTACAAAAACATAAATCACATTCTTTTTGGTTTTTCAAAATTTTAAATGTTTTTGATTTTTCTAAATTTTAAAGGAAAAACTTAAAGAACAGAAATCACAATATTTTTGAATTTTTCTTTAATTTTTTAATGTTTTTGGATTTTATCTATACAAACGAAAACACATTCTTTTTGTATTTTCTAGATTTCTCCCCCTAAAACCTAAAACATAAAATAAGACTAAATCAATAAATGCAATTAAAAAAAATAATTATCCTAATTTGAGGATCTCAGCAAGGGTCTTCAATCCATTTAAACCAAGCAAAAAAATAAAACGTGTTTTATCGAACGCTTTGGTAAATAGATCGGCTTTTTGAAAATCTGTGTGCACTTTCTCAAGATCAATTAATTTTTTTTCATAACAATCCCGTATAAAATGATATCGAATCTCGATATGTTTCGTTTTAGAATGTTGTACGGGATTCTTGGTGATACTTATAGCAGCAGAATTATCAATCAAGATGGGAGTAGTAAGAAACTTCAAACCATAGTCGCGAAGATGTTGTTGTATCCACAGAACCTGGGAACAGCAACTCAAGGCTGCAACATATTCAACTTCCGCGGTTGAAGTAGAGACCGTTGTCTGCTTCTTACACTGCTAGGAAACAAGCCGGTTTCCTAAAAATTGACATCCTGCAGTCGTTGATTTGAAGTTGATCTTGCATCCTCCATAATCTGAGTCTGAGTAGGCGGTAAAATCGAAAGTATTATCTTTGGGGTACCATAACCCGATGTCAGGATTTCCCCGTAGATATTGCAAAATACGCTTGACCGCTGCCAGGAGAGTCACTCGGGGACTAGCTTGGTACCTAGCACACACACAAACAGCAAACATTATGTCGGGTCGAGAAGCAGTTAAATACATTAGAGAACCAATCATAGCACGATAAAGGGTCGGATCAACAGTATCCTCCAATTCATCCGGTGATAAATTGTGACCCACTGGAAGAGGGGTTGAAGGGATTTTTCTGGCAGTTATCTTGAATCGGCTCAAGACATCGTTCACATATTTAGTCTGATGAATGAAGATTCCCTTATCAGATTGATGAACCTGCGGCCCTAAAAAGAAATTCATCTCTCCCATCGAGCTCATTTCGAACTTGGTTTGCATGGACTTCTCGAATTCCTTACATAAAGTGTCGTTTGTAGACCCAAATATAATATCATCAACATAAATCTGGACTAGAAGAAGATCATCACCAACAGTTTTATGAAATAAAGTACAGTCAACAGTTCCTCGTTTGAAGCCATTATCAGTCAGATGGTCGGCGAGCGTGCCATACCAAGCTCTCGGGGCTTGATGTAGACCATACAGGGCCTTGTTTAAACAGTAAACACGGTCTGGATAATCAGGATCTTCAAAACCAGGTGGTTGTTGAACAAACACTTCCTCATGTAGTTCACCATTGAGAAATGCACTTTTAACATCCATTTAATAGACCTTGATATTCTTGTAAGCAGCATAAGCCAAGAAGATTCGAATCGACTCTAATCTTGCAACTGGAGCATATACCTCAGTATAATCAATACCCTCTTGCTGATGAAAACCTTGCACCACTAGACGTGCTTTGTTTCTGACAATCATCCCTCGATCATCCTTTTTACATTTAAATACCCACTTAGTCGGAATAGCTTTCTTGACTCTAGCAGGCTTGTCTATTAAATCCCAAACACCCAATCGTGCAAACTGCTGTAATTCCTCTTGCATAGCTTCTACCCAAGAAGGAACATCAAGTGCCTTACGAGCTGTCGTTGGCTCAACTTGAGATAGAAAGCAATTGAATTTAGCAATATTCACAATTCCCGAAGAGTATAAATTAGTGTAAGCACACAATACGTTATTGTCGCTTGACGAAGCAACTTGATGACGTGTTCGAACGCCCACATCAAGTTTGCCAATGATATTGTCCTGTGGATGATATCCATGAATCCGAAGAGTAGGATTTTCAGGAACAACAACATTATCAAATAAATTAGTGTAATGTTCACCCAACTCGGGAGATGAAGCATTATCACTATCAAGATCAATAACTTGAATCTCAACTTGATCATCATCGGAAGAAGTAGAAGCACTATCAATAACAACTGGAGGAACAACTTGAGATTCTTCAGTAGTAGCATCTGGTTGAACTTCAACTACATTAGAACTTGAAGAGCTTGGAATGTTCAAATGTTCTTCAAAGTATGCTCTAACCAGATCTTCATCGATGTGTTCAGTCGAAGGAATAAAGGAATTAAATAAACTATCGTAATCAAACATCCAGTCTGGACCTTTCCCTTGAGGAGGAGTTGTGTACTTTTGACAGTCCACATGGTACCATTCTTCAACACAGCCAGATGTAAAATTAAATACTCTTTTCTTTAGAGACGCATATCCCAAGAAATATCCTTCGATAGCCTTTTCATCAAATTTACCCGATTCCTTCTTCAACATTGTACACGGACACCCAAATGGTTCCAGGTACTTTAAATTAGGTTTTCTATTATTTAATATTTCATAGCTTGTCTTCTTGAGTCGCTTTATTGTTAGAACCCGATTAAGTGTATAACAAGCTGTGTTCACTGCTTCATTCCAAAATTGAATAGGAAGCTTTGAATCAGCAAGCATTGTACGTGCAGCTTCAATCAGAGTTCTATTTTTTCTTTCAGCAACACCATTTTGTTGTGGTACATAAGGTGCAATATATTCTCGGTGAATTCCCTTTTGAATACAAAAGAAATCCAAAATAGTGTTTTTGAATCAGTACCATTATCACTTCGGATTCTCCTCACCTTTTGTTTATACAGTGATTCTATCTTAGTAATAAGGTTTTGTACCAAAACAGGTGTTTGATCTTTTGAACTCATAAATAACACCCATGAATATCTTTAATAATCATCTGTCACAACCAGACAATACCAGTCTCCAGAAATACTCGCACGATTCACTGGACCAAACAAATCCATATGAAGTCGTTCTAGAGGAGTATTAATGGAATTCAATAACTTAGAAGGATATGTCTTCTTCTTCTGCTTGCCCTTTTTGCATGCAACACAATGATCAGATAACTTAAAGTTCTTTAACGAAACACCCTCAACTAAATTATTTGCCATTAAATAATTCATCTTTCTAACATGAATGTGACCCATTCTTCGATGCTATAGAATCGAGTCTTTCTCAGTTGCTTTCGAGACAAAACATGTTTCGATCGATGTTGATATCTTAGAACTCATGTTTAAGACATAAATATCATTTGATCGTGGTGATCGCATGACAACCATATCCTCGGGAATAATAAAACCCGGTTTCAAGATAAGACACTCTTTGTCAGTAAATATTGTAGTGTACTTTTTATCACAAATCTGCGATACACTCAATAAGTTATGATCAACCTTGTCACAATAATTTACTTTTTCAAATGTAATATGACCATTTGAAACATCACCCTCTTGTGTGATCATGCCCCCAGAATTCCCAGCAAACGCTACATAACGCCCTTGAATATTTCTTACGTTGGTTAATAGGTCGAGATTTCCGGTAATATGACGAGAACATCCGCTATCCATGATCCAGTTTTCACCAGAAATGGTCTTGGATGAACCCTCATTGATCTTAGCCATGCAAGCAAACATTGATTTAGAAGTCTTGTCGAAAGAATCGTCAGAATCAGATCCAGAATCATTATCTGAAGACATCACACTACCAGTAGCATCTTGACAATCTTCATGTAACCCAAACATAGCTAAATTTGCTTTAACATCATTGCAAAGTAGCCGTTGTGACCAATCAGTTTCGTCTGCTAACATTGCTTGTGTTGTAGAAGAAGATGGTTTCTTTTCAGCATCACTTCCTCGTGGTGAAGAAGCATTTTGACTTTGACCACGAGGTCCAGTGTATTCTTTTCTTGGTTTGTCACATTCCTTTGCGAAATGCCCGAATTCTTGACAATTATAACACTTCACCTTTAATTTGTCAAAACCCAACTTCTTGTTTAACGCTGGAAGATCTTTTCCAGTTCTCTGCATGAATCTTTTAACTTTACAAACAATCATGGCCATATTCCATTTCAAATCCATGATCTCTAGATCATCCGGATCTATCTGATCATAATCCTCATCAGTTAACTCACATGTGGCAATTTTACTACTCACCAAGTTTTCATATGAAGACATAAATGCCGTCAGAAAAGCAAAGTTTTGCTCAGCTTCCTTCTTATTCATACTAGGTGGTGCAGCAAATGGATTGGTACTAGTAGAACTTCCAGAACCACCTGAATTACCAGCAGATTAGAAACAAACTTTTGGATCATTAAATATAGCAGATTCTTTTTCACTTGCGGCATGAGTTAGAAAAGCAGTGATTGGTGAGATTGTTGAACTGAGAGGCATAATTTCACCGTAGAAAGCCGGATCTTGATTTTTTTTGGAAGATTTTTGACACTTAAGATCATATTCTCTAGCTTCGATCTTTTGTAGAAATTCAAGTGCTGTCAAATCTTCATTCAGAAAATAATCATTTTCTTTCAAAACCATGAGAAATGTTGAATAGGAACTAGGAAGCACACTCTTGATAGTGTCAATTTTATCTCTTTCAGAAATTTCCATTTTCATATTGTCCATTTTAGCAATTAAGTGACTAAATCTTGTAGTCATCTCTTCAACTGTTTCTTCTTTCAATAAATTAAAGTTTCGAAATTGAAACTTGAGCATCACTTTCTTACTCTCAGCTGTGTTACCCATGCTTCTCATCCGAAGATGTTGAAACAAAGATGCACATCTCTTGATACTTCCAACTTGATGAAAAATATTCTCTGGTAAAGCCATAGTCAAAGTAGAACTTGCTTTTATCTCGATTTCTAAAGCTTTCTTCTCTTCTTGTGAGTATTGAGAAACAGCTTTAGGAGTATACCCAATAGTATCATCACCAATCATTGGTGCAACATAAACCTCATCAAGACAATATGAGCAGTCACGATGAACAGATCCCAAATGTGCACGAAACCGAGGTTCTCATTTGGCAAAGTCACTGAACTTCATCAATCTTGGACATTTAGAATGTGATCCTATCTCGGTATCAAGTTGCAACATCTGTTGCATCAACATATTTTGAGACGCCAATGCATACATACCAGCCATATTTGAAAATAAACAAGTGTACAGTTATAGCGAACTACACACTGTGTTTAACGAATCAATGAACAAGGTTGAGCGAACTGTGAATTGTGTAGCGAATTGAGTCTTAACGAATCAAGTCTTAACGAATGAGGTGAGTGTGTTAGCGAATCAAAAGTCAACCTAGCGAGTCAACTTAACGAATCACAAATAAAGTTAACGAATCACCCAAAAGGCGAAACAGATAACGAATGTGATGAAAGTTTAACGAATCACAAGTCAACCAAACGAATTGACCAAGTCAACTTAACGAATTGATCACACGAATTGACCAAGTCAACTTAACGAATTGATCACACGAATTGACCAAGTCAACTTAACGAATTACTAAGAAGTGCTTAGCGAATTAAAATAACGAATCAGCTACAGTTGATAGCGAATCAACACTATAGCGAATTATACTATAACGAATCAGGTTGTAACAACCGTTTGTAACAAACTTGATTCCTTTCTGCCACGTGGCAAAAAGTTGTTAGAGCACAAATTCCAAGACAAACACGTGTCAAACGAATCAGTTATCTAGTTAACGAACTAGATGGCACGAATTGATTAACTCACAAAAATCAGTTAGCGAACTGATTAGCGAATGGCAAGAACTAATAGCGAATCAAGTTAAAGACATAGCGAATCGTTTGAAACTTTATAACGAATCGCATTCATCTTCAAATCTTCAAACATTCAAGAACAATTTTCCAGAAATATGAAGATCAAACCCAGAAACTTATCAATTCCAGATTCGTAATACTCACTCAATTCTTAACCAAACTTAACAAATAATATACCAAAATCTTCGTAATCACAACGCGAATTCAACCCAACACATCTCGTAACCGATTATCACAATACACGAATCAATTTCAACCAAAACTAATCCCCTGTTTACGGACTCAAACCGAAAACACAATAAACATCACAAATCCAATCCACAATCCAATTCCACTCAATTGAACATCAATAATACCTTAACTAAACCAGATTCACTCTAATCCATCCAGATTCAATCCAAATCAACTCAAATAGATTCAAACTCAATCCAAACAGAAAATAAACACAAAAACTATAACAATAACAATCAAACCAAGCGAATTGAGCCCCGAAAGCTCTGATACCACTTGTTTGATCCCTTTTAAAATCGTTCTAATCAATATATATAATAACTTAAATCTAATCCAGATCTATATGTTAATATTAATTATCCGGATCTAGCTCTCTAATACGTTAGTTTGATTGCTATTAGTATGTAGTATATATTATCAGTATGTTTATTGTGAAGCTTGAGAGATAGAGAGAGAATACTTTAAATCTTTCTGAATAATATTAATTCTCTCAAAACTTCAACCCTTACAAGTGAACAGTGGTTCACTATTTATAGAAGATGATCTGGTTCGCTAACATCCCCTAGCGAACTAGCATCCCCTTCGTTAACTTAACGAACCTCCCCCTGATTCATTAACATCCCCTAACGAATCAGGAGGGAATACATTATAATGTCCTAGTTCGCTAACATCCCTAGCGAACTAGACTTAACCTTAACGAACTAGTCTTAATTCGCTAACATTCTTAGCGAACTAGACTCAAACATAACGAATTAGATAAATAAACATTTAAATATTACATTTAAATATAAAATAAACATTAATGATAATTACAAAGACTCGAGACGCAAAACCGTGCACTAACAATAAAGGATCATACAAATTACCTCTTTGTTGGGCGAAGGTTGGCATCTCGGATGAGTATCTGGGATAAGAAGAATCCGCGATAGGAGTTGGACAACCCGACGTGATAGTCTGCATTGGAATGAAGTCTCCTTCATGGACTTTGGAGGATTGTTGATGTTGGACTCCTGAGGATCCTTGATTCTGATAGAATGATCCTTGAGGTTGGGAATTATAGGATCCTTGAAGATATAACCCAGAGGATCCTGGCTGAAGGATGGGTGATCCTTGTTGGAAATGTGAGGATCCTTGAGTTTGTTGACCCAAGGACCCTTGTTGAAGGATAGATGATCCTGACTGAGATAGTGAGGATCCTTGAGCCTGTGGACCCATGGACCCCTATTGAAGGATAGATGATCCTTGCAAGAACTGAGCCATGGATCCTGGACTGGTGAAATCCAGCATCCTGGCATCAGAGGAGTGTGATCCTCTGCTAGCCTCTTAGTCTTCTTGAGATCTTCTTTCTCACGAAGGATCCTCTGATTGGTCTTGTTCCGCTGCTCCATATATGCTTTAACCTGCGAAAACATATATGAAACATCATTGTTAGTATTAACCATCGGCTTTTGAGCTCTGGAAGACTGGTAGTTGCGTCTTGCTTCCAGCAGCAGCAGGCCGTTGTGCTCCCGTGATTGGGGGAGGCATCGGTGGCAAAGTCCTTGATGAGAGAGGAACCGATGAGGGCATGGTTGATGAAGCAGAGGTTGATTGAGAGGCCCTTGATAGTGATATGGGTATGGAAAAATCGAAAATTGATAGGAGTAATATGGATTATAGCACCAATTGCCCCACGGTGGGCGCCAAATTGTTTTGAATAAAAATCAGCTAAGGATAATGTATCCAAATCCGTAAATGTGAGTCTAGTGCTATGCTAATAACAACGATTATATGAATGAAAATGGAGTGAACACCGTGATTTGTTGCGAGGAAAACCCTTTGATCTTGTTCAGATCAAAAGAAAAAAACCCCGGGTGATGGCAACTCGTCGATCGCCAATTTATTAATCAAAAAATGGGTTACAATGGGTGGAGTTGTTGATCAACAGATACAATGAATGCTATGTGTGTGATTACAGATAACTTAGCAGCTAGAGTATGTGTGTGTCCCTAATGTCGATCACAACTCAATATATATAAAGAAAAGAAAAAATAACTAACTAACAAATAAGTCATATAAACTCGCTAGTCTTCCACTCTTCTTCATCGTGCTCTTTGACCACGTGCTAATAAACGTTTAGTGACGAAATAAGTGGTAGACTAAGTCTAAGAGCCGTTGTTGTTATTTAAACATCAGTCTTCATACGAAAATCATCCATTAATAGCTATGTTGACTAAGGATCTTGGATCCAGACTTCAGCTAGAGAATTCTCCATGAGGATAATTGATCCAAGCACGTCTTCAAGAATAACATATCTTGTCCTTAGTACTCAGTAATTGGTCTTATTATTCTGCTACTTCTCTTTTTAGCTTAGTCTTCAATCATGACCATGTGCTACAGGTGCCTTGTAGTGAGATAGACGGTAGACTTGATCATAAAGTTGTTATACCTGGCTAACACATCACCATTAAAAATGCAATCATTAGTAAACAAATAGTACCGAGGATCATGGATCCTTCATAACCTAATACATATCTTAAGAATAATCTATCCACAAGATAGTTAAGGATAATGGATCCTCAGCATAAAATTCATGCCCTAACAGTTGAGATTATTTATTAATAAAAATTGATGAAAAAGGGTATGAAGGTTATAACTCACTTATGATTACTCTCTCTACATGCAAAGCACATGTCAATTCCTCTATGATTTTAAAACGTCTATAACTTTTTCATGCGTCATTTTTTTTAGAAATTTTTTTTATCATAATAACAAACGTTTTTTTATCTTTAATATGAATATCATATTGTTATATAAAAAAATGGTGGGTTTTTTTGTATTGTGTTAGTTGGTTGTCCATTGTGTTTTTTAATTGAGTCTATATGCATTGTGTTATAGATTTTGGTCATTGTGTTTTTCAATTGTTACTCATATTAAAGATAAAAATCAAAACAACGATTACGTCATTGTGTCTTTGTGCTCAACATTTGTCTTTCTACTTATCATTGTGTTTTAGTCGTTGTCTTCAACATTCACTTAATTTGAGAAAAATAGTGTTATGTGCAATGTGTATTACGTTCAACTCATTGTGTAATATGTAGTTTCCATTGTGTTTTACGTTTAAGGTCATTATGTTATATGTATTTTACCATTGTGTCTTACGTTTCAGGTCATTGTGTTATATGTATTCATTATTGTGTTTTACGTTTTAGGTTAACGTGTAATTGTGTTTAGTATTAGATAATTTGTTAGTATTTTTCATTACATTTACATATTATTATTATTATTATTACACAACGGTGTTATTAGTATTTAAAAAACATAATGATGAGTTAAAAGACACAAGGGCGAAAAAACACAATAACGAAAAAAGAAACAATGGTAAGCAAAAAGACACAATGGCATAATTTTTTTATTCTTATATAACATAATCATACTCATATTAAAGATAAAAAAGCGCTTGTTATTATGGTTAACTTTTTTAAAAAAAAATAACATATGAAAACGTTATAGACGTTTAAAAATGATTGGGTAATTAACATGTGACTTGCATATGGAGAGAGAAAATGTGTACCGGTTACTTTTATACCCTTTTTCATTTGCTCTTTACTTGACACGTGTCAATTTCTTATGACTTCTCACACTTCTCATTTTTGTTATCATTTATGTCCGTCTAGTTTAATACACATAAATATACATATGATGACATTAAGCCCATCACTAGACATGTAGATGACCCGTAACTTTGAGAGTAGAGTGTTGGGAATTGGGATGAAAGAAGGGTCGTCTCTTTGGGTTTTGGATTGTCTGGGATACCCATTATACTATGACCGGCGATCATGAAAGATGCATGAAGATTTTCAGCTTCTAATCATTCGGAAGATGTATGTTTTTATATATGACTAGTTTGAGACCCGTGTATTACACGGGGAATTAATAAAAAAATATAATACTTAAACATTAAGCAAAATACAATCAATAACACAATTATCATATAATGTTAATATAACTACAACTTACATTAAAATTACAGCAATTACAAAAGAAACATTACGCGAGTATTTTACAAATAAGAAAAAATTTCATTGTATACTACATTTGTGGTTGTATGAGTCAGATTACCTTGTTTATTAAGAATCAGAATCTTTAGTCCACACCTGCTTGTAACTATTGTAAGTTATAATTTGTAACTAATAGATATCAGATTCATATATTTACCCTTACGTTATAATTGTAAGTTGTAACTTGTAACTAATATATTAGCTCGGATCCATTGAATCTCATGGGTGTGAAGATCGAAAAAGAAAGAGGCGTCATGTGTAGGGGTGTTCAAAAAATATGAATCTGAATCGATCCAAATCTGGATATCCGAATTTTTGGATTTGGACCCGAATAGTAATCGTGCTTCAGAAATTTTTAAAGAATGTACACTGTAAGTGACCACTACAACAATATATAAACATGTATGTTGGTTATTTTTTTATTGAATTGGATACTTTTACGCTCTTAGTTACATGAGAAAACTGAAATCGTTATAAACTTTACATTCCCGGGTGAGATTCAATGAGTTTAGCCGCATCTCGGCATCGTGGGATCTTCAATAATGATCAAATAGAGCATGTACGTGGTCTCGGTATGATCTGGTATAGTGGAATCGGCCTCCTTGAGCTCTGGAAATCGCCTCGTTCGAAGTATGATGAGATAGGGTCGTCCAAAGTGAAATTGATATAAAACCCTAGTTTTCCCGTCTGAGCCACCCATCGCGATACGCGATGGGTTCCTCACTGGTCCATCGCGTGTCTAGATGGACCCAAAGTCAAACTTCAATAATCTACCCATCGCGATACGCGATGGGTCTTCAAGCATGCCCATCTCGTATCGCGATGGGGCTTGTCACCAGCAATTCTTTAATCTTTCTCGTTTTGCGTGTTGGACGTCCCGGGTCTTCATCCCGTGTCTCAACAGGTCCAAATTAGCTGCTTTAACGCAAATGACCTGAAATACAACAGACACGTATGAAGTATCGAAGTTCCTACAATAAACGATTAAAACTATTAAATAAACGAACTAAAACGCAAACAAATTAACCAACCATCACATCCCCACACTTATCTTTTGCTTGCCCTCAAGCAAACTCTAAAGCAAACATCAATCTTCATCATATGTATGTAAATTATCACCATTAATACTAGTAAGGTTTAAGGTCATACCCAGTTTCCCAGACTGACACTTTCTAGATTGACATCCCACAAATAAGGTTAAATGATATAATAAAAACAATAGAGCCACCCAGACGAGTATACTTTGTTTCCGGTTAAGGCACGCATTCTCATACCCCTCATAATATAATAACTCTCATCTCTGTTTAGTATCTGGACCAACAAAAAATGTGCTAGTATCTCTCTTCCCTCTATACCAAGTATGAACACGAAGTAATAAGCTTGGAAGCAAGTCAAATCTCCACCCACATAAATACTTTGGCACGAGTGCAAATCAAGAGGACTTAAAACGAGTTGTAACGGGGCTAAGTGTAAGGGTATGGAAGGGAATTTTTCAAGTAGCTCAAACGATCCGATCCGGCTTATTACGAAATAACTAAATAAACAATGATATAACATAAACACTGATTTCATCATACTTATATCGTAAAAAGATATATTTTTATTTTGTTATTGAATTTCAATAAAATTGTATACTTTAAATCCCGATATTTTAGTATTTAAATCCTAAAAGTTGTTGAAAAAATATATAAATAAAAACTTGAAATTTTATGATTGATAAATTTTTTTATCAATCAGTCAAGTAATTTTATTATTGATGTAATATAATACTTACCAAAAATGGTGTTTGTTTTAGTAATCTTGTCAATATACGCATCAATGTTGTGAAACTTGAATCCGTGTAGATCACCACCAAAATCCTCATAGGGTGTAACATTTGAATTCATAAATAGATTTACTTTTTTGTTCTTATCCACATATTTGTTGAAGTATTGTAGTCACCAACAGAAACATTCTTTATAATGTAACACTATTTCAAATATATCTCTCAAAAATGTATATATATTTTTGTAATATGCTCTCATGAACCATGTTTCCCTGGCATATAAAAAGAATAAAAATGTTTAAAAAAGGCTATATAAATGAAGATAAAATGAAATTAATATATTTATAAACACACATAACATATCATACCTTTCGATCAATTAATATCATATTCTTTGAGATTATTTGCTCAGGATTATCCCAAAATGATTATCCCAAAACCGGATTACAAGAACTTTGATGATAGAGTCATCATTCGAGTCCTTAGAATTTGGAAGTTGATTGAGCATTATAAATTTGTTGTCACCAACCGATCTGTTTATTAGCAAGCAAAATATAAAACCGTCAAATCAAAGAAGGTAGAATGATTTGTTTAATAACATATTAATGTAATTGCCAGGAACACGAAAAACACATACTAACATGCTTGTCATTGCTTAGAGTAGTAGTGATAAACTCTGAGTTCCTAAGATACCAGAAGTGGCAGTGGATAATTCTAAGAACATAGTGTATTATATGCACAGTTGTCAATAGTGAATAGCGGTAAATAGCGAAGGGTCACCTATATGCTACGTAGCAAATAGCGGTAAATAGCGAACGCTATTTCGTGTTTAGCAATAAAGTAGTATAACTTTTTATAAAAATTTAGAAATACATCAAGTCAACTATTTTGGCAATTACAATCAACAAAAAAACATCCAATCCACCAAAATAGCTACAATACCTACTAGTTAGGGCTGTAAACGAGCCGAGTCGAGCCGATCCAGAGTGTGCTCGAGCTCGAGCTCGAACTTAATCGAGCTCGGCTCGTTTTCTTTATCGAGCTAAAAAATCGAGCTCGAGCTCGGCTCGTCGGCTCGAGCTCGTCGAGCCAGTCTCCTTTAATTTTTTAAAATTTTTAAAATTTTAGATTTTTATTTTTTTTATTTTTATTTTACAAATTTTGATATATAAAAGACAAAAATTATAATTTAACATAAATTAGAGAATTTATAACTTTATATGTTTTATTTTCGTTATTTTTTTATAAGGTTTAAGGTATCAAGTGACATAATATATGTATAAGTATGATATTATTATATATAGATATTAAAATTTAGGGTTTAATCTAAACGAGCCAACGGGCCGAGCTAACGAGTCGAGCCAAAACCGAGCCACGAGTCGAGCTGACCCTGGCTCGAGCTCGGCTCGTTTAGAAATCGAGCCAAGTCGAGCCGAGCTCATTTAAAGTCGAGCTTTTTTGAGTCGAGCTATTTTCGAGCGAGCCACGATTTTTGAACAGCCCTACTACTAGTTAGCAAATTATGATCAAGTAATCAACCCAAAAAACCTTCACGGTTTGCAGTTTTCACCAAAATAGCTAATAACCAAAATCACTAATCACTTAAATCTTCATATTCCGGACCCTCCTCCTCGCCGTCGTCATCATCATCATCATCATAGCGATCCACATCATCTTCAAAATATTTAAAAGCCTCAACATCAATTTCTTCTTCATCATCAACCACATCAAAATCATAATCGGGTTCATCTACTAAACCTCTTTCTCTAGGCCTTGAGCTCGATGTGGAAGTCTTGGTCCTTTTACTTCTTCTTGTCTCATAAGTTGCCTCATCCGCCCCGATAGCCGTTGCAACATGACCATATGTCAAATCTTCACCCTCGAACATTGGAGCATTTTCTTCATTCTCCTCTAACTCCTCTAAAGCTTCCATCAACCACTCATACGGATCTTCTAAATTTCCATCATCTAAGATAATCGGGTCAATCGTATCACGCATATCATACCTTCTTTTTAGCACCCGATTATACTTAATGTACACAAGATCACTAAGTTTTTGTTGATCAAGTCGACTTCTTTTTTTTGGAATGGAGCTATATAAATGAAAATATAATTAGTTAATAAGTAAATTTATATATATTTAATATCAAACAAAGAGCTTCTTACATGTTCAAATATGCTCCAATTGTGTTCGCACCCTGACGAACTACACGTTAAACTAAGAACTCTTATGGCAAACCTTTTATGTGTCGGTGCCGATGCTCCGTATTGCATCCGCCACTCCGCTAATTTAATAATATTTTACAAAAAAAATGAGTTAAAACTTATAACTTTTTATATTTAATATATACATATATATAACTATATATATAAAAAGCATACCCAGCGCAAGAGTTTCTCTCATTTTCTTGGTAAATGGAGTTCCAAAAATCCCTTCAACGTGTCAATATAACGGGATCTCAAGGTGAATTTTTTACTTTACTTCTTCGGTCAATGCCAACTTATCAATGCATGAATATAATCCACCTACAACCTCACTATCATTTCCACTTATAGATTGTTGTAGTACAAACTTGGATTCAAGTAATAACCCGCTACACGCAATGGTCGATGTAACTGATTATTCCACCTTTTATCAATTATTTTGAAAATTTCTTTATATTTTTCTTCTTTGTTCTTAAAAGAGGCGGCAATAATATCCTTTTCCCTATCCATAGCCTCATAAATATAACCCATCAGAGGCTTTCTCTCTCCATCAACTAAACGAAGCACTCCTAACAGGATAACCAACTTTCACAGTAAGATTTACATTGTTCCAAAAGCTAGGTAATAAAATAGTAGTGGCGATTGGCCTACCTCCCGCCTCCTTTGCAAACTTGCTTTTGGAACACGCCGAAGAAGTGAACATTTCTCTTAACTTCCTTTTGTTTGCTTTGAAACAATTAAGGGTGATAAAAGCAGTGGCAAATCGAGTCTTTGCGAACCTAACCATGTCTTTTTGCCCCGTGAACTCTCTCATCATGTTTAGTAGCAATGTGCGGTTGTATATATATGTGTTCACTGCAATTGCCCTTTCAATAGTTCTTTTTAAATGGGGCAATTTAAATATGTCTTCAAACATCAAGTCAATGCAATGGGCCGCGCAAGGAGTCCAATACATGTGCTTATATTTTTCTTTAATAAGTTTGCCTAAATATGGGAAAAAAGTGTTAGACTTAGGACTTTGGGTGACACAAGAATTTTAAAATAAAAAGTATTTTGTTATAAACTTACCGGCACTAACATTATTACTTGCGCTATCCGTCACAACTTGAATAACATTTTCCGGCCCAATCTTCTTGATAAATCGGTCAAACAATTTGAACATGTTCTCACCCGTGTGAGAATAGCTAGAGGCATCGACCGACTCAATAAACTACTACCGCGAGGAGTGTTAACTAGAAAGTTTATTAACGACCTTCCTCTTCGGTCCCTCCATCCATCGGCCATCAACGAGCACCCATAAGTTGACTTCTCTGCCTCATTTTCTAGCATAAGTTTTTTCGTATGCTCTTTCTCTAGCTTCAACATCGTAACGTGTACCTCATGATAGATAGGGGGTTTCATACCACCACCGTATTAGCCTAATGCATCAATTGCGGGCCCTAGACTATCATACTTCAACGCATTGTAAGAAATAGACGCCTCATACATCCAACGACAAAACCTTTGCACCGCATCAAGCCTAAGCTTCTTTTGGGCATTTTTATATTCTACACTTCCAACTAAGTTCCCCCCCCCCCCCCCTCCCCTTTCTTCCCTGTTGTGGTAGATGGCTTGAACACCGAATATAACGGGCCTTTTGCTTTTTTATTAGAAGTATTGGTCGCATCGGTTGATGAAGCGAGCCTCTTTCCCTTTGATTTACTAAGGAGTTCAATTTCATCTTCATCTTCATCTTCTTCTAAATCAACCACATCATCAAAATGTGGTATTTCACTCATTGCTTCTTTTGCTTGTTTCTTCTTCTCAAACATCTCTTTAAATAAGTTTTTCACTTCGGCGTAAACTTTGGTATATTTTGCCACGTCCGGGGAGTCGCATGCAAGGTGATGTTTGTGCCTTGTAATCCCACAACTTGAAACAGAATGACAAAAATTGCATCTAACTGACTTTTTTGATCCGTCTGCCTTAGTCCCGTAATTCCACTCGGGATCAGGATCTCTCATTCTGATGACGATGACTGATTAGCAGCTGGTTCATTAAATAGTTCACTAAATAGTTCAGCAAATAAACACTCAAATAATTACCTATTTTTACTTGTTATAATTACTATTCTTATAATAACTTCCTCTTAAACAATTTGATTGTTATAATAACTATTCTTATAATAATATCCTCTTAAACAAACTGATGATAATTTGATATGGTCTTAAATAAACACCCAACCAACCCAAAGATGACTGATCAGCAACGACCCTCAAATAGTTTATTAAAGAAACAAAAAACTTGAAATTGAGGTGTTGAATACTTAATTGATGGAGATTTAAGAAGAATAAAACCTTAAATTGAAGAAGAAAACCTGATATTGAAGACCAATTGTGAACGTTGGGGGAGTATACGGTGCGACGGTAGGTGAAATAGGGAGAGAGAAGGTTTTGAATAAAAAACCCTAAAAAGTCTAAAAGTACTCTTTATAAAAACTTGAATTAAAAAAAAACAAAATCCGTACATCCGCTACCCACCGCTATTATGTCGATATCTAGCAGACCATATCCGCATCGCTACGTAGCGCGGTATAGCGCCCGCTACAATCGCTTTTGACAACTATGATTATATGTAATAGTTGAATCCAATAGTATATATGGAATGTTTAAAATTTGAATTATAATCCCGTGTGATTAGTCAAAATTTTAGTAAGTTGTTACAATTTAAAAAAATTGATTTACTAAATAAGTATTTAAACTAATAATCCTTGATCGTAGCTTTCCATAGTTATCTTGAATAATTATGGTAAAGTCATTTTTTAAAGGAATATTGGATTTTAATAATCCCTACTAAATGGTATTGGCCGATAATAATCCCTATTCGTTTTATCGCTGGAGGTGGTCCCAAATTCAAAAAAGTTGGCTCCAAATGGTCCTCCGTTAAAAATGACTTAACGACGTTATAGTTTTTTCTGAATTTCAAACCAACGTTTTAGGGCTTTTGATCGTTAGGAAGATACGAGTCGATTGGTGTAAAACTTAGCTCGAAACAATGATCCAAAAGACTTGATTTTGGTTAATTGTAAGTTCAAACACCCGAATTGAAGCATTGTTTCGTCACTTTGAAGCACTATTTCGAACTAAGTTTTACACCAATCGACTCGTATCCTCCTAACGATCAAAAGCCCTAAAAAATTGGTTTGAAATTCAGAAAAAACTATAACGTCGTTAAGTCATTTTTAACGGGGGACCATTGGGGGGGGCAACTTTTTTGAATTTGGGACCGCCACCGATGATAAAACGAATAGGGATTATTATCGGCCAATACCATTTAATAGAGATTATTAAAATCTAATATTCCTTTTTTAAATATGCTTTTTCCCAACTTTATTCAAAACTGTTAAAATATCATGGAATATAATATTTTTGTTAACTATATATTATTATAGTTATCAATATCTAATATTTTAATAAAAAACAACACCGAAAAAGTGATATTATATCCCAATAAAGTTGATCTTCATTTTTTAGATATACTCTAAAATTGTTGATTAGTCAACCTCATCTATTACGCATTTTCTGTTAGAAATTGTGAATCAACTATGCATTCTCTGTTAGGAATTGTGATTTAAATTGTGTGATTCAAATTGATATAATGTATAATATTATCAATTGAAAAGTAATATTATATTACCAATGCTTTAGTATTTAATTCCTAAGATTTGTTGAAAAAAAATATATATACAAAAAGTTGAAGTTTTATGATTAACAATTTTTTTATCAACTAGTCAAATATTAGTATATAAGTATATAAGTGTTTAAACAACTAATAACTCTTGATTGTAGTTTTTCATGAATATCTTGAATACAACGACCTTTAAAAGAAAAAAAGTCCTAAAAATCGGATTACAAAAATACGTAGACCTTTAAAACAAAAGGTCCTAAAACTCGACCAAGGAAAGGTTCAAACTCAAGACCTATGGATTAAAACACCACAATTAAACCACAAGACCAGCTTTCATTTTGTGTTAAGCTATAGTCTCAAATCAATAAATAAAAAAGTAATATCGAAAATATAAAAAAATTCATTGGCTAACATATGGCAGCCAGGTGTTGGACCTTCACTAAAAACATTGTAACATTAGGTTTCTCTTTATAGGGTAGGGTTAACGTAAAAAACCATATTTTTGTGAGAAGAATAAGAATAGATATTAGCCCTTGGATCTAGGATCTAGTGGTTGAGATTAGTAGTTTTTAAATACTGTATAGTTTTCTATTTACATGGTATAGTGTCCTATTTTAGTGGTGTGCTTGATTTTAAAGTCTTCTCACACTTCTCACAAAACAATGGTTTTTTATTTGAACCTTTTTTCCTATTTATATATAGTATAATGTTATTTAACATGTTAGGATGTAAATTTGAGAAGAACAATTGAACAATTATAACGAAAAAGAGCAACGCATGAGTAGAAAAATTAGGAAAATAATGTTAACTGAAATAAAAAGTTTAATTGAATAACATGGTGACGTCACCACAAACTCGCCATATTCTTTTTTTGTCTCTCTACCACCGTCTCTTTGTTTTTACCACCGATCCTTACAGAGAGTGTATTCTTTTTAATTGGGAATGGGATATTTTACACTCATTTATAATATATTGGCCTTGTAGATAGCCATAAAATTCAACAAACCATACCCATTTGCTGATTATTTTTTTTATTATTATTTTTATGATATGTATCTTCTTCCTTTTAAAGTATACATTTACATGATCAATTTAATCAAGAAAACTTCGAAAATTTGAGAAAACAATAAGCAATAACTCAAAGTCTTTTGCATACAGGCTACCAGCGCAGATCAACAAATGCAATACAGGCTACCAGCGCAGATCAACAAATGCAATACTATAGAGATTATGCAATGATTTGTATACAAATAATACATTTAAAGAAATTAAATTAAGATCGATTCGTGACTTTTTGATTTAATCATACATTTTGTCTTTAAACATAATAAAAAAAGTCATACTAAAACATCATAACATTCTTCTAAAGATGTCAGCCTCTTCAGTCCAATATCATGTGTCTTCATTCAAGCTAGCTACCTTAGTCTATTTACCTGCGTTACGCTGAGTGAGTTCTAGTTAATCACGTAACATACTTTACATTCACATATACGTACCCGATGTACATATTACATACTTAACATATTTATCATTCTTCCATATATGCATACTTTCATTCTTTCATGTTTTCTTTCTTTAACATACACAGTACATTCATAACTATCCTTACATTATTAAGAACATTTCGCCCTATATACCTCGGATATTATTAGGGTTCGGCACCCTTCATCCTCTGATATTATTAGGGTCTGGTGCCCTTCATCCTCGGATATTATTAGGGTTTGGTGCCCTCCATCCTCGGATATTATAACACTTCTAAGTTAGTGTAACCCCTAGCTAACGGGGGTCCGAGGGCAGCGCCCCTGGAAGTGGAGTCTAGGGGCAACAAACCCTAGCATGGTCCAAGGAGAAGAGCCCCTGGCTGGGGTCGAGTTGCCAGGTTAGCTTGGAAAATTTTATTTTCATTTACAGTCCTTTACTAAAATTCATCAGAAAACTTAAGTATGGACTAATCTAATCGAATGGAAATTCTAATCGAATGACCATTCAATTCGATTACTTTGTCATTTGATTCAATTACTTTTTGGCCCATTCGATTCGATTACTTTACTATTCAATTCGATTACTTTTCTGTCAATTCGATTACTTTTTGACCCATTCGATTCGATTACTTATCAACTCGATTCGCTTTCTTATTGAATAAGGTTTCTTAAGGACTCGATTTATTTATGATTTCCATTCTCTAACACTTTCCAACCTTTAAATTCGACTCGTTTTATCCATCTTGCATAAGAAACGGGCCTTGGTATCCAATGACATCATTTTCTTCCAATAAATCGGTCCAAACGTTACCCGTTTGTCCCGTTTCATTCTAAAACACCTCGTTAACATCCAAGTTCATATTTTTCTTGCATAAAAATGCCCGATTTGCCTTAGTATCAAATTTTAAGGCAAACCGACCTTAAAAACGTAACATTTAATCTAAAACGTACCTTTATGGGTTTACTTCTAGCTACGGTTTGGCTCGATACGTTATTATGGACTTTTCCTTGTTTGTATGATGAAGATCTAGCAAAAACCCTTCTTGGTTCGGATTCAAATCTAATCCGAAATGAAGAGGAGTGTTTGTGTGTGTTTTTTAGTGTGTAGGGAGGCTAGAAGATAGAAATTAGGGTTTTAGGGTTTTAGGGAGGTTTAAGGGGTTTATATGCCCTTAAGCCCATGGACCTAAGGCTCATCACCATCCCATTTTCCATCTTTTATGGACCAAGCTTCACTCAATTATTTTATTAACTTAACTAAATATTAACACACCCTTAAGTAAACAATTCCTTTTATTTATTATTATCAAAAGTAAGATGTTACACATAACAAAAGATCAAACGAAGAAAGTGTGACAAGTACAACAACTTCTCTTTCTGATCAACGCGGTGTTGACTGGGAGATCGTACGTTGATGAGATTTAGTGAAGTACATGCAATGTTTTTAAACTCGAACCAGACCGGCAGTCTAATGGGTCGAACCAGGAATCAACCATAACAACAGTCCGATTTACTACCTTCAAAACGTTCTCAATTTAACCGGCAGGTTATAACGATTTCCCACTTAACCATTGAACCGTTCGGTTCGGTTGAACCGATAGACAAAATAAAACTCAAACCAGGCGAATTATAATGATTTTTGGCTGAACCAGTGAACAGTTTGGTTCGGTTCGGTTGAACGAGTAGGCAAAACAAAACTCAAACCAGCCTATTATGATGATTTTCGGTTGAACCAGTGAACCGTTCGGTTCGGTTGAACTGGTAGGAAAAACAAAATTCAAATGAAAATCATTAAGAATATAAAATGATGATATGAGTTTCGAACTTGTGTGTGCTCCAAAAATTTGAACAATGGAACTCAGCAACTCCACCTACCTAATTTTTGTGTTGTTTTGATGATCATTATATATTATAATTCACGAGATATAATTAAAAGATTAGTAAACTGTAAAACTTATAAATATTCCTTATCATATATTCTTTTTTACTTTTAACCTTAAAGCATTAAAACATAAACTTAAAATTGTTTTAAAAGTTATTATATTTTTTTTATTTTTTTAATTAATTGTGATGTCATCTAGTTCTTGAATCCGGCCTGACCGGTCCGACTAGTGAACCATAGGGCGGCCGGTTCGATGAACGATCCAGTTATGAAAACATTACAAGGGAAATAAGTTGTTTTTCATTTTTAAGATTGGGTTTTTGAAAATAACTTTCATAATAAAAACAGCTATGGCTTCACCCTACGTGTATGAATTACCCACGGGTTTTATCCCATTTTATATGTTGAAAACATATTAGTTTATAAAGATATCTATCATGAAACTTTACTCTTTTATGTTTGTTTAGAAATCAAAATCTTTGAAGCTCAATTAGTTACACATGTATAAAATCGATTTTTAATATGTTTATCACTTAAGAATCATGATTATTCAAGTGTAGCAGATATACTTTAAGTGAGAAACATAAAGGTTTCATGCGCGTGTATGTGGGTGTAGAGCCGAATTGATAACAATTCTTCTAGCCTTCTTGTACCTTGGATGTGACATGTGCTAGGAAAGTTGATGGATGATGCTCACATGTTTCTTGAAGAATAACCGAAGGTTAGTGTAATGAAAATAAGGGTTACCTGTTAAGAAAATAGGAATCGGGTTTTACCTTAAGAAATGAAATGAATTTAGTTGCAAACAAGGATTTGGATGGAAAAAGCTTGGTGTTCTTCACTTCTACTTTATCAAAACCGAAAATGATGAAGAATTGAATGGGAATCGACTTTTTGATGAAAATAGGATGAACATATTGTTGGATTCTTATATGTTGAGGCATGTTGCATGTCTTTCGGTTGGAGGATGGAAATGACCAAATGGAGGGAGGGGGAGGTTTTATGTTTGATGGAGAATGAGAGATGGAGGTGGAGGTTTTCAGTTAGAGTGAAAGAAGGAGGCAAGGCTACTTTTTGATCATCTGAGAGCCAATGATATTAAATGCAACAAATCTTTAGGTATGTGTGCTACACTTGGACATGAGATAGATAAACGCTTGTGTGTGTGTTTGTGATAAAATTCGGTTTGAGGTGTTGTGGGTGGGGTTTTGTTTTTGTTAAAAAGGTTAATATTTTGATTATGTTTATATATTGCTATATTTTTAAAAACCAATAATGTAATGTGTTACTAATAAAGGTGATTTATAATAATTCAGTATATGACTGCATTACGTTCATAATGTAATACGCGGGCTTTAATATGATTGCTTGTTTAATCTATATTAATATGAACTTGTGTCCAGTGACGGACCCAAAAAAAAGTTTTCATGGGGGCGAAAGTTTATTGGAGTCATTTGTTTTTGGCCATATAATAACATTTAATGTGCTTCAGATCATATAAACAAAAGATAATAAATGCTATATTTAGTAATAATAAATCAAAAACAACTTGGTACAAGTACAAGCACTCTCTCATGCTATCATAGTATCACACTTACTAAACAAAAAAAAAACAACTAAAATTAAAAAAGAAAGTGTATTGTCAAATAATTTACATGTTTTTGGAGAAAAGTAAACATATAATATAATAGAATATTAGATTTAGGATAAATAGTACGTTTTTACATAGGTCCAATCACTTGCCTTTATTATTATTTCTTTTATTATTGTCACTTTAGTCTCCTTCTTCACTCAATTTGTATAAAAGAGTTACCATGATCTAAAAACTCTTTAGTGCTTCATGTTTCTTCTTTACTTTTATTTTTAGTTGCAGCTCATTTTATGGGGTTGGCTTTCAAAGCTTAAGGAAGGTGATTACAAAATATCATTGGGGCGCTCGAGATTGTCACATAGCTATTACACTAAAGAAAAAAATTTAAGGGGGTCGGATGCCCACCATCATCAAAGCCTCGGTCCTCCTCTGCTTGTGTCACACCCTGACCAAAGCGGCGGAACATGCCGGGGCACTAATAAGATTGTTCAAATGCACATGACACTATTAATGTGACAATATTTAAATAACTCAATGATTTCATTCAACATCATATAACAACACAACTTGTTCATACAAATGAAACAAAGTACAAGGAAAATAAATAGTTAATTTAACTAATAACCTAAACGGTTCAAAATAAGATAACATCAACCAATTATCAAATTTGTAGCATTGCATAGGATATATTTTTTCAACGCGTATGTTAGTGAGCAATTCCACAAATTTGTATATATAATATGACGCAAAAATCCACAATTCATATGTGAAACTATATATAAAAATGACAATTAAGGTATATTAATCATAAGTAAATGAGGCTCCGTCTATTAAGTAAAACTACCAAATTACAAGGAGGAGGGTAATATCATACTTATTGAGGATGAGGATGAGGTTAACCAACAAAAGCAATAAACATTTAGCAATTAATCATATGAGGCGTATAACACACAATTGGGCAATTATTCTAAGCAACACATAACCTAGAGTTTGTGGTTTGAGGATCTAGGTCTTCAATTGTTTCTGTTTGAATAAGTATGCAGCTACCCCCAAAGTATAGAAGAGAAAACGAAAATGAATTGCTCACTTGGAAAAGGTGACGTTGATGAAGAAAAAATCATAGAATAAATCCTCAAGTAAGCAAGCCTGACGGTTCGGCTTAACGCGTGTGTCCTAGATTGAAAGTAAGTCCTTGAGTTAATATTGAGTCTTTGAGTACGAAATATATATGGTATAATGGTTCATAATAACAAGGATTGGGTACGTTTTCGAGATTTTAAGTTATATTTTACAAAACATGGTTAAACAAAGTAAAGATAAAATGAAATGAGATTTACAGGAAACCGGGTCTTTAATGTTTAGTTTTACTCAACTTTTGTTAAGTTTTACATAGGTGAGTTGGTTTAGTGCAAGTGTGCACGATCCCACTAATTTACGCATTAAGATCCGACTTTTAATGGTTTGTTTAGTTTAGTCGGTTCGGGACTTGATAAAGTACCAAATACAAATCCAACTTACCATAATATTAAAATATATGAATTACTTCAATAAAATCAGTAACTTAAACAAGTTTGAGAATTTTTATCAATTAAAGTCCCAAACTCGGGTTTAAGCTAGTGTTTGGTGTAAATCGGCCAGATATTGGTATAAGACCAAGTTTGGTTCCAACACACCATAATCATAAGAAATATAAATTAATAATATAAAATGAAACATAAGCTAAGAAGTTAGGATGATTTTTGGTAGTTTGGACTGTGACTAGCTCTTTAAAACGAGAAGTTCTATTTGTACTCGGTTTTTATCCGAAACTTGGTTCAAGCCAAGATCTGTTCCAACACTTCCACATTTCTAAGTAATATGAGTAATATACAGTAAAACATAACTAAAAAGATAGGTTGAACGCTGACTAGCTCGTTAAGACGAGTGTTCGATTTTACTTGGTTTTGATCCAAAACTTGGTTCAAGCCTTAAATGAGCTTAAACGAACAAAACCAGCAAACAGTCTGCACTTGTACGCTACGCGACCAGCTTGAAAAGACTCACGTCACACCGCGCGACGCTAGGGTTTGAGCAGCTAGTTTCAATTTTGGCAATAATGGTCACTATGGTTTTTTAAGGTTCTTTCGAGTCGATTTCAAGCGAGATAAAATGCAGGTTGAATATATAACTACATATAAACATTGAATAACATAAAACTCCAACTTTTATTAATCTCGGAATATTTTGGTTAAAAAACCAGGTTCAGGTTAAGATAAAAAGAATACAAAATCAAAACCGAAAAACGACGAATTTCACAGGCCGTGTTACAAATTTTTGTAGTGGGCTTTGTTAACAAAATTTGGCCAGGTCTATAAATCTAAGTTTGGTAATTATTAGGTCGAGTCTAAGGGGGTGTTTGGCCTAGCTTATATTTTTGTGCTTATGCTTATATCTTTTTGAAGCTTATAGCTTATTTTATATCATTTAATAAACCCTTTTTAAGTGTTTGGATTAGTTTATATTCTACTAGTTGATTATACATCTTAATAAGTTGTTAAATCCATCCTTTTTAATTTGTTATGGTAATAAGTTACTTCAATATTATTAATCCATCACCATTTGAAGGCAAATGAGTAATTTACCCCCTTAAACAAATAAGCTTCTTCAAATAAGTTAAAATAACCATATTCAAATAAGCTTCTACAAATTAGCTTATATAAGCTTATAAGCCTAAGCTAAAAAAGCTAAACCAAACACCAAATGAAGCTTATTTTATAAACAAAGCTAAAAAAACTATAAGCTTTGCTAAAAAGGCTAGGCTAAACACCCCCTAAATATATATATATATATCGGGTTACCAGCAGTCGGGTCAAACCCAATTAATTATACCTAAGCGTGATTAGGGCTAAGTTAAACTAATTGGGCTTCGTGTATTGGGAAAATTTATAATATTACAATTTCAAGTGACTTTCTGCATCATGAGAGGTACATTATGCAGTTAAAACTGTAATCCACTCATCGCTTCACCTTCCAATTGCTTTCTTACACACATCTGTCTAGCCTTCCACGTATGATCTGCTCCAGATTATTGTTTTCTATTCTGGTTTAACATCCAGCCACCGTCATAAAACATCAATGGCGACATCATAAGTTTCCCTGCATGTGGCTCGTCCTCTTCATCTACAATTTCCCCCCCTTGGTCAATTGCTCAAAGGATGAGCGTTATACCCAAGACATCGGCGCCGTAATACGACATTAAGAATTCATCAACGTCGACCACGATACGCCGCACCTATTGTCTACCACCACGGAGACCATAGCGGCTAAAAATAGGTTTCACGTGCTCATTATGTAAGGTTCTTACACTCAGTTGTATCAATTTTGTATTCAACGGTTTGATTTTTTTATGTTTATTTGAGTTATGTTCGTAATTGATATCTGTTAATGTGAGTGATTATGATGGAATTTGTTAATATTTCTCATTTTTTGGTCAGAGTTAGCATGGGATTTGTGGAGTGGAGGTGTTAATATTATAACCAGATAACACCTTCATCCAGAATGCATCAACCCTCCGAATTCACAAAGCTCCAACGAGTGGTAAGCTACCACCACCTGTCAATGTCTTAGTTTGAAATTAGGGCTATTTTTTAGGTTTCTGTTTAGTATAATGTAATGTTAGCAGCTCTATACCACACCATAATATTACTTCTTGATAATTGCATTGGTTATTTAATGTTAGCACTGATTTCCCTTTTATCATTCTGACTCAAGTATGGACAATTATGGATTCGAGTACTCTGAGAAGGAATTTAAAGAAGAATATGTTGACATTGAAACAATTCGAAAGGTAGACTTATAAAATTTGTGATTTCCAACTTTATTTCGTGCTTTGAAATAGCCTTTTGCTGATAAGAATAGGGCTCTCTTAGATGCGTACTCCCAAACTGAAAAACAGTTATATTTAATAAAATCTGCATACTCCTGATGAATTTTAAAATCCCCAAATTGAAATTATAAATCATGTAGCCGTCAATAAAATACTTAACTGCTCACTTAATTTGCATCCAAAGAAAACCCTTAAACAAACAAGATTTTTTAATTTACAATAGACGTATGATCCGTTACATTAGCCTACATTACTTCTTGGAAGCATAAAAGCAGTTCAAAATACCTTCTTATGAAAACAAACAACTAGATATACATTATTCTTCATTTTTTTGCTGCACATTTTTATTTGCTTCGTTAATTTGACTGTTTATATTTTCCTTCTTTATTTCATGACATCTAGGGCAACTTAATTTGCTAAGAGCTGATGTTGAGGTTAGATACCTTCTGTTCTTTATTGCTTTATTTGGTCTATTGCATTCTAGATTTGTTTTTATGTTTACATGTGTTTTAGCTATGGGCTAGGCACTTCACATACTTGAATAACTATCAGGTGGATATGGGTGTGGTTGGTTTAAGAGTAAAACTGTGTTATGTTGTGGTCTCCGATCCATCATGGGTCGGGTCCGGTTTAGACGAATAGACAGAATTAGGAGTTTAAGCTGTTTTAGTTTTGGCCAAGCCCAAAAGCTCTAATCAGGCCCAGTTTAGTTAAAGGGTTAAACCCTAATTGTCTAGTCTATATATTCTCTCCTGTACTTGTAAGTTTGTATCACTCAATAATAAGAAAACCCTAGTTATCGACAGTGGACGTAGGTCATACACCGTGACCGAACCACTTAAATCCTTGTGTCTCTTTCGTTTATTCTTTCGGTTTTACTATTGTATTCGTGTTTGTGTGTGACTCCGAACCTAACAATTGGCATCAGAGCCTGGTTCTCGATTATACACACAGTTCCGCCGCCGCTGCTCCGCTGCTACAGTACCGCCGCTGCTGCTACAGTACCGCCGCCGCCGCTACAGTACCGCCGCCGCCGCTACAGTATCGCGCCGCCGCTACAGTACCGCCGCCGCTGCTACAATTCCGCCGCCGCTGATTAGGGTTCCGCAACTGCTGGTTCGTTTTTTCTGATCAGTTTCCAGTCCTTTTATTCCTTGGGTAGTTTGGTTGTTTGCTGTAATCAAAACTCAGTTTGGATAATGGCTGAGGACGGAAAGATCAAGATTGAGAAGTTTGATGGTCAGGATTTTGGATGGTGGAAAATGCAAATTGAGGATTTGCTATGTCAGAAAGACTTAATGGAAGCACTAGAAGAGAGGAAACCGGAAAGTATGAAAGATGATGAGTGGAAGGTACTTGACAGAAAAGCCATAGCTGTTATTAGACTCTCACTAGCTAAGAATGTGGCATTCAATATTGTAAATGAAACTACCACATATGGTCTTATGAAAGCCTTGTCAAATATGTATGAAAAGCCTTCTGCATCAAACAAGGTATTTCTGATTAGACAGCTAGTTAACACCAGAATGAAGGAAGGGGCATCTGTTACCTCTCATGTTAATGACTTCAACACTATTATTTCTCGTTTGTCTTCTGTTGATATCAAGTTTGATGATGAAGTTCAAGCGTTACTCTTGTTATCCTCGTTACCCGAAAGTTGGTCAGGGACTGTTACTGCAGTTAGTAGTTCTTCTGGGAATACTAAGCTTACTTTTGAAGGAGTCCGGGATTTGATTTTAGGGGAGGACATAAGAAGAAGGAATTCTGGTGAGACGTCTAGTTCTATATTGAGCACCGAAGGGAGAGGTAGGAGAAGAGAGAAATGTAATGGCAGGGGTAGGTCAAAGTCTAGAAGAAGAAGTCAGTCAAAGCCCAGAAAAGACATTGAGTGTTGGAATTGCAAAGAAATGGGGCATTTCAGAAACCAATGCCCTAACCCCTCAATTTCAAAAGAAAAGAAAGAATCTAAGAAGGAAGTTAATCTGGCCACCGGTTCAGATGATTCAGAAGGTTCAGAAGAGACTCTTATCTGCTGTGTTGAAGAATCAACAGATTCATGGATTATGGATTCTGGTGCATCTTTTCATGCCACTTATAGCACGAAGAAGATGAAGAATCTCCGAACAGGTAATTTTGGTAAAGTTCGTTTGGCTAATAATTATGCTGTTGATATCACGGGGATGGGGGATATTGAACTAAAAACTTCATTGGGCACCTCATGGACTCTAAAGGATGTTCGGGTCGTTCCTAGCCTTAGAAGAAAGCTAATTTCTGTTGGGCAGTTAGATGACCAAGGATATGATGTTATGTTTGGTGGGGGTCAATGGAAAGTTGTAAAAGGGAATCTTGTGATCGCCAGAGGTAAAAAGAAGGGCACTTTATACATGGTTGAAATTCCAGTTGATGGGGTAAATGCAGTGACCAGTGGACCGAGTCAGTCTAGTTTGTGGCACCAACGACTCGGCCACATGAGTGAAAAAGGGATGAAAATGCTCGTTGCTAGAGGAAAAATTCCAGAACTGAAGAAGGTTGAATCTGAATTTTGTGAACCATGTGTTTTCGGTAAAAAGAAGAAAGTATCTTTTGTGAAGACCGGAAAACAACCGAAAGCTCAGAAATTGGAGCTTATTCACTCTGATGTCTATGGACCAACTTCAGTCTCTTCTTTGGGAGGATCGCACTATTATGTCACCTTCATTGATGATTCGACACGCAAGGTATGGGTTTACTTTCTTAAAAATAAATCTGATGTTTTTGATACTTTTAAGAAATGGAAAACTGCTGTTGAATTGGAAACTGATTTGAAGGTGAAATGCTTGAAGTCGGATAACGGTGGTGAATACGTTAGCAAAGAATTCCATGATTATTGTGAAGAGTACGGTATTCGGATGATCTTTACAGTCCCTGGCACTCCTCAACAAAATGGAGTGGCAGAACGAATGAACAGGACGTTAAATGAAAGGGCAAGAAGCATGAGACTTAATGCCGGGCTTCCAAAGACGTTCTGGGCAGATGCAGTTAACACTGCAGCTTATTTAATTAACCGGGGATTGTCAGTACCGCTGGGTTTCAAGACACCAGAAGAAGAGTGGAAAGGTAAAGCTGCAGATTATAAGCATTTGAAAGTCTTTGGGTGTAGCGCTTATGATCTAGTGAAAAATGACAAGCTTGATGCTAAAGCTAAAAAATATGTTTTCATTGGATATGGGTCAAACGAAATGGGCTACAGGCTTTGGGATTTAGAAAGCAGAAAAGTAGTCAGAAGCAAGCATGCAACTTTTAATGAGGCTGAGTTATACAAAGATAGAAACACTTCAAAATCAAGGAATCAGAAAAAGCAGGTTGAATATGAAATTGATGCTCAGAAAAAGACAGTTGAGTCAGCTACCGAACCCGAGACAGAAACTGAAAAAACCACAGTTCCTGAATTTGAAGATGATGATATTGGTGGAAATGAAGAGTCAGAGGGAGTCTCTGACAGTGGGAGTTCAGAGTCTGAGGATGAACAGTCTCCACAAGAACCTGACCCGCCTCAGCACTGGGTTAGGAGGTCCACCAGAGTTTCTAAACAGCCGGTACGTTACAAACCTTCAGTTAATTATCTCCTTTTAACTGAAAATGGTGAGCCAGAGAGTTATTATGAAGCACTTAAGTTGAAAGATTCGCTCCAGTGGGAGCATGCTATGAAGGAGGAGATGAACTCTTTGAGTAAAAACCAGACATGGGTTTTAACCAAGTTTCCACCAGATAAAAGAGTTCTACAGAATAAATGGGTCTATAGAGTCAAGGAAGAACATGATGGGTCTAAACGATACAAAGCTCGTTTAGTGGTCAAGGGTTTCCAGCAAAAGAAGGGAATTGATTATAATGAAATATTCTCTCCAGTTGTGAAGATGACCACCATCGGATTGATCTTAAGTATTGTTGCTGCAGAAAATTTACATCTAGAGCAATTAGATGTTAAGACATCATTTTTACATGGTGATCTTGACGAGGAGATCTATATGGCACAACCTGAGGGATTTCAGGTTGCCGGGAAAGAAAAATGGGTCTGCAAATTGAAGAAAAGCTTGTATGGTCTGAAGCAGGCACCTAGGCAATGGTACCTAAAGTTTGATGATTTTATGGTGAGAACTGGGTACAAGAAATGCGAGGCCGACCATTGCTGCTACTTAAAGAAGTTTAAAGGCTCATATATCATTCTACTTCTTTATGTAGATGATATGTTAATTGCAGGATCTGATATGAAGGAGATTCGCAAGTTGAAGAAACAGTTGTTTGATGAATTTGAGATGAAAGATCTTGGTCCAGCCAAACAGATTTTGGGGATGAGTATATCCAGAAAGAAAGATGGCTCCATAACACTATCCCAAGAGAAATACATAGGGAAAGTGTTAGAAAGATTCAGGATGAATGATGAGAAGACTAAACCGAGAAACACACCTTTGGGAAGTTATTTCAAACTTACCAAAGACCAGTCTCCCAGAACAGAGGAAGAAAGAACAGAGATGGCTAAAGTTCCGTATGCATCTGCTGTTGGCAGTCTCATGTACGCCATGGTTTGTACACGGCCAGACATTGCTCATGCTGTCGGGGTAGTTAGTCGTTTTATGTCGGATCCTAGAAAGGAACATTGGGAAGCGGTGAAATGGTTACTCAGATACTTAAAGGGTACTTCCAGTTTGGGGTTATGTTTTAAGGGGAAGGATACAATTCTCAGGGGTTATTCAGATGCTGATCTGGGTGGATGTAAGAAGACGTTTAAAAGCACTACTGGTTATGTTTTCACAGTTGGGGGAACAGCAGTATGTTGGATGTCCAGACTTCAGAAAAGTGTTGCTTTATCAACCACTGAGGCAGAATATATGGCAGCAGCCGAAGCAAGTAAAGAATTAGTATGGTTGAGAACTTTTCTTGAAGAGTTGGGAAAGAAACAGGCAGAGTTCTTCTTATATTGTGACAATGAGAGTGCAGTGAAACTTGCGAAGAATCCAGTCTATCATTCGAAGACTAAGCACATTGGGAGGAGATATCACTTTGTCAGAGATTTGATCAGTGATGGTGTTTTCAGTTTGAAAAATATCTCAGGTGCTAAGAATCCAGCAGATATGTTCACCAAGCCAGCGATACTGGATAAGCTGAAGCTGTGCAGAGCTTCAGCAGGCCTTCAGGAATAACGTTGAGAAGGCGAATGGTAACTAGGAGGTGCAAAACCAGATGGGTTTTATTTTACATGTACAAGGCAATGCAGGTGAAGACATTTTACGTCTCCAAATGGGAGTAGGTTGAAATGTTTGATGCATCCAAGTGGTGGTTTAGAGAAGATGTCTCGAAGCCCAAGTGGGAGATTGTTATGTTGTGGTCTCCGATCCATCATGGGTCGGGTCCGGTTTAGACGAATAGACAGAATTAGGAGTTTAAGCTGTTTGAGTTTTGGCCAAGCCCAAAAGCTCTAATCAGGCCCAGTTTAGTTAAAGGGTTAAACCCTAATTGTCTAGTCTATATATTCTCTCCTGTACTTGTAAGTTTGTATCACTCAATAATAAGAAAACCCTAGTTATCGACAGTGGACGTAGGTCATACACCGTGACCGAACCACTTAAATCCTTGTGTCTCTTTCGTTTATTCTTTCGGTTTTACTATTGTATTCGTGTTTGTGTGTGACTCCGAACCTAACAAACTGAACCCAAATCAATATGTTTGCTTATTAAGAACGGGTTGATGCATTTTGACCCGTATGTTATCTCATAATGGATCAAAGCGTTTTTTTGTCTGGTCATAAATTTAATCGAAAGTGATATGTTCTATTTTTTTGTAATGGGTGAAAATGGTTTTGGTTTTGGTTTAGATGAACACCTTCGTGTTTTTACGAGATCAAAACGGATGTAGTCGGTTCAGGAATAAAACTGAACCTGAATCAACCCGTCTGCGTTTTCAGAATGAATCAACGTTTTTGTTTTAGCCTATACGAATTTTTTGTTCTCTACCGGGTAGAAAGGGGTTTTGTTGGTCCCGACATAAAACTAAACCGAAACACCCAAACGGCCCATTTTCTGTTTTACAAGGAGTCACAAAGTTTTTGAATTTATTGTTACATATAACCTTTTATTACTTCCATAAATAACAATAATAACATTGGACCATTTGCATTTTTATGACTGATATACCTAAAATGTGTTGGCTTATTATGACCGATGTACCCAAAACATGAACCAACCACACCCGTTATTCATAATACTGCAAAAATCTCTATTACCTAACATGTAGAGTGAAGAGTGATTGACAAATAACTTATTGGTACTCCGTTCTCTATCATTCATGACCTTTTTCCTATAAATGAACTGGACTAACATGAACAAGGGCATGTTCCTGTTCACTCATTTAACTTTTAACGAACACGAACACGTACACTAGGTTTAAACTGGTTTGTATTTAATATATATGAATTTATAGGTGTACTAGCAGTCTAGCATATTTAAGTGATGATATGATTGTGATTTGTAGATGTCTTGCTATGGGGAGGCTAATGGGGTGAGCTAGGACAAGAACAGTGGCAAATGGTCAAAGAATTGCAAAGACTAAGAAAACAAAGGTTTAAATAAGTTGGAAAGGATGGTTAGCTTTTGTGGTTGATGGTCCTAAAGTTAGCCATTATTTGAGTATATATAGTTCTTTTCTCTTTGATTCATGGCTCAATTATATCTTAATCTTTTATTGCATTTCTTTGACCATTTAATTTGACAAACGTTTGAGTTTATTGAACGAGGAGAAACAACAAATTAGAATTGATGTAGGCTGCTTAATAATAAAAATTGTTGTCTATAGTCTCCAATGTCCCAAGTGCTTATGGTGGTTTAATTTGTGTTGCGAACCTTAATACACAAAGAAATATTAAAAAAATACACCATACTTCGCCTCATCGCGGCGGGTCAAACAACTAGTATTATTCTAATTCGGATTTAGTGTATTTGGTCTAACCCATCGAGTTTATAAGAAACAAATGAGCCGATCTCCACATGGTTTTACGTGTTAAACCCGTTAATAATGTCTAACTTGTTCCATAAGTGATTGCGTGTCTAATGCGATTGATTATCTATCTCTTGTGATGTGTTATTATTTTCTCAGCCCTATTTTTATGGTCGTCACACATTTGTTACTTGTTAGTTTTGGTTGTGGGTTTATTTAATTACATCGTCAATGTGTAAACTTTTTGTTTATTTGAGACAAAAAAACTTGTGCACTCGCTGTCTTTATATTTCGGGTGTTATTTAATAGTGTCACGACTGGAATTAGTCGATTGATTGGATTAAAACCCTAGAAGCTGAAAACCTTGATTTAGATCGCTACGTCTCACCCCTTTGTGCGATCATGACAATTCAAGGTTTTGGTAAATTAGGTTGTCTTAGTGGCATTTAGGCTTTAACATTCATTAGGACAACCATTCAGACTTAAGACTACCTTTTAACCATTAAAAGGTTATGAACCATTAAGAGGCAGTCTCTTAATAACCATTAAAAGACTATCAAACAACCCCTAAGAGCATTCTCATCCAACCCCCTATTTTATGTGGGGATGAGTTTTTATAATTTAGAGAGTGATTTAGGGTGTTATCACTGTAGAGTTTTTTTATTTTAGAAAATGCAGTGATTTTTCTGTATATTTTAAAAAGAGATATCTGCATTTTGCCTCCCTGGGTAATATCGGCGGGAGCTGGATTGGCCACTAAAAAAGAATTTACGCATGTTGTATCATTGGATTTCTCGGGCGGGGTTTTTTAACTCCTACCGTCAGTTGACTTTCATGTAACCCAGAAATTGATGAACTCCTTTCTTCATCTTCATCATTTAACCCAGAAAATGATGAACTTCTTCATCGTCTTCAATCAACAACCTAAAACACAACTCTAATCAACAACCCAAAAACCCAAAGAACCCTAAAAAGTTACAGGTTTTCCAATATCATGGATTACAACAATTAATCATCAAACAAGCATCATGTAGTCTTTCTTAGTCACCTTCACCATACTCGCCCTATCCGTCACACCCACCACGTACCGGAGAATCCTCCACCACCCATTTTTCGACAAACTCAACCACACCGCTGCCGCCGACTTCTGACAACCCATTTTTTCACGAAACCCCAAATCAACAAACCACATATCAACCACCATCGCCGGAAGTTCCGACGACCCACCCAATGGCTCTGGCACCGACGAAAAAGTCCGGGACCAAAAAGTCTGGGTACGGTCACCGCCATGGCTCAGATCTGTAATATGAAGATCAGACAGATATTTATATCATCGCCATCTCCAATCATCATCATCATAACATTTGCATTCATAAACAAACACACAGTCACACATATATGTATGTATAGAGAGAGAGATTGAGAACAATGTGGGTGGGATTATTATTATTATTATTTGTAACATTTGAATTCATAAACAAACACACATTCATACATATATGTACGTAGAGAGAAAGAGAGAGAGAGAGAGAGAGAGAGAGAGGGGGTTTGAGAACAAGGTGGGTGGTGGGGTTATTATTATTGTTATTATTATAATATTTGCATTCACAAACTAACACACAGTCGCACATATATGTATGCACAAATAGAGAAAGAGATTGAGAACAAGGTGAAAGATGATGATGATGATGAAAGAGATTATTATTGTTATTATTATTATTATTATTGTTATTATTATTATTGTTAAGAGATGAAGACCAAAATGCCCTTGGCATCCGTCAGTCAACTGACGGTAGGAGTCAAAAAAACCCGCCTGAGAAATCCAATGGTACAACATGCGCAAATTCTTTTTCAGTGGTAATCCATCTCGCGACGATATTTTCCAGGGAGGCACATTGCAGATTTATCTTTTAAAAATTACAGTTCATACCATATAATTTTTTAATATATTTTAAAAGTAGGTGTTAGTAAAGGAAAGAGAAATGTTATGATAAAGGTATTAAAAAGTATTATTTAATTGAAAAGATATAGAAAATATAGTGATTTTTAGTGTAATTTTGGATTTAGAGACATGGAGTGGAGTTAGATGTGAATGCTCTACGACTTTAACTACATTAAGAGCGGCTAAGACTTGAATTATATTAAGAATGCCAAATACTTGAGTTCAAAAATTCCAACCACTACGTTATGAACCATTTGCTATCTTGATATCAGAAACAATTACGTGATATTACCATAATTTCAAATTTTCAATTCAAAATTCCTAATGAGACGATATAGTCTTACTTAAGATTTTTATCAATCTCTTTCTTTCGATTCTTATATAACCATTAAAATCTTAATTTGTTACCTTGAATTGTAAACCTTACAAACCTAATTAATACCTGACAAGATAATAACAAAACACAACCTATTCCGTTGAAGTGGCACATATTACTGCTAAAGAAAAAGTTTATCTTTTTTTTTTTGAATTGTAAAAGTTTATAGATAAACCAAAACCACAAGCAGCCCCTCCACAACTCGAAGGAGAGACGCCCCAAAAAACAAACTACACTTTAAATTTACATTACACAAATCCGACCAATCTATCGATTTACATTTCGACATGTTTTTAAGCCAAAGAAACTCCAAAGACTTTATATCGTCGAAATTGTCTTCAATCTTGGCTTTTTTTTTCCTTCAAATATCTTCTCATTTCTGGTTTTGAAAGATCTCCAACAAACAACTAGCAACATACCATCAAACACCTCCTTCCGTCGCCCTACCAACCCCACAAAATGGCTTGATTCCAGCAAATCTCTAACCAAATAAGTGTATATCTACCGAACCTTACACTATAGATTTACAAAGTCCTACACAATTACAACAACCGAGCACCCGAACAACACATGACCCGTCATAACTTGGAATCCATTCATTTCCGCCCGTGAGACATTAATTATCCCAATGATAATAAGAAAAATAATTAATGTAATAATAAGAAAAATATCTTTTGCTTTAGAAAGACAGTAATAAAAAATATCTACCGAAGTGAAATAAATAATAATTGAATAATAAGAAATAATAAATAGGGCAGAAACAAGAAAAGCAGACGGTCCTTTACCCTTTTCTTCGCCCCGTTGCCCGACATAAACACCTTTTGCTGCTTCTGTTTGCTTGCTGGAGTCAGTCTTCTTTCTGCTACACACTTCCAATTCACCGGTTCGATCTCTCTATATTACAATTCGTTAGTTAGGTTTAATTAATCCTGCATTCATCGGTTGAACGTATCGCCAATCTTCTTCAATTTTCAAATTCTGTTGAAATTGCTGTTTGATTATCAATGCTATCATTCACGATGTCTGAAATTTAAGGTTTGGCGTCCGATCATAGGGTTTTAGCTTCAATTTTGAGTTATAATTTGCTAATTGCAGGTTTAATTATGTATGTATAGTTTTAATTTAAGAGAAAATGAGACATCTAAATGATCGGATTACTTTTCTTGGGTTTTACAAAATGGTTGATTTGTTATATATTTATACCGGTTGTAAGTCTGTCTTTTATCTGTTAGTTATGCTTCTGAATTAGATTTTATTTGTGATGATTGTTGTTGCTGCGTATCCGCTCCACACATGCGTTTATAATGTATATATTTTGAATCTGGTACGGCATGCTTATACCGCTATATAATTGCCACTTTCCGTATTAGCGTTGTTTCTATACTAAAAAACAACATCTTTTGTTTCTTGAAGCCATTGATGCTGCTTGTTTAAATGAGACTATGTAATTATGTGTTTAAGAAAGAGCTTAGCATATACTTTTGCTTCAAACTTCTATATTTACAGCTTGCAGAATTTTCTAGAATGCGTAAAGATACACTTTTTACATAATTGTTGAAGTTAAAGCTGTTGATTCAAACATTCGCAAGTGAGTATATTCATTAAGTTATAGTTTTCACCAACGCCACAAAGTTATAATTTTGGCATTAGGGATTGTTTTTAACTCTATTTTGATTTCCTTCGTTTACTGTATCACATTTAATACTCTATTTCATTTTCCTACCATTAATGTGCTACTATAATGCGCTGTCAGATATTCTCTATTTCTTCAATGGCCAATAATTCTCAGTATCCTGGCATACAACCGCCGCCTCGACCGCATGGTGCCGCCATGGGACCACCTCCAAACAGTTATCCACCAGTGGCAATTCAAGTAAGCTTTTTATTTTTTTCTAACTTTTTTTCTGTAATTCTAATCATTTTGAATCTGAAGCAACTGTTCTAATATTGGAAATTATTTAGTTCCGTCCCGCTGGACCACTACGGCCGCCAACACCATATATGCCTATTGTATCTCAACAGTTTCTAGCTGTCGGGAGGCCAAATATGGTGTCTCAGCCAATGCAACATTTACCTCCTAGACCTGGACTACCAGGTCCACCACTAACACATGGCATGGTGCCGCCGCCTCCACCACCGCTGCCTGCCGCCCAAGATTTTTTAGTGCCTGATGTTCAACCGCAGGCCCAACAAGCGGTTCCGGTACCTAATAACTATGGGCCTGGTCTATCTTTAACGTACAATGTAAGTTACTAAGTGGATTTAAACTGTGTGCAATTTAATCAATTGCATTTTTTATTTATGTTAAATTTGTTTTAGCAGTTACCAACAGCAGCTGCCGCACAAGTACATGTGAATGCAGAAGCAACCAGTCAATACCAGCCAATATCATCAATAAATTTGCCAAGTTTTCCTCAAGGTGGACCTACTATTTTGCAGCCTACTGAACAGACATTAGTTGCATCTTCCGGTCAAGTAAGGATCAATGATTCTTTTCTTATTTGTTGTGATGCACATTTGTTTCAAGTTTTACAGTTGTTTAATAATTTACCATATATGAAATGGTATATATGACATCACACATGACATTGAATTATTAGGTAACAGCTGACCTACCAAAAGCTGTGGAAAAGGCTGCATCGGATTGGATTGAACATACTTCTCACAAAGGAAAAAGGCATGTTTTTTTACCTTATTCTTGTATCTTCTATTATTGTGTTCTGATGTGTATGCTCTGTATTTATTGTCAAGGATACATGTGTGCACTTTATGTTACGCATGTATTCTTGCATACATATGTTATGCATATACATGTATATTTGTCTGTGTGTGTATATAGACATGTATGTATTTATTTCTTTGTTTATATAGACATATATGCATGTATGCAATGTGTTTGTTTATGTATGTGTGCATGCCTCACTTTTTTTATCTGTTATCTATTTTCTCTTAAGATGTTATGCTTTAAAATTTTATATGCAGCATTTTTCTCAATTGACATACAAAGCATGTGCTTTATTATTTGTTCTAAATGTCATACCTAAAAATAACAAAATATGCAAGTGGAAACTGGAATGAAGTAAACATTTGTTAATTGGGACCTATTATAACTAGTTTGAAGTAAAGACCTGGTAATCTAATACATATGTTTACCACGATATAATTAAGGTAGTTGTAGCGAGGGCATTAGTACGCTATGTGCCCCACAACATGTGGAATAAGAATGTTCAAGTGATGATTATATTTGTTACAAAATTGAGGACGGAGAAGAGGAATAGAAGTTTTTGTGTTCTTTGTTTTTTGTTTATACTTAATTTGAGTGTAACTTTATACCTATCATATTATTAAATTTACTTTAGAGCGTGCTTTACGTATCAACTGGTGAATAAATGTTATTGATTTTGGTGAAATTAACCATTTGATTCACCGTATCATTTTTTTTAATGTCACTCTAGAGTTCATGTCTGTTGTTAGGCATCTAAAACACCAGATTTTTTAATTCATATCATAATAACATAATTCCTTCTGTTGTGCTTTGCATTTTATAAACGGTACTCTATCATTGTTTCAGGTACTATTACAACAAAAAGACAAAAATATCCAGCTGGGAGAAGCCTCTCGAGTTGATGAGCCTAACTGAGGTGTGTATTTAAAAGTTAATTACTGTCATTAAGTTAAATGTTTAAGTTTGTAAATCAATGTCCATTAAACAGAGGGCTGATGCATCTACAAACTGGAAGGAATGCCCTGCTCCTGATGGAAGAAAGTGTGTATTCTAAAACATTCTATGCTATCTTATGTTTAACTTTCACAAATGCATAATAAGTACTAACTTCTGTTTAGGTATTACTATAACAAGGTTGCTAAGCAATCAAAGTGGAAAATACCGGATGAACTCAAGGTCTTTTTTTAACATCAGTCCGTTAATTCTGCATTTACTTAGCTTTTAAACTAATTCAATTTATGAACAAATATATGCAGTTGGCTCGTGAACAATGGATAACCAAATGTAACACCAATGAACAGCAGTCAGCAAAGGATCCTGATAATGAAACCGTGGTTCCATCAGTGACTCCTGGTTCAGATAGCCCGTCTTCTCAGCCTCATGAACCAGGTTCGAGCCCTGCCACAGTGGCTAACCTTATTCCGCTTGTGCCATCAGGATCTGTGCTGACTTCTGAGTCAAAAGCTTCCATTGAGTGTTCTAAAGTCACAACAAATGCTGCTGAAAATACACCAATGCTTGAAACATTGGAGAATGTTTCAGCAATAAATGCTGTACGTTCAGAAAATGGTAACATTGAGGTAACCCCCCATCCCACCCTCTCTTTCTTTTTTCACAATTGTTGCATTTAAGCTGTAAGCATATTTTAAATCTAATTACCCGAAGTATAGGAATCCAATAGAGGCACTGTAACTAATGATAACACCAATGCTGCTGCTTTAGAAGAAAAAACGGTTGATCATGAAACCGTAGTTTATGAGACTAAACAGGTATTTATCAAATCTTATACGTAAATACTATTTTACATTTATTCATTTACTTTAATCTTCTAATTATATATTTATTTGCCATATGATTCAGGAGGCTAAAAATGCATTTAAGGCTCTTTTAGAAAGTGTAAATGTTGCTTCTGATTGGACTTGGGATCAGGTAATTTGCAGACTGTTTTTTATAAGTAGATCTGGCATTCAGATATTTTGACATCTATAGTTTTATCATGCAATGAGAGTAATTATTTGCAGACTGTTATTTTATAAGTTGATTTAGCATTTAGATATCTTGACATCTGTAATTCTCTGAATCAGACAATGCAAGTAATTATTAATGACCGAAGATATGGTGCTCTTAGAACAATGGCAGAACGGAAGCAAGCTTTCAATGAGGTAATCATTAACTGAATGTTTGCCACTTTATGATTTATGTGTGACCATTTATAACATGCATACATATATACTAAACTGTATATTTGTATTCTTATGTCTTAGTTTCTAGTACAAAAGAAAAAACATGAAGCCGAACAGAGGCGGGCTAAACAAAAAAAGGCACGAGAAGAGTTCAAGAAAATGCTGGAAGTAAGTTCTAATTTTCATTTTCTTCACACCTAATTTGATGCAACTGTTTTTTTATCGTATTTGACTTTCTTCACAGGAGTCGAAGGAGCTCACAGTGTCCACTAAATGGAGGTCTGTCTGTACTTTGGAAAGTTATTATTTTCTTGTATATATTTGTTTACTTAACTGTTAATAATAAGTATATTTGTATAATATTATTGTATATAGCAAAGCGGTTGCTATATTTGAAGATGATGATCGTTTCAAAGCTGTTGAGCGGCTTAAAGACCGTGAGGATATTTATGACGATTATATAATGGAACGTGAGAAAAAGGTCAATTCCTTGAAGATTTATTTATTATGGGTTATATAAGTGCTCATTGTTTCCTAGAGATCTTTTGAAAGTTATATGTGACCTTATTATTATTTGGTTAAATTGTTATCAGGAGCGGTCCAAGTATTTAGAGGAGCAAAAGAAAAACAAAAAGGAGTACATTGAGTTTTTAAAATCTTGCGACTTTCTTACGGTACCTATCTCTAGCACTTTTAAGGAAAAATAGTTAATGTTTTTCACTTATTTTATTATTTCCAATGTCAGTTTATTTCCATCTATTTGACAAATTAACATCTATATACAGGCAAGCAGTCAGTGGCGGAAAGTGCAAGATCGCTTAGAAGCTGATGAACGTTGCCTTCGCCTTGAAAAAATTGATCGCTTAGAAATTTTCCAAGTACTTTCATTCAAGTTTTTTTTGAATTTTAATTGTGTGTGTGTGTATACAAATATAGGATCATGGCCGTTTTGGACCTCCCAAATATTTTAAGAAATCTGAACAACCGAACTTTTTATCTATTTAATATACTTTTGAGGGTAGTTTTGTCAATTCATTATATGTAAATTGGTTATTACACATATATGTAGTCTGGTTACTACACAAAAAAATGACAAAAATACCCTCAAATATGGAGTTCAGAAGAGATCCAAACCCTATTATATGTTTGTGTTGTATGTTAAATTTGCATTAATTTCTAATTTTATTTGTCAACTAAATAACGTTTTGTCTCAGGAATACATACGTGATTTAGAGAAGGATGAGGAAGAGCAGAGGAAACTACGGACGGTACCTTAAATATATAAATTAAATTGACAGTTGTAATTTACTTTTACTCTTATTTATATTTCGTTTATACAGGAAGAGTTAAGAAAAACAGAGCGTAAAAATCGGGACGAATTCCGCAAATTAATGGATGGACATATTGCTTCTGGGACGCTTACTTCAAAAAGTCACTGGCGTGACTATTGCATTAAAGTAAGCAAATATAGTTTTCATCTTGTAATTACCCAATTCTCATATTAGAACATGGAAACTAGGGGTGGCAATCTTGACCCAAACCCTTTCAAATGGGTCAATTTAAGTTGTTTTAAAAATTAAATGAGTTGGTTTGGGTAAAAGGTTCTAACTAAATGGGTCAAAATGAGTCATTTGAAATTATATCCTTTTATTTTCGGGTCAAAATGGGTCGACAAGTTCAAAGAAATGGGTCGATGTGGGTTAGTGTCCTAAGGAAATGTGACAGGTTTAGAATCAGAACGGGTTTTCGTACTAGGTAGGTTTCGGCACGAAACGGGTTTCAGATTGGAACGGGTTCGGTTCAGGTTTCAAGCCAACACGAGTTTTCACCCGTGACGGGTTGGGTTTTGGTTTCTTTTGTTTCTTTTTGGTCTATTCCGGACCCGTTTTTGTCCGTTTTTCTAATTTCGTTTTTGTTCAGTATGAATTCTTTTAGTTTCGTTTTGATTGATTTTTTCGATTTCGATTGATGTGGTCCGGTTTTGGCTTTTTGTTTCATTTTCGTCGATTTTTTCCGTTTCGGTTCAATTCTCGGTGGTTCTTTTTTATGGAACGAGGACAACGTAGGAAACATTTTAGTGTTTTCATTTTTTTTGTTTATGATTTATATTTTGAATTATAATTTTTTTTATTATTTTTGAATATTTTTTTGAGGGTTTTTTTATCTTAATAGAAAACCCCTAAAAAAATAATAAAAAAATCATAACTTAAAATATAAATAAAAATCAAAAAATCTAAAAAAACTAAAATGTTTCTGCCGTTATTCTCGTTCACAAAAAAAAAAAAAAAAAAAAAAAACCACGGTCCGACCCTAACCTATTCCGACCCAAACCAAAACAATCTTTTTTTTAATTGACCCGTTCTGACTCAAACTCATTATGACCCAAACTCGTTTTGACCCATGACTCATTTCAACCCATAACTTGTTCAACCCAACCCAACCCATTTGCCACCTCTAATGGAAACACATCTTACTTGTATATATATTGTTTTGCATTATAGGTTAAAGATTTGCCTGCATATTTAGCTGTCTCATCAAACAGTTCTGGCGCCACCCCAAAAGATTTGTTTGAAGATGTAATAGAGGAGCTAGAGAAACAGGTAAACCTTGCCCGATCATATATAGTTTTTTATTATTTACAATTTCAATCTGTATTATGTTGTATATCGCAGTATACTGAAGACAGGGATCATATAAAAGAAATAGTGAAGATGAAAAAGGTTTCCATTTTATCTACATGGACACTTGAAGACTTCAAAAATGCAGTTGCTGAAGATCTGAACTCACACCCTGTTTCAGATGTTAATTTAAAGGCAAGCTTTGACATATATAATTATATATTATTTCAGACTATATTCTTTCTATAAAAAAATATAAAACATATTTTACTATTTTGCAGCTTGTATTTGATGAGTTGCTAGAGAGAGTTCGAGAGAGGGAGGAGAAAGAAGCCAAAAAGCGTAAACGTGTTGCGGACGACTTTTATACGTCTTTGACCACTTCTAAGGTTTGACTACATCTTTAACTACTTATATAAAATATGTGCTTTTTTTTATTTAGTCAAGTATCGTCTTGTTGCAGGAGATAACTTCATCTTCTCGGTGGGAGGACGTTAAGCCTCTCTTTGAAAACAGGCTAGAAAACTGGTATTTTCTTTATTTCGTTTCTATACATTAATATTATTTTTGTTGATATATATATATTCTATAGCTTAATCATTGGTTGTTATATAGGTTTTGTGTGGATGAAAGCTTCTTTAAGGATATGTTTGACAAACACATAACAGAACTAAAGAAAGCAAGAGATGAGCGTAAGCACAGGGAAGATAAGGTACAAAATAAGTACAATATCAAATATTTGTTGTATTATTATTATTATTGTTGTTGTTGTTATTGTTTTCTTAATGTGAGAGAAATATACAGGCTAAAGATAGAGATAGGAGAACAGAAAAATCAAGAAGGGACAAAGATGGTAAAGGTAAAAGTGATAAGCGACGAAGGGACGAGGGTAGGGATTCTCACAGACATAGTACCGAACACAAAAGGACAAAACAGGTATTATTATATATATAACAAAATAAAACTTTGGTGCCGCAAGTCCCCGATTGGGCCACTTGACGGCACCTTGGTGGTCGACGTCACCTTTTGTTTTTAGTTTTGGCACCATAATGAACATAACGTAAATCGATCAAATGCCAATTTTGTTTTTCTTTTTTGTTTTAGTTCCGGTACCATACCGAATGTGAAGGAAACCGACTGAATTCACTTAACACACTGCATTTTGTTTTAGTTATGGTACCTTAACGAATGTAACAAAAACCAATCGAATGCCAAATTTGTTTTTGTATTTATTTTGTTTTAGTTCTGATACCGTAACATGTAAATGTGGCCGACCGAATTTGCGTAGACTCACCGTCTCAACACCCAGGATTGACAACGTTCAAGTTTTACCGACGCCCGAGTTTTAGTTCCGATATCATAACGCATGTAACCGAAACCGACCGAATTCGTGTCAACTTACCGCCTCAATGTCTGGGGACCGACAACTCTTGGGTTTTACCACCGCTCGAGTTTTACCGACCTATCCTGGCGCAACGCGCTGGATGAAATACTAGTTGCGCCGGATGAAATACTAGTTTATTATAATTTTGTTTGAACTTAGTGGTTTTTAGTTTGTTTAACATAATGAAGTTATTTGTTGTGTTATAGGGTGAGCAACAATCATCTGCCTCGGGTGAACATGAGAGCCGACATAAGAGACACAAACGAGATCATAGGCGTGATGATCAGAGGGTAGCTGAAGATGGTGAAGTTTGGTAGTTATGTAACTGTTTTATGTTTTGTAGATAGATTTAGATTCTTACAGTTGTCTTTTTGTGCATGCTCATACACAAGTTGCTTTATGTGGCAAGTGTTTGAAAAGGTGAAGTTAGTCAATACACAACTGCAGTTAGGAGTGGGCAGAAAATCGGACCGGTTTGGACATGGTGGACCCCAGATTCGGCCGGTTGGTTTGAATCAGTAGTTGAACTTGGTGCTCCGGTGATTAAACTAATACCGCTTTTTATAAAAGATTATGGATTTGTTTTGATGACTGGTGAAATTATGACAATTAGGGCGTGTTCGTTTCACATAATTCGTGAGAATTCAAAGGAATTGGAATTAAAATCCCATGGCATGGTGTGTTTGTTTCGTTAGAATTGGAATCTTAATTCCATTTTGGTGTGTTTGGTTCAAAGAATTGGAATTGGAATTGGAATTGGAATTCAATTCCTTCAAATTCATTTAAATACAAAGATTTCAAATCCTTTCAAAATGTGGAGGAATTCAAGGAAATTCACTAAAATCATACATTTAGAATTCAAGTGTTTATAAACATCATATTTTGTTTCTAGTAATTTGGTGGGTTTCTTTTTTCAACCTTTTCACTAGACTCTACATTTAGAAGTGTAAAAAAAACCGTTTTCAAAACCGTACAGGTTCCAAGTCAAACGCTTTTGACTTTTGCCGATTCAAATCGGAATTGTTTCCAAACGAAAATGAATCGGTTTGGGAAAAATCAATTTGGTACTCTTCTCTGCTAAACAAGTTTATTTTATATAGACATCGAGTACCATGGTATTTAAAAATTTTAAACGGGACGGGCATTGTAATAGATTATACCATGGTACTTGATATCTATATAAAAAAAACTTGTTTTGCGGAGACGAGTCGTCCCATTAAAAATTTATAAATACCATGGTACTCGATATCTATATAAAAACAAACTTGTTTAGCAAAGACGAGTACCAAATTGATTTTGCCCAAATATGTCCCTCCATGTTATCGTCACGTAGTTAGCGGGGTTTTAAAGCCCCTCTTCATAAAGCTCCGTTGTGGTTTAAAACCACCTTACCGCCCCCATTATATACGTGTGTGAGTGAAAAGCAGCCGTGGCCTCAATATGCCGCCCCGATATGTGGTTTCCGGATTCAGCTTTACCGCCCCTCAAAGTCGGATCCAGCTTTACCACCCCCCAAAACCACTTGGAACGGTGTTGGGGACGGCAAAGCCCTCCAGGTCGCCCACAATAGTGAGCTTTATGTTTACTCGTATAGGCGCATCAAACCTGAATGTATTAATGTCTTTTTTAACGTTAGAAAATGTAATACACATGGTGTTTTTATAGTTTAAATGCTTAGTTTTTATATAAATATAGTATTGTAGAACTTGTAAGCATAGGTAAGTATTTGATATTTCAAGTTAGTTTTCGAGATTAGTTTGATGTGAGTTTCGAGTAATTAAAACCTCGATAGGTAACGTTTAGCAACATAAACATATATTCTTGCTGCACTGAATACGACAGTCTTTCACTAGCCAACCTCGGGTGCCCAAGTCGATATGGGGAATGGTCTTACAATCGGATATGAAACCGGAATTACCAAGACCTATCTCAAAAGTGACTCAGTGTCATCTTACTCATAAGTTGATACATACAGTAATACTAATAGAAGCCCAAAGAAAGACGTGCAAAGCGAGAACAATATTTTTCAAATATAACAAAGTGAACAGAAAAGTTATCGCAGATGAAGTTGCTGCATGTAAGGATATTATTACTCTTGCAATTCATATTCAGTTGCAAAATTAAAAGACAGAAAATCTTGAACATTAATTTTTTGTTTTTATCATCACAATCCAGTCTGATTACCATATGATTAATCTGTCGAAAGTCGGATTCTGATTGCAGCGAGTATCATCAATCCTGGTTAAAGAAAAATGGGAGCATTAGAATAACTGCTACTAGCGGTATCAATTCTTGACGCGACCCAAAACGTTAAACAACAATAATCAGGTATTGGTTTGTCAATTCATTTCTAACCCGTTTGATAAACAGGTCATGCTTGGATTGCCTTGTTTAACCCATTTTTATAAAACTATATGACTTAACATGAATCATCTACCTTGGAAACATGTGTCTCTACAGCATTAAACTTCTGAGAGCACTCCGAGTATGCAGACCCGATACCGACTCCTGCGCCAAAAGCAACTGATGCCCAGCGTGTCACAGGCGAACCTGCAAAAAACAAACGCCAAATCAATTTCTTTTATTTGACATTTTTATTTCTAACTCGAAAGCCTTGAAACGTAAAAAAAGAGTTGAACCCCAAAAATAAAACCAAATGCTTAAAGAACATATTAAATAAAAAATCAAAAAAACAAGTATGCACACATTCTACAACTACACCATACAAGTACAATCTCCTGTAAAATTTATACTTATAAATTAACCCAATTACCCAAATGTAATCCTTAGTTTTAGGGGTGTGCATAATAACGATGCCGATTTGGTTGTATGTATACGTAAAAGCCGAAATTTGGTTCAGGTTCGGTTTTGCAAGTAATTAAAACCGAAAAAACAAAACCGAACCCAAGCAAACATATAAATTTTCATGTAATTCAAAATTTTAAGTAATTTATAATAATTTAATATATAATGCAACCCAAATGTATAATAATCAGGTAATTATTGACTAACAAAAGAATGTAAGCCCAAAATCATTAGTTTTGGCCAATCCAAAATATTCAAGAACAAATGGATAAACCGAAACCAAACCAAACCAAACCAAACCAAATCAAATCCAAACTAAATCACTAAAGAAACTGAAAGGTTTTCCAAATCTCAAAAACCAACATTTCGATTTTTGGGTTCGGGTCGAGCCCATAACCAAACCAATCCCATGAACACCCCTACTAGAACAATGTTTCTTGATTCTGTCTCATTTCATTTCCCTTGAAAGATGATGATTAAGCATGCAAAGAAAACTTGAATAATACTAAAACAAATGTCTAGCAATAAAACCCTAATCTTGAATTCCTTAAATTCAAAGCAATAACCACCCTAATGCAGCTATAGAAATAATAACCAACCTAAGCTAAGGTATAGTATGAGTAAGTGAACAATGAAACAAATTATGGTTTGAGAACTGACGGAACAAGAGGAGGCCAGCAAGAACACCGGTAGCGGAGGAGTAGACGAATCGACGAACACCCAGATCGAGATACGCATCCCACTTGGCATTGAGATCGTAATCAGCAGGAATCTCTTTGGTCGTCGTTTCAGCCATTCTTGGATGGATTTCAATTTCTCTTCTTTCCCCTTTGCTTTTCTTTGTAAACCTAATTTCAAATCTAAACCATTTTAATTGGCTCAGAAAATAGCTTAAAAGTTATATTTTCTTAATTATTTTTTTATGAACGACCACAATCTTCACTACTTCTGGGTGGTCACATGTTGGTTTGCGGCCGACTTCTGTTATAAACTCTTAGAGAGTTTCTTTCGAATGACATAACCTTTGGTTTCGAGGTCCTCCCCATATTTTTGGCGAAACCTTCTCACCGATGCCACCTGACAATTTGCACCGCCACAAAAGTCGAAACCCTTTAACGTAATTTTGACTCGGATTCAAACTGACAACATTCAAAGAAAGTCTAGTTCTTATCTTTATTGCTAATTTTATCAAATAATTATTTCATTTATTTTTAATGGTCTACTTTTGATAATTTTGTTAAAACTTATACTAAAATGGTATACACAAGTAAAATGTATCAATATTTTTTAAAATTATCATACACGATTAGAGATGTACACATCGGGTTTTTCAAATACCTCGTTCCGGGTATGATCGGGTAAAAGAAAATCGGGTATTGGTAAAATCCGGGTCGGGGTCGGGTCCGGGCAGTGGCGGACCCAGGATTTTTTTGCCAATGGGGTCCCAATTTTTTCGGTTTACAAAATTTTCCCGTCGTTCGTTATCCGGGTCGGGTCGAGGCGAGGAACATAATGAAACACGGAATTATGGTGTCATTGGAAACGAGTAAGTAGAAAGAATCTAGATTAGAAACTAGATAGCACATAGACTTTTAATTCATTTTTATTCAACCCCGAAAAACATAACGTAAGCTGTATATATGGTCTTACATACATACAAAAATATAAAAAACTAACTCTAACACAAATAAATGATTAATTATAATATACATACAGAATATAAATAATAAAAGAATATGCAAAACCCATGTTGGCAATATATATGTTGCATGGTGATAATGGCTATATAGGAGAAACTAACGAAAAACATAAATACCCTAACTATATAACTAATATTAACTAGGATCTAAAAAACAAAAAAAAACAATAAAAAAAAGAGTATGGTAAGGCTTGAACCTGCAACCTCTCAAAAGAAAAACAAGAGACTTTCTACTAGATCAGTTCAGCCTTAATAGTATGGGTTTCAAGTATTAATTTTTATGGGGTCCTTACAAAATTTAATATGCCGCCTCTAAGTACTTTTTAAAAAACATTGGTGTCCCGGGACCCCAATCGGATCTATGTGGGTTCGCCCCTAGGTCCGGGTATTGTCTATAAAAACCATACACCATGCATCGGGTTTGGGTCAAGTATAAAACCAGTATTCTAAAACCCTATTTTCAGGTATTGAAAAAACCCTATTTTCGAGTTTTCCTGAGTTTTTTCGGGTATAGATTGGATTTTTTAAGGGGTTGCACTTTTTAGGGGTATTTTCGGGTATTTTCAGGTATTTTTCGGGTAATTTCGGGTATAGATTGGGTATTTGAAAAACCCGGTTTTGGGTATTGGAAAACCCCGGTTCCAGTTTTCGGGTATTATCGGGTATGAATCGTGTCCGGTTCCGGGTACGAGTTTTGGTACTTAAATGCATACCCTATCTGTACCTTACGGGTAGGTTCGAGTACGGGTTTTAAAAACCAGGGTATAATGAAAACCGGCTCCGAGTATTTTTTAGGGCCCGATTATGGGTTCAGGTTTTTTGTGCACCTCATACATGATCAGGATGATAAGGAATAATTGACGCAAACAACTGTTGGCTTAATTGTTGTTTGGCCTAATAATATGGCACATCCCAAAAATTTAAAGAGGTTATTAAGAGGTTGCTTAATATGGCCCGGCACGATTTGCTAACTATTAAGGATGATATAAATAAGCTTTTGATGAATGTGACAAGGTCCAAGAACCGATTGTATAAGATTGGCCTCAATATAGCAAGTCCCGGTAAACAATTTACCATTGGAATGAAGAATTTTGTAGGTCGAGATCTTCAAAGAATTGGACTGAAAGAAGACAAGCCGAGTACGATTCGGATTCCAATAAAAGATCCAAATTTCAAAATTCGAAGTCCAAAGAAGAGTGTTTAAGAAACTAAATGCAAGGCAAAGAAAGATACTCAAGCCCAAGGGAAGACGTGTAATGATCAAATTAAACAAGTATTACTTTAAGCTAAGTGGAGCCCAAAGAACATTGTAAGAGATCAAGAAAAACATGGGGAGAATCAAGAGAATGATGACAATCATGAAGCTAAAGAAGAGAATGATGACAAGCATGAAGTTAGAGACCCGCCTATTTCGAGTAGGAAATTAAGGGGTGAGTCGGGTACAACAATTGAAGGGGTGATTATTGGCTCAATTGTTGTTTGGCCCGATAATATGACCCAACCAAAGAATTAAAAGGGGTTATTAATGAGTTGCTTAATAACTAAGTTGGGGTTTGAGAGTTTGTAATTAGTTTTTTGAGTTATATTTCTGATCAATATAAACAAGAGTTAGTCGTTTAGTTCGTGTTTGTTTAACATAAGAACTTGAACAACCTTGCCGCATTTTTGGCTCTCATCGAAGATGACGCAATTTTTTTAAGAAGTCAAATTTGTATAGAACTGTCCTATTTAAGCTAACGTTCTTTCAGAATGGATATATGGAATCAAAGACCTTTGATTTACAACTTACAAAGAAGCAGTGTTTTAAAAACCGGTTTAAACCGGCCGGTTAAACCGGTTGAACCGGATTTCGGTGAGCAACCCGGTATTTTGTACCCGGTATATTTGAGCAGTTTTATAGAACATCAAACCGGCAGGTTTTCATAGAAAACCGGTTTATACCGGTAAACCGGTTTTAAATCTCACCAGTTTTTTTATGTTTCATGCCCATTTTTTTTGTATATGTTACTTATTTCATGTGATTTTTGTATATTATGATTATAGGTAACTAAAACTTCTTATTTATTATTGTAAGAAATAAAAGTACTTATACTCTTGTTGATAAGGATGGTGATGATAGTAAATTTAATCTTTTAAGTGATCATGAACTCGATGCGTATGACACTCCGATAGCATATAACTATTGTGCACCTTTATTTTAAAAGAACTTTATATTAAAGTCAAGTGCTCTTGTATTGTTTTTTGAATATGGATTAACTTTTTAATGATATTTTATTATGTAAACATGTATTTTTTTGGGTTTTTTTTTGTGTTTAAGTTGCATTTATAAGAAATTATAAGGTAAACTACATAACCCGGTTGAACCTCCCGATACAACCCGGTTCAACCGGTTATACCATTTTGTACTCCAATCCGATACAATTAAAATACCGGTTTTTAAAACATTGCAAAGAAGAATAGGCAATCAAGATTATATAGATAATATTATAATTCTTTATAAAAAAACTACTCTTGAGGGTTGGCCGTCACAACTAAGTGGAAGAAACCTAGTGTTGATAAGCAAAGAGAGATTTTCAAGGACAGTTAATCTTGCAAGACTCAAAATAGTTCAATTAATGGAACTACAAGTGAAAGAAAGAACCTCAAAAATTAATATATTGATTTGATAAGATTGTGATTCCATTACTTGCAAAACCTCGATTTCTTTTTAAAAAAATTTTATTTAAAGAAATTGTACTTATTACAAGCTTTACAACTTCAATCAAATAATTATAAACATAAAATCTTTCGTTTGAGCTAGTAATGGTCTTAAACTACATTAGACTTATGGATTTTGTAAGTTAAAATTTGTTACGTTCCATGTAAGTGACACTGGCCCAACGGTGCAGTCTCGACCCAAGCGTGTCGTTAACAGGCCCACTCGTTTTCTCAACTGATTAGAAAGTTATAATATGCAAAGTCAAATCTCAAAAATAGAAGACACGAATCATGGCAAGAATTGTGCAAAGAAATCAGTGGACTTCCCTAATTTATATGTGGCTCTCCTTCAAATCAGTTTATTTCCTTTGTTTATTTTGAAAGTATTATTCCATTTCCTTATTTCCATTTCCAAGTTGATGTATTTAAATTACCTCTTATTTTCGTTAATGAAATCATCAGAAAAAGTTATCTCACTCTCTTCTTCTCTGTGTTACTTCTTGGAGACCTGGTTCATCTCGAATAGAACCATATCACTGGTGCTTTCATTCACGTACGACAATGCCTCTACGCCGTGAAAATCCAACCATGGAAGAGTCCATCGCCGCCTTGGCTGAAGCACTCTCGTCCAGTTCCAGAGAAAATTCTCTAAAGATTGACGCTCTCACAACCCAAATCGCAGCTCAAGCTGAGCAAACAACCCTCTTGATTGCAGCCCTGACTAAAACTGATACTAAGCCTTCAGTTTCGAAACCATCCCTACCAGAAAATACCCTTGAAATAAGACCCCCCCAAATTGACCTTGTCGTCATTCGATGGCACAAACCCGCTGGATTGGTTGTTCCAAGCCGACCAGTACTTCGCCTTTTACAAGACCGACCCCTCACAACGATTAACGATAGCATCTTTTAGCACGTCGGGAGAGGCACTCAGTTGGTATAAATACCTACAAAACGATAGTCTCTTGACCACGTGGAACGATTTCACCCGTTTACTTGAAATCCGATTCGGTCCATCTTCATATGAAAATCATCAAGCCGCTCTTTTCAAGCTTTGCCAAACCTCAACAGTCACAGCTTATATTACCGAGTTTGAACGGCTAAGTAATTGTGTCATCGACCTTCCACCAGACGCATTTCTTAATTGTTTCTTGTCGGGCCTCTGCAAAGATATTAAAAAAGAATTGGCCATCCATAAGCCCCAATCTCTTGCCCATGCTGTTGGGTTAGCAAAATTGGTTGAAGACAAGCTTAATGACATCCAATATCGTCCTAAACTAAACCCTCCTTTTGGCACAACACCTACTGTTTCCTTATCACCAATCCCACCCACCACTACTTCTAAACCAGCCACCACAAACACATCCACACCACCAATACTACCGACACCCATAGTTACCAACCAAACCTTGCCGTTAACCAGGTTATCTCATGAAGCCCTTCAACAACGAAAAGCCGCCGGGTTGTGTTTTCATTGTCCGGAGAAGTAGTATCGTGGTCATCAATGCAACCCTCCTCAATTTCATCTCATAGTCGACAACGATGAAACTTACGAGCAACCGCCACTGATTGATTTCGGTGAGGATATACTTTCACAGAACGAGCAACCGGCTCAATCTCAACCAGAAACTATAATTCACAAACAATTCCTTTCGTTGTCACCAGCCGCCCTACTCAGGGTGGCATCGCCAAAGGCGCTACGGGTTACGGGTTTTATTGCAGGTCATTTGGTGACTATCTTAATTGATTCAGGGAGCACTCATAATATTATACAACCACGTGTTGCATCTTTCCTAAACCTTGAGGTGAATCCTATCCAGCCATTTTCAGTAATAATAGGGAATGGTGAATTAATACGCTGTGCCGGTTATTGCCCCGAAGTTACATTGATTTTAGCCCAACATTCATTCCCAATTCCTTTATTCGTCATTCCCATAGAAGAGGCCGACATCGTTTTGGGATCTCGTGGCTGAGTTCCGTGGGTAAAATTACAGCAGACTTTTCGGTTCCTTTGATCTCCTTTACACATCAAGGAGAGAGTATTACACTCACTGGTGAACCAATGTCATCACCTGCAAGTTCCACTACTATCCACCATCTTATTCACAAGGATGCCATCGCATCCATGCACACCCTAATCTTTCAACATGAACCTGACTAACCCACATTGAGCACCCCTCCACACCCAAACCCAAACATCCAAACCTTACTCCAAACCTTTTCCCACATATTCCAGACCCCATCCACCCTGCCCCCGCCTCGCCAACACGACCATCACATACACCTACATCCCAACAGCCAACCTGTTAACGTCCGTCCATACCGTTACCCTCACTACCAAAAGGAGATCATGTCTAACCTCATCAAGGATATGTTGTCGGAAGGAGTCATCAAACCAAGCACTAGCCGGTATTTATCCCCCGTATTATTAGTCCGCAAAAAAGATGGCACTTGGCGTTTTTGCGTTGACTATCGTGCTCTAAATGCCCTCACCATCCGAGGACGATTTCCTATACCAACTGTGGATGAGCTCCTTGATGAATTACATGGTGCTCAAATATTCTCTAAATTGGATTTGAGAGCGGGGTATCACCAGATTCGAGTGGCGCCGGAGGATACGCAAAAAACGGCTTTTCGCACCACGATGGTCACTACGAGTTCCTTGTTATGCCATTCGGGTTATCGAACGCTCCTTCCACGTTCCAAGCTGCAATGAACGATATTTTTAGTGATGTTCTTCGTAGATTTGTATTGGTCTTTTTTGACGACATACTTGTTTATAGCAAATCACAATCGGAACATGTGGCACATCTCCATCAGGTTTTCCAAACCCTTTCTACCCATCAATTCTATGCTAAATTATCTAAATGTGTGTTTGGAGTCACAAAAATTAATTATCTTGGCCATGTCATATCCCAATCGGGTGTAGCCACCGACGCCGAAAAAAATATCGCCATTCCAAAATGGCCAACGCCTACGTCGCAAACAACCCTCTGAGGGTTCCTTGGTTTGACGGAATACTATCGACGGTTCGTGAAGAGCTACTCCCATATCGCGGGCCCACTTACTAATCTACTAAAGGGCAATCAAAAGTTTTTGTGGTCTGAAGCAGCTCAACTTGCATTCGAGAAACTCAAACAGGCAATGATAAAACTACCTACACTAACATTACCTAATTTTGCCTTGGTTTTTGATGTGACCACAGATGCATCAGATTATGGCATCGGTGCGGTTTTATCTCAAGAAGACAAGCCTATCGCCTTCTTTAGCAAGAAACTCAGTCCAAAAATGAAAGCAGCTTCGGCTTATATTCGTGAGTTATATGCTATCACCGAAGCCATCAAGAAATGGCGACATTATTTATTGGGTCGCCGATTTCGTGTTTTTACCGATCAACATAGCTTACGTCATCTCTTGACGCAAGTTATCCAAACACCGGAGAAACACAAATGGGCAAGCAAATTGATCGGGTATGATTTTGAAGTCTATTACAAACCGGGTAAAGAAAACCATGTGGCAGACGCATTAAGCTAGATACCCGATCCACAACTACTCACACTATCCGCACCATATTTTCCGTGGTTACATGAACTCAGAGACTACTATACGACCACCCTAGAGGGTCGAGATATGCTTCGGAAAATTGCGGAATCTCCGAACCAATACCCGAATCAATAGTTGCATGATGGGTTGATTTACCGTGATAATAAGTTTTTTATTCCGATCCTTCCTTCCCTACGTCTCAAGCTACTACATGAGTTCCACTCTAGCAAAGTAGGGGGACACTCAGGAATTACTGCTACTATCAAAAGGATTAAATGTTCCTTTTATTGGTCCAACCTTAGAGATGAGGTCACACAGTATATAAACAATTGCAAGGTGTGTCAACAAACCAAGTACTCTACACAAAAACCTTATGGTTTGCTTCAACCCCTTCCTATTCCTAATCAAGTATGGGAGGAAATATCCATGGACTTCATTACCAACTTACCCCCGTCGAACGGAAAAATCGCCATTTGGGTCATCGTTGACCGGCTCACCAAGTTTGCCCATTTCATTCCGTTACGACCCAACTACACAGCCACCTCCCTTGCCACCATATTCCTTGATCAAGTTTATAAGTTACATGGTCTCCCTAACTCTCAGACCGCGACCCCATCTTTCTAAGCAAGTTTCGGAAAGAATTGTTTAACGCGGTTGGTACGACTCTCTTGCATTCCAGTGCATACCATCCTCAAACGGATGGCCAAACCGAAGTGGTTAACCGTACATTGGAGAGTTACTTACGATGCTTCGCATGTGATGAACCAAACCGTTGGACCAAATACTTATACCTAGCGGAATTTTGGTATAACACGATCCACCATAGTGCCATCGACATGACACCGTTCCAAGCACTTTACGGGCGTCCACCGCCTTCTTTACCCCACTACACGCTCGATAAAAATCGAGCCACCACGGTAGAGGAAACCTTACTGAAACACCAAAGAGTACTTGACCTGCTAAAATCTACGCTGCAAATAACCCGACAAAGAATGGCAGATCAGGCTAATAAACACCGCCAAGACAAAGAATTTTCGGTCGGTGAATTCGTGTTGCTTCGTTTACGCATGTACAGGTAGCAATCTGTAGCTTCTCGGGTTGTCGAAAAGTTAAGTCGTCGTTACTATGGTCCTTTCAAGATCATCGGTCGTATCGGGAAGGTCGCATATCGTTTGGGGTTGCCACCGGGCTCACGTATCCACCCGGTTTTTCATGTTTCGTTGTTACGTGCTTGTAAAGGGGACTGCAGTCAGAATTCACTCCCTTACCCCCGGATTTTATAGCTACAGAGCAGTCCACTGATGATTCCGGCCTTGAGGACAAGGCCGTTTTCAAAGGGAGAGATAATGTTACGTCCCATGTAAGTGACACTGGCCCAACGGTGCAGTCTCGACCCAAGCGTGTCGTTTACAGGCCCACTCGTTTTCTCAACTGATTAGAAAGTTATAATATGCAAAGTCAAATCTCAAAAATGGAAGACACGAAATCATGGCAAGAATTGTGCAAAGAAATCAATGGACTTCCCTAATTTATATGTGGCTCTCCTTCAAATCAGTTTATTTCCTTTGTTTATTTTGAAACTATTATTCCATTTCCTTATTTCCATTTCCAAGTTGATGTATTTAAATTACCTCTTATTTTCGTTAATGAAATCATCAGAAAAAGTTATCTCACTCTCTTCTTCTTTGTGTTACTTCTTGGAGACCTGGTTCATCTCGAATAGAACCATATCAAAATTCTTTTTAATTTTCCTTTCTGAATATTTCAACTATTTTTTGTTCTATGAATGATGATGAATGATGAATCTATGATATTCAACGTTGGGCTTGTAGATATAATCCATCATATTTAGTCCAGTTGCAATTTTTTCAATTGGGTTTGTTATGGACTTCTGAAGAAACACCAGTCGAACCCCGACAGATTACGAGTAACCTGAGGGTCCAAGAGACGTTTCCCACGAGGGGTTAATTCCGGCAAGATGGTTCTTCCGATAACCTGCAAAACAGACACCGTGAGCTCGTCACTAAGAAAGGGGGGGGGGGTTCCTCCTTGTGACCAACCTCCGGCGTGAGAATCAGTCTATATTACTCTTTGATTATAAAAGTATATTAATAATACTAGAGCAGTTATCAGGTAAATTATACAAGATATTAGATGATGTAAGATGATGAAATGATAATACCATTTGATGTCTTTTATAGCCGAAGGTGGGTTTCAAAGGAGGTTTAGCCGGCCTAGTACTCTGCCAACTGTGGCCTACGCACGTGCTCTGCTGGTAATTGGTGGATAGGTAGCGGCTGATAGTGACCAGGCGTGCTGTTCACTTTTCCTTTTCCACCAACTACAGGCTAGGCAAGTGGTATGGCAGGAGTTGGTGAGCAGGCGGCGGCTATTGGTCACAGTGCTGTGGTGTGTTGTATGCCATGCTGCTGTCAGTGAGCTGTCGTATCGTTGGTCAGATCTTTTGTCCATACCTCGTCAGGTATCACACAAAAGATCCTCCATTATTATACGGACTGGCTTATTTAGGCGGGAGTTTTCCCCCTCCAGCCTTTATGCGGGAATGTTCCCGGCTTTGCTCATTCCTTCTTCAGGTGACTATTATTCCATTTCCTTATTTCCATTTCCAAGTTGATGTATTTAAATTACCTCTTATTTTCGTTAATGAAATCATCAGAAAAAGTTATCTCACTCTCTTCTTCTTTGTGTTACTTCTTGGAGACCTGGTTCATCTCGAATAGAACCATATCAAAATTCTTTTTAATTTTCCTTTCTGAATATTTCAACTATTTTTTGTTCTATGAATGATGATGAATGATGAATCTATGATATTCAACGTTGGGCTTGTAGATATAATCCATCATATTTAGTCCAGTTGCAATTTTTTCAATTGGGTTTGTTATGGACTTCCCTTATTTATATCAATCTTCCTATAAAATATCTCTTAAATCTTCTTTTTTTTTTTCATTTTTTTTAATAAATCACTAACTCGCGTAAAGTGTATACGCTTGTCGTAATGAATTCCCAAAAATTTTTATCTATGTTAGAATGGAAAACTCATAACAGTATAACACTATCTAAACCTACTTCTAAATCTATAATAATTCATAACGGGACCAAAACCCTTAACCAGTTATGTCTTTACTATCATAGCGGACAACATCTCTTTAATAAGAATGTTGTTTTAAATTCTTTACCAACCACTACTGCCCACCAGTGTACTACAATCACCACCTCCTTTGGACCACCAATATATGAAAATGCATTGAATGTGTAAAAGTCATCACCAATATGAAAATGCAATAAATTTATAAAAAATAAACTCAACATTACAGAAATAAATGAGTCGCTATAGGCAATTGTTCAATGAATCCAACACCTTTTCACTTTCAACTTTGGTCATAATATATTTTTTGACGATACTGTAACGAATCAAACCGAAAACCGATACCGACCGAGTTTTCGATGCAACACGCCAGCTTAAAGCGGCTACAAAGAGAGTGCTTGGATCATTACGGTTTTCCAGTGAAGTAACCGGCAGAGGCGTTAAAGTTCCTTATGAATCAAGTTTGAACCGCCGCAACGTGTGAAATCGTCAACTTGTTTGAGGAAATAATACTATTATGATAGTAATAAAAATAGAAGTATAAGATAATTATCTCAATTTTCTATTTCTTTTTGTTACTTTGTAATATGTTACATTCATATAATTAAAATATAGGTACTTTTAAAATATTAGCATTTTTTTATTATTTTAATAACTGTGTTTAGCATCGTTTGGTCAGATCCTCACCCGAATCGCTGATTCGTCGTCTAATAGCATCTCTAAACAAATCCCATACTCCTACTTGGGGTGTAAACAATATGGGGGTAATGGAATGAACAACGGAATGGAATGGACGTGGTAATGGAATGAACAAATGAATGAAATGAGTTATTACCATTCCAATGAAATGTTTGGTTACTACATGGGAATGAAATGAATCATGCTTTGTATTGTTGGTAGGTAAGAAAAAAATAAAAAAATAAAAAAAATAAAATTAAAATGGTAGTGAGTGATGATAGTGGTGGGAGCGTTGGTGGTAACGGTGGAGGAGGTGGTGGTGGTAACAGTGGAGGTGGTGGGTGGCTGACACTAATGGCGATGGTTTGTGGAGGTGGGTGGTGGCGGCAGTGGACGCCGATGGTGGTGATTGGTGGCAGTGGCGGCGGTGATGGGAAGCGGTGACGGTGGGCGGCATGTGTGATGGTGGGGCGATGGTTGATATATGTGGCGGGCGGCTAGCGGGGCTGGGTGGCTGGCACCGATGACGATGGTTGGTGGAGGTGGGTGGTGGCGACAGTGGACGGCGATGGTGGTGGCTGGTGGCACGGTGGTTGGTGGTGGTGGTGGGTGTTGATGTTGGGTGGTGGTGGTGTTGGTGTCGGGAGGGTGGTGGAGGTGATGTAGGATGAAGGAGGGAATGAAATGAAAAAAAACATGGGGTATGGATGTAATGAAATTGGGGTATTTTAGAGGGAATTGAATGGACTGGGTAATGGGTCATTCAGTTCCTTTGGTTAACCAAACACACTATTTTCCATTCCCTCACAATGAGTCATTCTATTCCGTCTTTCATTCCTGCATACCAAACGCTACCTAAATTAGTGTGTTATTGTAATTATTAATATCCAAAATATAATTGAAAGTACAACTACAATTATTAAGTATTATTATTTTAATGACAAAAAAGTGTCTTTTCGACTAAAATGTGTGCGTATTACTAGCTGCATAAAATAGTTATAAAATGTTTTAAATATATATGAAGATGTTTGAAAATTCAAGAAAGATCGAAATTAATACATATATATTTACAATTTTATAGTTTGTTAAATATGATAAAATAGAGACAAAATAGAGAAAACACACAAAAATGTGAGTTAATTTGACTCGGTGAGTCAGTACCTGAATTGAGTGAGGCACGCGAAAAAGCGAGCAATGACATTTGACAACGAATTACGGCGTTCACAAATCCATTAATGGTTGGGAGCATGAACACATGTAAGCCAACGTTGTTCTCAACATTATGAAAATAGGAGACGCGACAAACATGACTAAAACTTTGAAAGAGTTTAAAATAAAAATCAAAGGAATCGATGTAGACGCGTGATCCATGTGTTCATGCTCCCGAACCATTGAACAAATGTTATACTTCTTATGTCACAAATGCTGTAAAATAGCAATATTCATTTGGTGCTTGTTATTTCTATAGTTATTACTATTATTTTAAATTCATTTCTAATAGATATAAGTAGTCTGAATGATCACAAATAATTGTTGTTGCCACATCATGTGACTAAGCTCCTACTGTTTATTTGAAAAAAAAAACATATTTCACTATTAAAAAATGGAAAAGCTTATAATTGTCAAAATAAAACACAACAAAAAAGTTCCTACTATTCATTTGATTTTTTTTATATGTATAATTTTCAAATACACACTGGTTTTTAAGTGATTGTACTAATATCAACTTTAAACTTTGCTATAATATTCAATTATATGGTGTTTAAAAAGAAAGTCTAAAGTTGAAAAAATAAAGTTGTAAGGGGGATGTGACAGAGAATATGCACTCATCATTAATCATAACCTCAAAAGTAAAAGATTCCCCAACCCCCTTAAACTTCGCTGGAATCAGCATTCCATTCGCTGGAGAAAATGATTAGTACTGAATTATAATATTGTAGGGTTTAAAGGTTTATACATATGTGAGGGTATTTGTAAAAATATATTTGGCCTAAGGAAGAAGACGTGAAACAATGAGAAGCGACAAGTGAATGAGAGTAGTTTAACGGTGATGGTATTTGCGAATGCTTACGTAATTGGGTAATGACATGTTATAGCACGTGTAATATGCTATAATTGCACATTGTTAAAGCTTAATCGGAAACTATTTGCTGATCTTCACGCACATTCCACCATGTTAATTTGTTTTTGCTTTTTTGAACGGTGACTTTCATTAACACAACTAAAAACACACTAGTAACTAACAAGGCTAAAACAAACTAAAGCAGAACAAATTATACATCAAACTCCAACAATTTATTCCGGTCTATCCATAACTTCCTCGCCTTAAACCAAAAAAACAAAAAGATTTAATTTGACCCATAATATTTTACACATCCACCTTCTTTTCTTCCTCAAAGATATCCTTGTTTCTAGCTTGTCAAATGCACCAACATGCAACAAGCACAATAGAATGAAAAATTCGCTTTATGTTGTTTTGAAAAATGGGGATGAACTTGTGTAGCTCAAAGACATCCTTTAAAGAGAAAACATATATTTGATGTTTTGCGCCATGTGCTAATATAGTAATATGTTGCCAAACCAAACAAGTCACTATGCATAAATTGAATAAATGTTCACTGGCCGGTCTCCAAGGCACAACCACACAAGGCACAACCATGTAATTTGTTAGATACACATCTATGGCATTTAAAAATGTGAGATAACTCCACTTTGTAAATGGTATAATTGCAATTATATCACAAATACATTATAAGTTTATAAATGTCATTTTAAAAAATAGTAATATGTTACTCATATTAAAAGAGAACAAAATTCTTGATCTTAAGATATAACTTTTAATAAAAATAATGAATATAGGAAATTATTTAATTTAAAATAATTGGTAGAGTTAGGATTTAATCATTTTTAATTTAATGCAATGGCAAACTCCCTTTTTATTACTTCTGTATATTAATAACTATCAACTAATGCAAGTTAATAACTTTTATTAGTAACTTTTTAGTTACTGTAAGTTAGATACACATTGCTTTCAACCTCTTAGCCTAAAAAAGTTTTGTATATGATCCACTCATCCACATATATAAATGTAAACTTTTTGTTATAAAAAATCACTTTAAATGAGAGAAACTTTTGTATAGCTTGTGCATACCGATGTCATTCATTGCATTATATTGTTTCCATATTAATATGCCATTATCTTATGTATAATTATCGATGCCTTGTAACTAATTGTCAAAGATTAATTAATGAAAGGCAATCAAATATGGTGAATATATCTTCTAATACTTGTCAATATAAAGGTTACAAAACTTTTATACATTGATCTAGATGGGAACCCGTGCGATACGACATTGCAAGATGCGGCATGTATTTGAATACAAACTCTAGTAATCACGTAACAATTATATGTCTTCATGGTTCGGTTTAAAACTTTAAAATTATTAAAAACCGACAATCAATTAAGTTTCACGGTTCGTTTTTTCTTTAACTTTTGGTTTCAATTTATAGTTATAACAGTTTAGTTTCGATTTTCGTCAACAAAATGTTGTAACTAACGGTTTGCCTCACATGTTTAACTTAAAATCATCAAAACCGAGTTGTGAAAAACCATACGCAACATATATTTTTTTTAATTGAAAAAAACAACAATACATACTTAAATTAAAGAGAATAAAATATTCGTTTTATGGTGTAACACTAGAAAAAAAATATTAGCGTATGAAAAAGTTATGGTCGTTTAAAATACGTGGAGGGAAGTGGATTAAAATTTAAATAAAAAAATCTACATATATTCCAATAAAGTAAAATAATTATGACACGTGTCAGTTTATGAGTAAACCTTACAACTTTTTTCCCTCTAAAACTAAGTTTATAATTGACTCTAACACATGTCCATATTCACTTTTCTTTTACATTTTATTTATATTATATTTATAAATTTTTCTAATTTCATAAAAATAAATATTAACATATTATTTTACTATATATTTCAAAATACTTGGTGAAATCCAAAACTCAACAACTAACAATGTTTGTTAAAGATTGAAAAAAATATATAATTTCAAATGTTATCATTAACATATTTTATTATGTATATTGTTGAAAATTATAAAGAAAAACAAAACTCAAACATGTTTTCATTTTACAAAGTAATTTTTAAATTATTAAATAAAAAATCTATGCTTAAAAGTCGATCCATTTTTATTAAAAAAAATCCATTTATCTATTAGTATTATTTGTAAATTATCATATAAATTTATAAATTATAAATATATACTTTAAATATATCAATTTATTTTTTCGGTTAATTTAGTAAATATATATACCAATCACTTTCATATATAACAAAAATTTTATCATATTTAATTTCTAGATTTTTTTTCAATGATTGTTCAGGGTTTTGTGAAACTTAAATTTGGTTTTTACAGTAAAAAATTGGTAAATATGTTGTTTGGTACAAGTTAACTACATTTGGGTCAAAATTTGTTATGGATCAAAAATGAGAAATCTTAGTTTTTTAAAATTTGAGAATGCAAATAGATTTATCGTTAAATTTGTTACGAGTTTAAAGTGTTGACTTGAATTGTCAAACATATGAAATTTAGAATTTTGAATATGATTTGGGTCTCAAATTTATTTTCAAAGACATTTTTGGAAAAAATAAAAAGGTTCGGGATTTGGTAAATTGGTTATTTTTCCCTCGACTATTAAAATTTAAGAATAGATAGTGAACACTTACGACATGCCACCCCCAGGCCTATCAATGCTTCTAACTTGTATCAAATTTGAAACATTTGTCAGTGTTAACTTTTCAATTAATGGTGATCAGAACGTTGTATGGGAAACATGTCATGCAAAACTATGCTCAAATGAAGCAAAATATTCACAAAATTTAATGAGTTAACATGTTACTTTTTATGTTGTCAAACTTATCAAAATCTTTTTCATGGTTTAGCTCAGAAAAATATAGTTCTTGAAGAACATCCGTTATTATAATTTAATGTTCTCCCTTCCTTCTATGAGTTGTAAATTGATAAATACATCAATAAATGTAATGCTCATTCAGTATTTAGGCTAAGTGGTCAGAATTACTATTGTATGACTATTGTATGAGAAGTCTTCTTCATGAATTCTTTCAAGTATATATATGATAGTGATAATGAAAGTTTCAATAAGATGAGCGTTCCCGGGTACGTTTTTGCACGTGCATTTTTTATTAAGTTCATTTAAAAAAATCATTTTGTGATATAAATAAAATCAGTTTATATACACATAGTATAGATACAAGCATAGATGTAATACATTTTTTATACACGTTATGTAATTATTTTCTTTACTTGTAATTTTATAATCTGGATAATCACGTGTGTTACTTATGCTCTAAAACTAGTAATATATAGTGAAAGATGAGGAACTAAGCTTGTAAGTATTATTTAATTTAACAAAAGTCTAGTAAAGTTAAGGGTGAAAAATTATAAATATTTTCAAAGAATTGAAAATTCACGTGAGACTTTTTGTTTATATCACGTGTTGTATAGATTGTAAATCCTTTAAAATCAAGGTATCTAAATTTATCATCCTCTCATGTATCTATATTTATATTTAGTATAGATATTTATAATTTTTTTTGCATAGATGCATTCCACGTACTAGTGAGAATAAACTCTAGTATAGTTTCAAGGGCGAACCTATAGGTCCCTATACTTTTCGTCGGCAGTGCAAAAAAGAATTTTATTTTGTTGGTTTTTGTATTTCGCTACCTCTGGAAAAATATAATGTTACTCCTACTTGTTTAAAGTCCAACCAAACTAAAAGTTTAAAGTAAATAAAGCCCAACCAAAGTTCAAAGCCTAAACCAACTAACCCAATGACCCGTTAACCGTATTTCTTTTATGTTCGTTGTTTAGCTTAAATTCAAAGCTATTTTTTACCGCCTTTCTTACAATATAAGAGTATTTCTAGTCCATCTATCATATTCATCTCTATAATTATAGCAAAAATCACTTATTTTTTTCTCTTATGTTCAATTACTTAGATCTTTTTTGTATCAGTATCATTACAGTTTCTCTCTCTTCTACTTACAACCAATTTTAACAAATATTTAAAAATAAATTAGGGCAAACAAACCATCCCCAAATTCAAAAAAAAAACAACTAACTTTTCTCTCTTCCATACAACAATTCACAACCCTACCTATAATTTGCAAAATTCTCTTACATATTTTTAGAGGATGGACTGAGAATAAACAAAAAAAGAAACACAATAATAAATAAATTTAAACACATGGGGTGCAGAATTTTCATATTGGGATTTTGAAAGCTTGAGATCGAGTCATCACAACCTCTTCTTTTCACTTATCAAACGTGCCTCTTTCGATCGCACAAATTAAAACATTGTTCAAATACTCATCACCCATTCGATTGCACAAATCCGTCTTGATAAGCTTCATTTTAGAATAATAAAAAACTTTTAATGGTTGCAATCGTAAAACCGACGCTAGCTTTAATATTGCATGCGTTTCGGCTTACCAAACATTGAAGCTAACACTGTAGGTTCCCAGCCGGATCTACACGGAAATATCTCGTATTACGTAGGTTCGGAATCCCTACGTAAGACGATACGAGTGTTAGACGCGATATACGTTAAACCCAAGTACAAAGACACGTTACAATACTCAATAGACACGTTGTATTGCAACTCCTTTAACACGTGATAGCAAAATCACAATTACACGTACTGAACCACTCCTTTTTTAAACAGGCCGTAGCCTAAACATATATACCCTACGACAACTTCGCCTAACATGCTAGGCGAAGTTGTCAATAACTTCGCTTGTTCCACAAGTTCACTTATAACAGGCGAACTTGTGGGACAACCTTTACAAACCAAAACCAAAACAAACTAACGCGATTACAGACACTAGATACTGAACTACTGACATCATGTACCAACAGACTCCCCCTTGGCAGTAGCTTCGTATCTCTAACTTCAATCACGTGTCTTGTAATCCCAAAACTCAAGTCACCCGTCTTCAAGCATGAACTCCTTCTCTGACACAAACGGAAACTACTCTCTGATATTTCTTGGCTTCTTCTTTCCATGCCAGAATATAGAATATCTTTTTCTCGTTCAGCACCTGCAAGTCAGCTTGAGACAAATTCACCAAGTGCATAGGATCATACACTCTCAGCAACTCTTATTCATCTTCATCCTCCATTACCGCTTCAGCTATTTCACTATCGACATACCACCATTTCAGTTCCTTTAAGACATCCTTGGGCATTGGTTTCATCGGCACTTCTTTTAAACACCGGATCGACTTATACTTCATTATCATCCAAGGTTTGCCATCAGCTCTCATACCTCTGCCTTTATCTTCAACGAGCTTTCCTTTCTGCGGCTTTAATAACTCGAACTTTTTATCTTTTATACTTTCTTTCCAAACGATCTTCCCAATAATCCTAGCCATATTATCATCACTCCTGTTTATCAACCCCAACTTGGCTAAGTCCTTCACCTCACACTCCGGCAAGGTATTCAACGATCTCAACAATCTCTTGAAATACTGAACTCCGTCAAAACGTTTAATCACAAACAGCCTCAACTGCTCATCATATAACCAGCATATAATCCCCTTCTTCGATTCAACATATCCTTTAATGTTGTAACTCTTCTTGAACATAGTAGGAACCGCCGGTTTCTTTGTCTTTACGAACCATTGAGCGTAGCCTTCTTTCCATCTCGGCTACTCTTCCCATTCAGTCTCATCACTTCCCATATCTTGGCCCATATCTGACTTATCAACTTCGGGAATTTCATGCTCTACGTTTTCTTCCACAATCTCTCCCTCTTCAATCTCACTATCAATTACAATATCAGCCCCTATCTTTTCAATCTCTTCAATCGGTAACACATCGTCGTCACCTGCAATATCAACATCCAAACTTTCCACATCATCCACTACCACTACATCATCACCCCCCGATTCACCAGTTGCACCAGTAGACTGCCCCTGAGATGTGGAAGTCCCAAGAGCTTGTTCAGTTCTTGGCAACTCACCACCTGCACCTTTCGATGCATTGGGATCATCGTCTCGATCATTCCTCTTCTTCGTCCTCAACTCATCCCCTTTGCAGCTCGTCTCCCCCTGAGATGCCAAGATCTGTTTCAAGGCGTCAAAAAGTTTACCGTGCTCAATCAGGAGGGACGACTGAATCTGATTCTCTGCAACAAGGCGCTGAATAGCGTGAGTCTGGATCAGATTTATTCTCGACTGTTCTGCCACGACCCTTTCAAGAGCTGCTATTCTGTCCGAGTCAGATAAGGTTGCATCAAAATCAAAACTCATATGAGAGGTGTCTTGAGAATATGGTGAAGGGATTCCCAAAGTAGCCGGGACATCAGAAACAGGTTGAAAAGTAACCGCAGGTGGTATTGTAACAGATAATCCTACAGTGGCAACCAGCATCGACTCAACGAATCTAGCAACCACCTCCGATGGAGTAAGTGTAGGAGGTGGCAAGGAAACAATTTCTGGCGCCGAAAGCTAAAATGTGGTAGGTGGAATGCCAAAAGAAGATGATGTTGTCAACACGGGGGCACCTGAGGTGATCGGTCCTGTTACCGTCAGCGATGCAGGAACCATGGTCATACCAGATAAAGCGGGCGGAGAGAAGCGTACCACCCTCGAGCTTTCACCAGCTCCCGATTCTTCACCTGTTCTTACCCGTTTCGATCGACGAACCAACCGATCTAACTCCTCCTCATAATCAGATTCTGTAGGTTCCCTGGATGGATCAACACGAGATATCTCGATCTACGTAGGTGCGGAATCCCTGCGTAGGTCGTTACGAGCGTAGAAGACACGAATAGATCAAACACGATACAATAAACAAACACGTTATATTATAACCAAAACACGTGATACAATATCACTATTACAGACACGAACTCTCGTCCTCACGTTACAGCTCTCGTAACTTTGATAATGATCACACGAACTCCTTTTCTAAGCTAAGCCGTAACCTATATAAATACACGACAACTTCGCCTGGCATGTTCAGACGAAGTTGTCCATAACTTAGCTTGACTAACAAGTTCGCCTAAACAGCGAACTTGTTAGTAACTTCGCTTAAGACATATAAAACATAATTAATCATTACAGACTCGATTACAGACACTAGACTATGAACTACTGACATTATGCACCAACAGACTCCCCCCTTGGCAGTAGCTTCATGTCTTGATCTTCAAGCACGTGTCTTGTAATCTTCAATCTCTTGGTCTTCATGCATGTACTCCTTTTCTCACGCATACCGTGACTACTCGCTGATATTTCCTCGCTTCGTCTTTCCAAGCAGGAATATAAAATATCTTCTTTTCATTTAACACCTGCAGATCAGCTTTCGATAAATTAACAATATGCATTGGATCATACACTCTTAGCACTTCTTGTTCGTCTTCGTCTTCCATCACGGCTTCAGCAGTCTGGCAATCAACATACCACCATTTAAGATCTTTCAACACATCTTGAGGCATAGTCTTCATTGGAACCTCTTTCATGCATCGAATCGGTTTGTACTTCATTACCATCCATGGCTTGCCATCTGCTCTCATTCCTCTTTCCTTATCTTCCACTAGCTTTCCCTTCTGTGGCTTTAATAACTCAAACTTCTTTTCTTTAATACTTTCTTTCCACATGATCTTCCCAATAACTCTGGCCATGTTGTCGTCGCTTCTATTAATCAACCCCAATCTAGCCAAATCCTTCACCTCACATTCAGGCAATGTATTGAGAGATCTCAACGTCCTCTTAAAGTATTGGATCCCATCATATCTTTTCACCACGAACACTTTTAACTGTTCATCATATAGCCAACAGATAATTCCTTTCTTTGATTCAGCATAGCCTTTGATATTATAACTTTTCTTGAACATGGTTGGAACAGCAGGCTTCTTAGTTTTGATAAACCAATGAGCATAGCCTTCCTTCCATCTAGGCTGCTCCTCCCATTCTGTATCATCATCTACTGTATCTTGACATACATCTGACTTTTCAACTTCAGGGATCTCGTGTTCAACATTCTCCTCAACTATTTCACCTTCTTCAACATCATCTTCTATCACAATTTCTGCATCAATCTTTTCAATCTCTTCGACTGGTAGAACATCATCTTCACACATAAATTCATCATCCAACATATCATCATCCAACTCCTTCAAGGCATCGATCACATCATCTCCCATCTCCTCGTCATCTACCATCACCACCTCATCACCACCAGAACCGCCAGCTGAACCTGCAGACTCCCCCTGAGCTGTGGTTGTCCCAAGAGCTTGAGTAGTTCTTGGCAACTCACCACCTGCACCTTTCGATGCATTGGGATCATCGTCTCTGTCATTCTTCTTCTTTGTCCTGAGCTCGTCGCCTTTACAGCTCGTCTCCCCCTGAGATGCCAAGAACTCCTTCATAGCATCTATAATTTTTCCATGTTCAACCAGTAGGGACGACTGCAGCTGATTCTCTGTTACTAGGCGCTGAATAGCCTGGGTCTGGATAAGATTCACCCTTGATTGTTCTGCCACGACCCGTTCAAGTGCAGCTATTCTTTTCGAGTCTGATAGGGTTGCATCGAAATCGAACCTCATGTGAGATATGTCTTGGGAGATATGTCTTGGGTATACTGAGGAGGGATTTCGAATGAAACCGGGACATCAGAAGCAGGCGTAACCGCAGGTGGTATCATACCTGATAACCCTGCAGTTGCAACGACTGTCGACTCAACATATTGTGCAACCACCTCTGAAGGAGTAAGAGTTGGAGGTGGTAAAGACACAATCTCCGGAGTCGTCAGCTGGAAAGTAGTGATAGATGGGAGGCCAACAGATGATGATGTAGCCACCACGGGTACATCCGTGGCGCTTGAACTTGTAACCTGTAATGGTGTAGGGACAATTGACATACCGGACAGTGCGGGTGGAGCGAAACGTACGACTCTTGAACTCTCACCTGCTCCCATACCTGCACCTGTCCTGTCCCTTCTTGAACGTCTAATCAACTTATGAATGTCTTATTCTTCTTCTGACTCACTGTCGTCATCTGTCCTCTTTCTCTTCCCATACATTCTTTCTCGAGTTACCATCATACGTCTTGCCTCATCCATTACATCATCAAAATCTGAGTCAGCCACCGTCGTAGCTGCTCTAGTAACATCCACCCTCGAAACTTGTGCTACCGAGACCTGTACATCTTCTTGAGGATCAACTCGGTCCATATCGAAGTAGCCTTGACCTCCAAACACTTCATCAAGGTCTATGTTCTCCTCTAGTGACACAACAGGCGCAGCAGGTATATGTTGAGGTGCTCCTGCCTGTTGTGGTTGAGGGTCTCTGAACTCGTCCCCATTGGCAGGAACATACTCCGGGTTGATTAAATACCCAAAGAGTGGAGTATGCCTGGGACGGAGCTCAGGTTTGCTCCTCGCGCTCGATGTCCTGCACTGAGCGAAGTACGTTTGTTCACACTCTCCACGTATCTGATCGGGCGGCGCTGAGGTAGATTTGGAGCCACATGGTTCAAGATCATCTGGATGAATCTTGGATACATAATGAACCTCTCACGCGCCACTGCCCGTCTTTGTCTATCGATCTCATAGAAGACCATCTGACTAAAGCTATAACGTTTGTTATAAGTCAGAGCAGTCATCGCCGACTGCATGGTCGCACCCATCCCGTCAGTGCCCGCCTTCCTCCCTGACATGCAGACAATCATTACGTGCATGAGGAAGCGCCACTGATCAAGTAGGAAACCCTTCCTTCTATGTGTATCGCCCAACGGGCCCGAATAGCCCATTCGTAAAAACGCTCCATCTCGGAAAGGAGCCACAAAGTCCGTCGGGTCATCCCTGGTCTCATTCCCGAAACGTAAAGCCGCCCGGATTTGTTCAGAAGAGAACTGAACTTCTTGATTGTTGACGGTTGCTCGCATAACCGAGGGGCTCAACGCGGCAATCGTATTCCACCGTATGCCAAAAATCCTCAATATTGGGTAAGGATATCGGCAGAGTAGTTGTGATCGCGTGGAATATCCGCGAGCGAAGGAGGAAAGTGATGATTTCGCGGTAATCCTCCACACCACTCGCATTTGGGTCTAACGTAATATACATATTATGACCCGGGAAGAACTGCCTTTGATTATCTCCTCCATCATCACCGCCTGCACCACCAACTCCAGCAATAGCAGCTATATCTGCAACAAACGAACCAAGTTAGATAAACGTTAAAGCATAACACAAGTTCGCTTGTTACCATGAGCGAAGTTGTGATAAAATCTGTATAGGCGAAGTTAAAGGTGGGGCGAAGTTGGGAACAACTTCGCTTCATCTTTAAGTTCGTCTAATAACTAATACGTAAAAAGGTCTAGGCGAAGTTAATGATAACTTCGCCTCACCACAACATCGCCTCAGGCGAAGTTAAACCTCAGGCGAAGTTGCGGATAACTTCGCCTAATCCTTAAGTTCGCCTGAATCTGAAACGGCGACTGTTAGGTTTACGAAACGACGTGCAGTTGGTGGATTTAACGATTGTGGACTCCGTAAAACTCGATTTTATGATGGTCTAGACGTTCAGGTTGTTCACAACCACGTAAAAACAAGTTTGAAAAAAACGGTTAATAATGGCCGACCGACCGAGGTCATGAAACCGGTCTAAACGACCTTTGATAAAACACCAATGACAAAGATTATTAGCTATGACGACACTACGAACCTTGAATCGATAACGGAAACTGAGAAAAAGAACAAAGATGAAATCGAAAGACAAGTTCGCTGGTTAATCGGATAAGTTCGCTGAAAATACGGAGAGAATAAGTTCGCTTGTTTTGAAAATTAATGAACAGTTTGACCTTTAGAGTCCTTTATATAGGGGCGGAGTTATACAGGCGAAGTTGTGGATAACTTCGCCTAGGGCGAAGTTATTCACAAGTTCGCCGATATATCAAATTTTACAAAATCAACCCCTATAATTTGAACAATTTGCAATTTAGTTTTAAAACTTCCTTAAAGAGTTAAATGACACGATCAAGACTAAGTAACCAAGTATAAAATCAACAACTACATAAATAGGAAAAACTTTTTTAAAAATTAAAGTACAAGGGATCAAATTTCAGTCTCGACAGGGACTACTACGTGTTAGAAAAGATCCGAACAGGAATCATACTAATTACGTGACTGTCACATAGATCCGTGTTTAGCTGTATTATGACATAAAGAAACAGGTTGTAAGCATGTAAATAACTTAAATGGTTTTCATCGTTTCTGTGATACGAGTTAAGTTCAATTAAGCTCAAAAATTAAGTGGGCAACAACTCAGAGATTTTGATGCCTCCTATCTATTCTCAAAGCGTATTTGGCTTTCCCTAAGTCACCTCGAATTGACTTCGACCCATAGTGTCTGATTAAGTTTGTAAGTACTCTTCATCTACTTCCCGTTCTCTTTCTTACTCCATGATTGAGAAGTCTTGACATTGTCAGCTCTAGAATGTTTCAATAACTCATAAGGTTGTTTTTTTTTTGTTTTTTTTTTACGATAAACATTTACATAGACTTCAGAGTAGTAAACAACTGCAATTCCCGAATCTGGATCACTGCAGTTTCTTCACACACTATCTTTACGGGAATCAGAACACTTACGGGCTCGTGTATGACTGGGTAATCGCTTTTCTGCCTATCATTTGGAAAGATATATATGAAGACATGCAGAACTCTTAAGAAGTTTCTACATAAAATCGAGTAGATTTAGTTAGTATCACTTCTACTTTTACGCACCATAAAAAGCTACCATGACATACAATGACTGTTCTTAAGCCTTTTAAGCCTAATAACTTCACTAGTTAAGCACACAGAATCAGTATATCTATCATTTTCCAAGGTTGGATCAATTTTCTGTTAAACATAGCAAACGAACTTCTTACGAAGTAGTAGACTTGAAAAATAATTTCATTTCCCTTAAAGAAAAATTTAACTTCTATCGCCCCGACCAAATCAAAGTCTTCAGGTCAACGGCTATCCCGAAGATCCAATGGATCAGCTGGACCGACCACATACTAGTATGTGTCCTTCTAACTAAGTATGATCGACTAATTTTAAGCGAAAGAATGAAAACTCATCATAAACCGCCCCGGTCACTTTCAGTCGTCTGATTAATGGCTATCCTCATATTCTACAAGTAAAAATGAGGACCAAACATATCCTAAGACATGTCCATCAAACTGAGGTAACCGACATTGTTCTAAGCGATAGTGACGTTTTTTTTTTTTTAATATGCACAAAAAGCATGGTTACTCGGGATTGATCATCCCATTCAACTCAACAAGGTTTTGAAATCTTGATTTCTCAAACGCTTTAGTATATAAATCAGCGAAATTATCAAGCGTATCCACCTTTTCAAGCATAATCAGTTTCTTCTCAGCACAATCCCGTATAAAATGATGACGTATGTCAATATGTTTAGTTTTACTGTGCTTCACGGGATTGTTAGTTACTGAGATAGCAGCAGTGTTATCAATGCAAATAGGAGTAAGGGAGAAATTCAGACCATAGTCGCGCAACTGTTGTTGAATCCACAGAACCTGGGAGCAGCAGTTCGATGCTGCCATGTATTCTGCCTCACATGTTGAAATGGCGACTGATTTCTGCTTCTTGCATTGCCAGGACACTAATCTGCCTCCTAGAAACTGACATCCTTCAGTAGTTGACTTCCGACTCTGATTGCACCCTCCATAATCAGAATCTGTGTAAGCGACTAGCTCCAAGTCTCCTCCTCTCGGGTACCACAACCCCGGCTTCGGCTTGCCCTTAAGATACCGCAGTATACTTTTCGCACCCTTCAAATGAGATTCTTTTGGGTTTGCCTGAAAGCGTGCACAAAGACAAACAGCAAACATTATATCAGGCCTAGAAGCAGTTAAGTACATTAAAGAACCTATAATAGCCCGATATTGGGTTGGGTCCACGTCTGCATCGTTGTCTGAATCAGCACCCAATTTGTGATTGACGCAGACTGGAGTATCGAATGGAGTGCTGTCCTCCATCTTGAAGCGTTTGAGCACATCATGGACATACTTGGTCTGATGAATGAACATCCCATCATTCTTCTGATCAACCTGCAATCCTAAAAAGAAAGTTAGTTCACCCATAGCACTCATTTCAAACTTTTTCTTCCTGACGGCCTCAAAATCCTGACACATGGAGACTTTTGATGCAGCAAAGATAATGTCATCCACGTAGACTTGCACCAGCAGTAAGTCGCTTCCTTCTCTCTTGAAGAACAACGTGCTATCTATCTTCCCTCTTTCAAACCCATTTTCAAGCAAGTAATCTGATAAGGTTGAGTACCAGGCACGAGGTGCCTGATGTAGTCCATACAACGCCTTGCTTAACTTGTACACGTGGTCTGGAAAGTCTGGGTCAGGAAAACCCGGAGGTTGCTCAACGTACACAACCTCATCAACTTTCCCATTTAGGAACACACTTTTCACGTCTAACTGAAATACCTTCATCTTCTTATAAGCAGCAAATGCCAAAAACAATCTAATGGCTTCCAATCTTGCCACAGGAGCGAACACTTCATTATAATCAATCCCCTCTTGTTGATTAAAACCTTTAACGACTAGCCTCGCCTTGTTTCTTATAATAATCCCTTTCTCATCTCTCTTGCACTTAAAAACCCATTTTGTGCCTATCGCATGCACATTCTTTGGTTTTTCAACCAAAGTCCAAACTTCCATTTTCTTGAATTGAGCCAGCTCTTCTTGCATGGCTTCGACCCACGAGCTGTCCTTTAGAGCCATTTGATAATTCTTTGGTTCAATCTGGCTGATAAAGCAGGTGTACAAGCATTCGTTGATTATGCCTGTCTCCTTAATGCTTGTGTAAACACAGGTGTGCTCATTCAAGCTACGTCTTGTTTGTACACCGGAGGACACATCACCAATCACATTCTCCAAAGGGTGATCTCTATGAATTCTCGTGGTCGGAACCGAACCGACATGCAAATTGTCTTCCAAGTTAGAAGAGAGCTCGTCAATGGTTGTTTCTTGCTGAGAGTGAAACGGATTGAAATATTCTTCTTCAGGAGAGGCAGCAGGGGTATCGATAGCATTTGATGAGGAAGGTTGACGTTTATCAAACAGCTTTCTTTGCACTAGATTTTCTTCCTCATCAAGGATCATCTTCGTAGCAACTCTTTCTTCTAGTTCTGCACTATCCAAATAAGGTATGTTAAAAGACTTAAAAAGTCTATCATAGTCGAAAAACTCAGCAGGTCCGTTGCTTGGTTTTGGCGGTTGGTAACTTGTGATATCGGTGTTACACACCACCTCAACCTTGCCGGTCGATGTATTAAAGACACATCTGTTGGGAGTCCCAACAACATAACTGACTAAGATTCCTTCATCGGCTACTTCACCAAATTTAGAATTTGTCTTTAAAATCGAACAAGGGGACCCGAATGGTTCAAGACCACTCAAGTTGGGCTTCCTCCCATGCATAAGCTCATAACACGTTTTATTAAGTCTTTTAACAGTCAAGACTCTATTCAGGATATAACAGGCTGTAGCAACAGCTTCAGCCCAGAACACCATAGGAAGCTTCGAATCAGCCAGCATAGTTCTGGCTCCTTCAATTAACGTTCTATTCTTCCTCTCAGCCACTCCATTCTGTTGCGGAGTATACGGAGCGCTGTACTGGTGCTCAATCCCTTTCTGAAGGCAGAAGATCTCCGTTTCAAAATTCTTGAACTCCGTTCCATTGTCACTCCTGATGAACTTAACCCTTTTATCCATAACGTTCTCAACTTTGGTAATCAAATTCTTCACCATCTGAGCCGTTTCATCTTTTGATTTCAGGAAAGATACCCACGAATATCGTGAGTAATCATCAGTGATCACCAAGCAATAAGAAGTACCTCCTAGACTTTTTGCATTCACGGGACCGAAGAGATCCATGTGAAGCAATTCTAGAGTACTGACAATAGAATTGACCTTCTTGGTGTGATGGGATTTCTTGTGCTGCTTTCCCTTCTTGCACGCTAGACATTTGTCTTCAAAGTTGAAACTTTTCAAGGGAACGCCCAGCACAAGTCCATTCTTGACAATGTGGTTCATCTTCCGAAGATGAATGTGCCCCATTCTCCTATGCCACAATTCGGACTCCGATTCGCTCGCTTTTGTCATAAGGCATGATTCTTCCGTGGCCATTTCAGTCGACCTCATATCCATAATATACGTATTCCTCTCACGTGGAGCCTTCATCACAATCCACTCCTCTGGTATCTGAAAACCAGGATGCAACACAATCGACTCATTCTTTGTAAAATGTACGGTGTACTCCTTATCACAGATCTGCGATACACTCAGCAGATTGTGCTTCAATTCTTCGACAAAGTTTACTTTCTCTAGAGTCATCTTTCCATTAGACACCGTTCCCATTCCTGTAATCTTGCCTCCACTTTCTCTAGCAAAGCTCACTCTCCCTCCTTGAACAGGTTTCAAATCGTGTAACAAGAATTTGTTACCCGTCATGTGCCGGGAACAGCCGCTATCCACAACCCATTGATTGTTGGCAGCCCTGTTCAACTGTTCCTGCACGATTAAAGCAGAGAGTTAAAATCTGGGGACCCAAGACCGATTGGTCTTGGGTCGATACATCCCGTACCTTGGCTGTCCAAAGTTAGTATCATAATCATTTCTGTGAGCCCTAACAGGATACCTTCTTGTGGATTGTCTATGAGGCCATCCAAACCGTCTTGAATTAAATGAATTATTAGTTATGGTTTGGGTGTTACCCGTGAAAAACTGAGATCTATTTCTTTGAAAACCTGGATTAGTCCATTTTCTGAAATTCAATGGGTTTTCAGTTTTATCATTAAATTGATTACTGTTAGCTCTTTTCTCAGATTTTAAAGGCCTCACACCTCTGAATTTTTGCTTCAAAGGGCAATCAGCAACAAGATGTCCTTGTTGATTACATCTAAAACAACACCTGTTTTCAACTTTCTTATCAAAAGTTGTCTTAGATGTTGAGGCTGTATTACTGCCCGTTTGTCTCACATATGGTGGGACATACGGGTTTAGTGGAGACTTCTTTTCAGATGTTTTCTTTATCTCTCCACCTTTTGGTTATACTTCCTCTTGATTTGTCTCACTCGACTCAGAAGACTTGTCCGAGTTAGATGAGACAGAACTCGGAGCAGAAATTTTAACACTTGCAACAGGCGAACTTGTTTCGCCTCTACTAACATCTGGTTCTTTACTAGTTACTTTAATTGGAACTGTCTGAACAACCTCAAAGTCAACAGATTTCTGAACACTAGGATTAAAAGTGTAATTGTGATTATAAGGTGGTGGAACCTCATGATAACCAATTCCTCCCCTCTTAACAGAGGAACCTTGATCACTAACATGGTGATCAAGAATAGCAGAGGAATTTCTGAACTGCTCAAGTTTTCTATTCAGTTCCACCACTTTCACCTGGTGATCAGCAATCTGTTTTTCTCTTTCAGCTATTAGCTTGGTTTTTTCTTCCAAAACTTCATAGCTTAGATCAATCACTTGTATTTTTTCAGCAAGTTTTGCTTTTAGACTTTTAATATCCTTTTCACAAGCTTTTATTTTAACTTTATAGCTATTTTCTCTTGCTTTAGTAAAGTGATGATCTTCTTTTAAAGTTTTAAACTCAGCATCCAAACCAACATACTGATCAGTTATAGTTGCTAATTGCTCAGACAAGTTTTCACATTTAGAACAAGTAGGTTTAGAACATACCTCGGAGAGCTGGTCTTTAGCATCAGCCATGAAAGCTTTTTCTTCTCCAGTAGCTTTCTCACTTTCTTCATTTTCCACATTCGCCAAATTGGCCTGTTCGAAAGTTTCTTCAGAATGCAGGTTCCAGTTGTATTCACCATCTTCTATGGAAATCATGGCGCTATAATCTTTACTACCCCCATTATGCTGTGTAGACTTGCCTTGACCACGTTCTACACGCTCATTTCTGCACTCCTTAGCAAAGTGGCCGTTTTGCTGACAGTTGTAGCATCTTACCTTCGTCTTGTCAAACCCTGGCCTTCCACCGAAAAACTTTCTTCCGGTCTTTTTCATAAACCGTTTCACTCTTCTCACGATCATAGCCATCTGCCATTGCAGATCCATTTCTTCCATATCATCAGCATCAATCTGGTCATAGTCTTCATCCAACATAGCTGGATCAACAATCTTCCCCTGAATGTAGTTCTCATAGGAAGCAATAAAAGAAGCATAGAGAGCAAACTGCTCTTCAGCAGATTTGACACTCATAGGCATCTTAGAGTAGTTGTTGCTAGGAATACTTGGAGAGCAACTGCTCTTGCTTGCTTGCGGTTTAGAAGCACTAGATCCACCTGCTACAAAGCAAACATCACCATTCGTGTTGACTGACACATGCCCCTCATGTGATGAGTTGGCACCCGACTCTCCCTTCGAGTAGTAGGCAGCTGATTTAGTCTTCGAACCTGAACTAGAGTTGACTTTAGCACCATACATACCTGGATCTTGAACCTGATCCGTAGGTGTCTCCTTTCTAACCATGTTAAGCTCAAAGGTTCGGAGCTTGTTGACTGCCGTTTCCAGATCATATTGGGAAAAGTCTTTGTCTTCCCTCATCAGCACCGTGTACATCTCCCATTTTGGTAGGAGAGCATCAAGAAGCTTCTCAACTATCTCTTCTTCTCGGTAAGAAATTGAATAGTTGCTCAGTTCAGTTATCAGATGATAATATCGGGTGATGATATCATCTAGAGATTCATTCTTCAAATACTTGAAGACTGAGAACTGGGTTTTGAGCAATTTGATCTTCGAAGCACGGATTCCCACATTTCCTTCAAACCGGTTCTCAAGAGCTTCCAAAAGCTCTCTTGCTGTCTTGTACTTTCTAAACGTATGAAGGATCTCTTGTGGAAGAGCCATAGTGATAGCAGCATGAGCCTTGCTCTCGGCCTCATACATCTTTTTCTCTTCATCTTCCATTTTGCTGTTCTTCTTGATCTGATCACGACCTTCGTACTCCATAGTTGGTGGAATATAACCATCCTGGATGCATACCCACATTTTCGCATCCTGGTACTTGACATATTGTTCGAACCGATCCTTCCAAGCAACGAAGTCAGTTCCTTTAAGCAACTTTGGGGCCTTAGTAGCTGACCCTGCTTCTACTTCCATCTTAACTAACTCTGAGATGTTAATTGACGACATCTTTCTCAAAAACTAAGAAACCCGAAAAAATTTTTTTTTTTCCGAAAAGTACTGTAGGAGAAGTTACGGATAACTTCACTTAAGTCTTAACTTCGCTGAAGAACTTCGCTGATTCTTAACTTCGCTTGAGGTAAGCGAACTTAGGAGGTAGGCGGAGTTGTAGAGAACTTCGCTTGAGTTAGGCGAACTTGAGAAGGCTCTGATACCAATTGTAGGTTCCCTGGATGGATTAACACGAGATATCTCGATCTACGTAGGTGCGGAATCCTCCTAGACTCGTTTATTGGTGTAAAGATGAAGAACACAAACACGTACACAAACAAATACACGAACAAATACAAGAACGAAATAATCAAATCTGCAGATTCTTATATAATAATCAAAACACGTTACATACCGTAACCAAACAGAAAACACGACTGACCCGAGGTGAGCTCTACCTCGAGTCGTCTCACACGACTCTCCTTGTCTCTTACTCTCTCTAAACAAACAAACTACTCAAAACACACACTAATTTCTGAAAATTACTAAACCTAAACAAGACACACGTATATATATATAAAACATTCTCGGGCCTGAGCTTCAGTAGGCGAAGTTGTGCTAACTTTGCATATGGCGAAGTTGTTCTAACTTCGCCTAAGGCAAAGTTGTGCTAACTTCGCCTGTGGCGTTCCGCTGGTCAGAATTGCATAGCGACGGTCACAAAATGCACCAACAGTCTCCCCTTTGACCGTTGCTCTCAATTCTAACAAACACAAAAGATCATCTGTTACACGACATGCACCAACAGTCCCCCTCTTAACTGATGATCTTCTGTTTGCAGTCAACCAGCCGTGTCTGAATCTGTCATGTAGCTTCACAAATCTACCAATCACCCAGCGTCTTCCATATCAGATCTTCCTTTCAGTGTAAGTTTCTCCGACTATAACGATTGAGGTCTTTGAAATGCATGCATCCTCGTGCCAATAGATCATCTCAACCAATCACGTGAGTCCATCTGACTTCACCAACACGTGAAGTTGGGCTTCCTCCACAACTTCACCAACTCGTCGGCATACGATAAGGTTTAATCTTCAACTACTCAACATCAAGTGATCAATTTCATCACAAAACCACCTTGACAGAATCTAACACATGACCATTAATTAATCTGAAGCATATTCAATCACCAGGGATAACGATCAAGAACATAAACACTTTAGTTCCCGATTAAATCCAACTTGTTCCAGAATTTTCACTCTAATAAATAAGCATCACGTTTCAGGATCCAATTCTCGAACGCCTTGAAAATAACATAAATAATATGCTCTGACCGCAATCCAGTAATGACAAAAACCTTCAGTTCAATTTGACTTTCTTCAGTTGGTCAACCTCGAACAACAACAATTTCATTGCCCACAAACACCCAAATATGTGTCAATATCCAGTTTCAATCAATATCCCATTCACAAACTCAACTCCATATCCAGAGTTGACACGTATTTGTTCACACGTAAGACCCAGAGATAACAAGTTTCACTCGTTGACGGAACAACATCTCCGGTCTCACAATAATCGTGTACACCTGGCCATACAGACGAAAACTCCAAAACACTTTTTTTTTTTTTCTCGTTAACTTCGCCTAAATTCAACTTCGCCTGTCCATAACTTCGCCTATTCCATAACATCGCCTGACTGATAAGCGAACTTGTGTGGTAGGCGAAGTTGTGGATAACTTCGCTTAACCTTATATCTTCGCCTAAACCCTAAAATTTAAGCGACAACTTCGCCTGAACCCCATAACTTCGCTTGGCTATAACATCGCCGAAACCCTACGAACAGTGACGGCAACTTCGCCTGAATCCCATAACTTCGCCTGTGGCGCTGTTCAGCCAAGAACGCATCAGATTCGTGCCAGAAACACCAAAACGCCGATCCCGAACCATAGTATAAGAGCCTAAGGCTCTGATACCACTTGTAGTTCCCTTCGAGGCGTCGCCGATCGATACGAGATCCGCACGAGGTCTAGGAGTGCGGAATCCTCCTAGACTATGAACTACTGACATTATGCACCATCAGATTCACTGTCATCAGTATCTTTCTTTCTCTTTCCGTGAATTCTTTCTTGGGCAACCAGAATTTGTCTTGCTTCAGCAACATCATCAGCTGAGGAGTCAGAATCGGTTTTTTCAGAAAGCTACCGACGTAGCTACCAAAGACACTTCAACACCAGATACCTCTGCAACTGAGATATGAACCTCTGCCTCAAGGTCAACACATTCCATATCGAAAAATCCTTGGCCACCAAAAGCAGCTTCAAGGTCTACTTGATCCTCCGGTGCCACAACAGGAGCAGCAGGTAGTGCTTGCTATACCACAGGTGGTGGTTGAGAAACAGCAGCCTGTTGCGGTGCCGGATCGCGAAACTCGTCTCCACTAGGAGCAACATACGTTGGGTTTATCAAATACCCAAATAGCGGAGTATGTAGAGGACGAAGCTCTGGTTTACTTCTAGCACTCGACGCTCTACACTGTGCAAAAATTCTCTTGCTGACACTCTCCACATAACGAATCGGACGGCGCTGAGGTAGCGTAGGAGCTACATGATTCAAGATCATTTGTAAAAACCGAGGATACATCAAGAATCTTTCACGAGCCACCGCTCGTCTCTGACGGTCTATTTCATAGAACACCATCTGACTGAAGCTGTAACGCTTGTTGTAAGTCAGTGCTGTCATTGCCGACTGCATCATCGCACCCATCCCGTCCGTACCAGCCTTTCTACCCGACATGCACACGATCATCACGTGCATGAGAAAACGCCATTGATCCAACAAGAATCCTTTACGTCTCTGAGTATCACCCAATGGACCAGAATAGCCCATTCTTAAAAAAGCACCGTCTCAGAATGGAGCAAAAAAGTCTGTAGGATCATCTCTCGTTTCGTTCCCGAACTGTAAGGCAACCCTTATTTGCTCAGAAGAGAACTGCACCACCTGATTGTTAACGGTGGCGCGCTTTACTGGGGGCTCGACTTTGCAATCATACTCAATCGTCTGCCAGAAGTCTTCTATGTTTGGCAGAGAAATGGGCAGAGTTGTAGTAATAGCATGGAAGATACGCGAGCGAATCAGAAAAGTGATGATCTCGCGATAATCATCAACACCGCTAGCATCCGGGTCCAGTGTTATGTACATATTGTGCCCCGGAAATAATTGGCGGTTGTTGTCACCACCTTCGTCACCACCAGCACCACCGGCTCCTGCTACAGCTGCCATATCTGCATCACAAATGGTCTAAGTTAGAAAATCGTCAAAGCAGATCATAACTTCGCCTATTACCATGAGCGAAGTTAAGATAAACTTTAGTGTACAGGCGAAGCTAGACATAGGGCGAAGTTGAGCACAACTTCGCCTATACAATAACTTCGTCTAATAACACATCAGAACTTTAAATAAAATAAATCATCAGGCGAAGTTAAATATTAGGCGAAGTTGAGGATAACTTCGCCTAACCCTAACTTCGCCCCTGAACAACTTCGCCCCTGATTATTTAAAAAATAAAGGAGCAGGCGAAGTTAAGCCTAAGGCGAAGTTGTTCATAACTTCGCCTAAACTATAACTTCGCCTGAACTGAAACGGCGACAGTTCAGAAGGCCAGACGAGATGTAATTTGGAGAATTTGATGATTGTGAACTCTAAAGACATGTTTTTATGGATACCTAGACGATCAAGTTGGTTACGATCACGTTAAAACGAGTTTGAACGGCGGGTGTTTAAGGTTTGCATGAACGCGGTCTCAAATCGGACAAAACGGCATCTGATTAACATGATCGACACGAATTATACGTTATCCCGACTCTACACACCTTTAACAAGGGTTGAAACTGAGATTAACAACACGAATTGATTCGAGATATAACTTCGCCGAGGGTTATGAGATGATAACTTCGCCGTTATAACTTCGCTGGGTTATGGAAAATAATAAAAAGTTTGACCAAATTGACCCTTATATAGGGCAGAATTATACAGGCGAAGTTAGGGTTAACTTCGCTTACCCCTTAACTTCGCCTGTTAACAAGTTCGCCTTTTAAACAACTTCGCTTAGTGTTACAAATTTACACAATAGTCCCTTATAAATTTGAACATTATGCAATAGTCTTTTAAAACTACCTGTAAGGATTTAAATGTTATGATCAAAGACCAAGTAACCAAGTTTTAAACCATAAAACGACATAAGCAATGATAATTTTAGAAATAAAGTAAACGGGATCAAATTTCAGTCTTGTCGGGAACCAGCATGTTTTAGAAAAGATCCGAACAGGAATCATACTAGTTAAGTGACTGTCACATAGATCCATGTTCAGCTGTATTATGACATAAAGAACAGGTTGTAAGCAGGTAAACAACTTAGTATGGTTTTCATCGCTTCTGTGATACGGATTAGGTTCAATTAAGCTCAAAATATAAACGTACAACACATCAGAGATTGTGATGTCTCCCATCTATTCTCAAAGCTTATTTGACTTTCCCCGAGTCACCCCAAGTTGACCTCGACCCGTAGTGTCTGATTAAACCGTAAATACATCTTGATCTTTTAGAGTCTTCTACCCTTTCTCTTTCTTGCCTCTTGATTGATAAGTATAACATTGTAAGCTTCAGAAGTCTTAACAAGGAAATTTTATTTTATTTTATTTTTTTTTTAATTTTTTTTTTGATAATTAAGATTTACATAGCTTCAAACAGTAGACTACTGCAAGTCCCGAATCTGGATCACTGCAGGTACTTGACACACTATCTTCTTGGGAATCAGAACACTCACGGGCTCGTGTATGACTGGGTAATCGCTTTTTGCCTATCATTCGGAAAGATATATATGGAGACATACACAACTCTTAATGAGTTGTCCCTTTAAATCGAGAAGATTTAGTTAGTATCACTTCTACTTGTACGCACCATAAAAAGCTACCATAACATACAATGACTGTTCTAGAGTCTTTTAGGCCTAATAACTTCACTAGTTAATCACACAGAAATAGTTTGAGTATCACTTTCCAAGGTTGGATCAATTTTCTTAGAAACATTGTATAGAAACTTCTTACGAAGTTGTAGACTTGAAAAATTATATCATCTCCCTGAAAAATTTAAATTCTATCGCCCCGATCAAGTCAAAGTCATCAGGTAAACGGCTATCCTAAAGATCCAATGGATCAGCTGGACCGACTACATACGAATATGGGTCCTTTTAACTAAGTATGAACGACTATTTTTCAGCGACAGAATAAAAACACATCATAAAACGCCCCAGTCGCTTTCTGTCATCTGGTTAATGGCTATCCTCATAATCTACTGGTAGAAGTGAGGACCAAACACATCCGAATATATGTCCTTCAAACTGAAGCAACCGACATAATTCTAAGCGATAGTGACGTTTTTTTATAAGTAAAAATGAAAAATACGGTTACTCGGGATTGATCATCCCATTAAGCTCAACAAGGTTTTGAAAACGAGTTCTGTCAAACGCTTTAGTAAAAAGATCAGCTAAATTATCTAACGAATCAACCTTTTCGAGCACTATTAATTTCTTCTCAGCACAATCCCGTATAAAATGATGAAGAATGTCAATGTGTTTAGTTTTGCTATGTTTTACGGGATTGTTAGTTACTGAGATTGCAGCAGTGTTATCAATACAAATAGGAGTTTGAGTAAAATTCAGACCGTAATCGCGCAATTGCTGTTGTATCCAAAGAACCTGGGAGGAGCAGTTTGATGCTGCCATGTACTCTGCTTCACAGGTAGAAATGGCTACAGAGGTCTGCTTCTTGCACTGCCACGAAACCAATCTTCCTCCCAGAAACTGACATCCACCGGTCGTCGACTTCCTGTTCTGATTGCAACCTCCATAGTCAGAATCTGTATAAGCGACCAAATCCAAGTCTCCCCCTTTCGTGTACCACAATCCCAGCTTAGGCTTGCCTTTGAGATATCGCAGTATCCTCTTCACTCCCTTCATGTGAGATTCCTTTGGGCTTGCCTGAAATCGAGCACAGAGAAAAACTGCAAACATAATGTCAGGTCTAGATGCAGTTAAATACATTAAAGAACCTATGATTGCTCGATATTGGGTGGGGTCCACATCTGCGTCACTGTCTGAATCAGCACCCAGCTTGTGGTTGACGCAAACCGGAGTATCAAATGGAGTGCTGTCCTCCATCTTGAAGCGTTTGAGAACGTCTTGGACATATTTAGTTTGATGGATGAACATCCCCTCCTTCTTCTGATCAACCTGCAATCCTAAAAAGAAAGTTAATTCACCCATTGCACTCATTTCAAACCTCCTTTTCATGACTTCCTCAAATTCCTGACACATGGCGACTTTTGAAGCAGCAAAGATGATGTCGTCCACGTAGACTTGAACTAGGAGAAAGTCTCCCCCCTTTTTCTTGACAAACAGCGTGCTGTCGATCTTTCCTCTTTCGAACCCATTCTCAAGTAAGTAATCAGATAAGGTTGCGTACCAGGCACGAGGGGCCTGATGTAGTCCATATAGCGCTTTACTTAACTTGTACACGTGATCAGGAAAGTCTGGGTCAGGAAAACCTGGAGGCTGCTCAACGTACACAACCTCATCGACTTTACCATTAAGAAACGCACTTTTCACATCTAACTGGAACACCTTCAACTCATTGTGTGCAGCAAATGCCAAAAACAAATGAATCGCTTCCAATCTTGCCACAGGAGCAAACACTTCATTGTAGTCGATCATTTCTTGCTGATCAAACCCTTTTACGACCAGCCTCGCCTTGTTCCTGATGATTATTCCTTTCTCATCTCTCTTACATTTGAAAACCCATTTGGTGCTAATCGCATGCACATTCTTCGGTTTTGCAACCAATTTCCATACCTCCATCTTCTCGAACTGGGCTAACTCTTTTTGCATGGCTTCGACTCACGAGCTGTCTTTTAGAGCCATTTGATAGTTCTTTGGTTCAATCTGGCTGATGAAGCAGGTGTACAAGCACTCGTTAATGATACCTGTTTCTTTAATGCTTGCGTAAACATAGGTGTGCTCATTCAAGCTTCGTCTTGTTTGTACACCGTCAGATAGATCACCTATCACGTTCTCTAAAGGGTGATTTTTGTGAACTCCAGTAGTTGGAACCGAACTGACTTGCAGATTGTCTTCCAGGTTCGAAGAGAGTTCATCAATGGGTGATTGTTGTTGAGAGTGAAAAGGGTTGTAAAATTCTTCTTCAGTAGAGGCGGCAGGAGCATTAACGGCACTTGACGTGGAAGGTTGTCTTACGTCGTATCGTGGACGTTGCACAATATTTTCCTCCTCATCATACAAAATCTGTGAAGCAATTTTCTCATCAACTTCTGCAAAATCCAAGCAAGGCATATTAAAGGATTTGAGCAGTTTATCATAGTCAAAAACTTCAGCGGGTCCCGTGCTGGGCATTGGTGGTTTGTAACTCGTGATGTCGGTGTTACATACCACTTCAACCTTGCTGTTCGATAAATTAAAGACTCTTCTGTTGGGTGTCCCAACAACATATCCGACTAAAATACCTTCGTCGGCTTTCTCACCAAATTTAGAGTTTGTCTTTAATATCGTACATGGGGACCCGAATGGTTCGAGACCATTCAAGTTTGGCTTTCGACCATGCATAAGTTCATAACAAGTTTTATTTAGCCTTTTAACAGTTAAAACACGATTAAGGATGTAACAGGCTGTGGCAACTGCTTCAGCCCAAAACACCACGGGAAGTTTAGCATCAGCCAGCATGGTTCTGGCTCCTTCAATTAGCGTCCTGTTCTTCCTCTCAGCCACCCCATTTTGTTGCGGAGTATACGGGGCGCTGTACTGGTGGTCTATCCCTTTCTGTAAGCAAAACATCTCCATCTGGTAGTTTTTGAACTCTGTCCCATTATCACTCCTGATGCATTTAACCTTTCTCCCCACGATATTCTTAACCTTGGTAATAAAGTTAATTACCAACTGTACCGTCTCATCTTTTGTCTTCAGAAAGTATACCCAAGAGTATCGAGAGTAATCATCAGTTATTACCAAGCAGTATGATGTTCCACCTAGACTCTTTACATTCACGGGATCGAAGAGATCCATGTGAATAAGTCTAGGGTATTGACTATTGAATTAACCTTCTTGGTGTGATGAGGTTTCATGTGTTGCTTTCCCTTCTTGCACGATAAGCATTGGTCTTCAAAGTTGAAATTCTTCAAGGGAACACCAAGCACCAGCCCATTCTTGACAATGTAGTTCATTTTTCGAAGATGTATATGCCCCATTCTTCGATGCCATAATTCGGACTCTGATTCAGTTGCCTTTGACAGAAGACATGATTCTTCTGTTGCCATCTCAGTTGACCTCATATCCATGACGTATGTGTTCTTTTCTCTTGGAGCTTTCATCACCACCCATGCCTCTGGTATCTTGAAACCAGGATATAGAACAATTGCTTCATCTTTAGTAAAGTGCATTGTGTACTCTTTGTCACAAATCTGAGATACGCTCAACAAATTATGCTTCAACTCTTCTACAAAATTCACCTTCTCCAATTTCATTTTTCCATTTGTTACGGTTCCAATACCGGTGATTCTACCTCCGCTCTCTCCAGCGAAACTAACTCTTCCTCCTTGAACAGGTTTCCATTCATGTAACAAATTCTTGTTACCAGTCATGTGCCGGGAACAGCCACTATCCACAACCCACCGATTGTTTACAGTCCTGTTCAACTGTTCCTGCACGATTAAAGCAAAGGATTAAAATCTGGGGACCCAAGACCTATTGGTCTTGGGTCGATTAAATCTGTTAAACGGCATCCCGTACTTTGGCTGTTCAAAGTCAGTTTGAGAATAATTTCTGTAAGTTCTATAAGGATACCTTCTTGAGAATTGACTATGAGGCCATCCAAACCTTAGTGAATTAACTGAATTATAATTGTTGGTTCGGTTGTTTACTGGGAAAAACTGAGATCGATTTCTTTGAAATCTTGGATTAGTCCAATGTCTGAATTTTGGAGAGTTAGCATTCTTACCATTATAGTAAGTACTATTAGTTTTATTCTTAGTTTTCAGAGGCCTCATACCTCTGAATCTCTGATTCAGAGGGCAATTAGCAATTAGGTGTCCGATTTGATTGCATCTGAAACAACTCTTGTGTTCAACTTTCGTCTCAACAGTTGTTTCAGATGTTGAGGTTGCATTACTATTCGTTTGTCTAACATATGGTGGGACAAACGGGTTTAGGGGAGAAATCTTTTCAGTTGGCTTATATTCCTCCCCACGTTTTAGTAATACTACCTCTTCTTTTATCTCACTAGATTCGGATGTCTTGTCCGAATTTGATAAGACAGAACCAGGAACAGAAATCTTAACATTCGAAACAGGCTTACTTGTTTCGCTTTGACTAACTTCAGGTTCTTTAATCGAAACTTTGACAGGAACTGTCTGACTAATCTCATCATCAACAGATTTCTGATTACTAGGATTATACGTATAGTTATGATTATATGGTGGTGGAACTTCAGAATATCCAATTCCCCCCTTTTAACTGGGGAACGTTGAACACTTACGATGTGATCAAGCATTGCTGAGGAGTTTCTAAATTGTTCAATTTTTCTGTTTAATTCCACCACTTTTACCTGGTAATCAGCTATCTGTTTATCCCTGTCAGCAATTAGTTTGGTTTTTTCTTCTAACACTTCATAACTAAGATCAATTACTTGTATTTTTTCAGCTAGACTAGCTTTAAGACTTCTGATATCTTTTTCACTAGCTTTTATTTTTACCGAGTAACTGTTTTCTCTAGTTTTAGTGTAATGATGATCTTCTTTTAACGTTTTAAATTGAGCGTCCAAACTAACAAACTGATCAGTTATTGTTTTCAATTGTTCAGACAGATTTTCGCATTTCATACAAGGGAGTTTAGAACTTACCTCAGAAAGCTGATCGTTCACTTATGCCATGTAAGCTTGATTTTCCCCCTTCTCCCTCTCGCTTCCTCCAGTTTCGATGTTAACTAAATTTGCTTGTTCGAAGACTTCCTCAACATGTAGATTCCAGTTATACCCACTATTGTGTCTAGATACCATAGCCTTATTCTTACTATCTCCGTCATTCTGTTGTGTAGGCCTGGTCTGGCTGCGTTTGACTCTCTCATTTGTACATTCCTTGGCAAAGTGACCATTTTGTTGGCAGTTATAGCATCGAACCTTTGACTTGTCAAACCCTGGTCTTTCACCAACGAACTTTCTACCCGTTTTCTTCATGAACCTTTTAACTCTTCTTACTATCATCGCCATCTGCCACTGCAGATCCAACTCTTTCTGATCATCAGCATCAATCTGATCATAGTCTTCATCCAAAGTTGCGGGATCGACTATTTTACCTTTGATGTAATTTTCATAAGAAGCAATGAAAGATGCATAGAGGGAAAACTGCTGTTCAGCTGATTTAACACTCATGGGCATCTGTGAGTATTTGTTGGTTTGAGCATTTGATGAAAAGTTACCAGTTGTGGCTTGAGGTTTTGAAGAATTACTTCCTCCAGCTACAAACATACATCACCATCCATGTTGAGAGTCACATGACCATCATGAGTTGAGTTTGAGCTTGAGTCTCCCTTTGAGTAGTAAGCAGATGATTCTGATCTTGAGCTTGAACTTGAACTAACTTTTGCACCGTACATACCCGGATCCTGAACCTGATCAGTTGGTGTCTCTTTCCGAACCATGTTAAGTTCAAAAGTTCGTAATTTATTGACTGTTGTTTCGAAATCAAAATCGGCAAACTCTTTATCTTCTCTCATCAAAACCGTGTACATTTCCCATTTCGGTGGAAGAGCATCAAGGAATTTCTCTACTATCTCCTCTTCTTTGTATACAATGGAGTAATTGCTGGGTTCGGTCATTAGGTGATAATATCTTGTGATGATATCATCAAGTGATTCATTTTTCAAATATTTGAACACCGAGAATTGGGTTTTTAGTAGCTTAACTTTGGATGCACGTATCCCCACATTACCTTCATATCGATTTTCTAGCGCTTCCCATAGCTCTCTAGCGGTTTTGTATTTCCTGAAGGTGTGAAGAATCTCTTGTGGAAGAGCCATAGTGATCGCCGCATGAGCTTTACTCTCTGCCTCATACATTTTCCTCTCTTCCTCATCCATCTTACTGTACTTCTTTATTTGATCACGACCCTCAAACAAGGCCGTTGGTGGAATGTATCCATCTTGTATGCACACCCACATCTTAGCATCTTTATATTTAACATACTGTTCAAACCGATCTTTCCAAGCAACGAAATCGGTACCCTTAAGCATTTTCGGAGCCTTAGTTGCTGAACCGGCTTCAACTTCCATTTTCACTAGTTCCGTGATGTTTATCGAAGTGATCGTAGAAAGAACCACAACTCAAAACACGAGAAAAGTATAAAATAATTTTATTACTTAGAACAGTACTCAGTAGGCGAAGTTATGTATAACTTCGCTTAAACTTAACTTCGCTAAACCTCAACTTCGCTTGCTTCTTAACTTCGCCTGATGTTATCTTCGCTTAATGTCAACTTCGCTTAATTCAAGCGAACTTGTGAGACAGGCGAAGTTAATGATAACTTCGCTTAAACTTATATCTTCGCCTAAAACCTACAAACAGTGGCGGCAACTTCGCCTGATGAACAAACGGTTTTTGCAGGTTTTAATTTGACGTATTTCGAGGTATGCGAAGGTGTAATGGGTTATATTTGATATTGGGAGATGGGTAGGACACAAAAACTCGGTATTTCAACGTAAACTCTTCCCGCGAATAGTCGAACGGAACGATTGTAACATCTGCCCGAATCCGACCCGACCCAGGTACCCGTTTCTCTGACCCGATCTCTTTCTTTTATGATTTAATATTTATTTATACTTATATTTTACTTTTAATAATAATATATATTTTTCCTTCCCGCCTCTTTCCCTCTCTTTCTTTCCGCCGTCCCATCCCTCTTCTTCTCTCTTTCCGCCTTCTTTTCCCTCTTGTCGCCGTCCCGCCCTTAAGCCTTGTTTCCCTCTTTTTCTTCCAACTCTTTCCTTGTCCTTTGTTTCTTCCCGCCTAAGGTTGTCTGCGCAGCTCCACGCGCCAGACTCCTTTCAAGGAAGCCTGCGTGAAGACCATCTGTTCCAGCGATACGCGAGACGAACTCTTCTCGCAGCGCGCTAAGAATTGTAATTCTTCTCGCAGCGCGCGAAGAACGATAGTTCTTCCCGCGACGCGCTAAGGATTTGTAGTTCTTCTCGCAGCGCGCTAAGAATCGTAGTTCATCCCTCGACGCGCGAAGAATTTTAGTTCTTCCCGCGGCGCGCTATTAATTGTAATTCCTCCCGCGGCGCGCTAAGAAATGTGATTCTTCCCGCGGCGCGCCTTAGCCTTCTCGCGCTAAACCCTTTGAGTTTTCTTCTGTTTAATCTAGCCGTTTGCTTTTGTGATGTCTTATCTTCTGAGTTGTTGACCTGACCTATCTTATGTCTGAAAAGTTACTTTCGGCGCAGCATGCGCACCAACCCCATTGGTTGGCAGAAAAAGTGACTGACATTATCTTTCGAGATCTGCTTTTCCATGCTTGACCAGTACCTTTATCTGACCCGCCCATGCCTGTTTACTGTTCCCTGTCAGCTTTATCTTGCTCCCTGCAGCTGCCATATCTTTTGATATCTTTTGCTTTTGGAATCTTTTGCTTTTTGTGATCTTTTCCCCTTTTCTAGGGATTGTGTTCCCTAGGGTTTCTCTATAAATAATAATGTTATTTTCTTAACACTACACACACAAACACTTATTATCTTTCTCTTCCTTTGCTCTCTGCCGTTGTCCTTCAGCCGCCTCCTCTCTGCCTCCGTCTTCCTCCCTGTTCTGCCCTGCTTTTCCGGTAATATATATTATATATAATAATTTACTTATTAATTATGCTAACTTATAATCAAGACTTAAAACAAATCGTTAAAACAATAATCTTTAATTATAGGTTAACTTGTGCTTGTTTAAAGTTGGTTCTTGCTTTATCTTACACCGCATCGTTTTATCAAGTGAGTAATCTCGTACCTAATCCCTTTTTATTTTAAATGTTTTGGGATGTTCATGTGTTCATACAAACTTAGAGTCTTAAACTTGTTTATGAACTTTAGTCGCGCAGTATCCCATGTGTTGAGGACGTTTACTTGGCTGTTTATTTGTATGTGTGTATCATTAACCGCTTTGTTCGGCCTATTCCGAAGTTTTCATGGATCCATTAGATGAACACGGGAGACCTATCGTTTACGGTTTTCTTTGTTTACACTTGCACAGATGTTTTCTCGTTTTTGTGCTCATTTGGGAGCACAGATTGAACTATGAACTATAAGCTATGATCTATTTAGGCTTGATCACAATCTGATTGCACCCTTGTTAAACACCAGACATACACGTGTTGCGCGCAGATTTATTGTTATCTATTATTATCTATTAAACTTGATTTCTCACCAACACGCAAGTGTTTGACGTTTATTTTAACACATGTTCAGGTTTGCAGTAGCTGTTTTGGAGCTTGTGGACACGTAGGAAGTTTTCTTTATTTTGGACCTAGATTAAAATGTATCAAGACAAGTCTTTGCTGTTCGAATATTATGATTTATAGTATATTGATTTATGATGATTTACGTTATCTTGTTTACTTTGCGCGTGCGCGAATGAATATATTTATTAAATATTGACACCCAATAGTGTCACGAGTAATGAAACAATATGTAGCGCCCCGATGTATAATCCGCCTTTGGTCGGGGTGTTACAGATTGGTATCAGAGCTCGTTGACTTTAGGATAGGTGGTTAGACGTAACGGCCTAGAATACCTAAGAGTCCCTTCTCGCGCATGTGAGAAATCTCATGTTTGCGCGCTTATTGTTAATTACTCGTTATTTATGAATATGCTCGCGCTTGCGCAGTATATGATTTTATGTTTTATTTCGCGATATTTCGATTTTTGTTGAATTTCGATTTTTATTGGTTTTACTTACATATTCGTTTGTTGGATTTGGAAATCTGAAAAGTCACGGTGATACATGAATAGTCAATTTTCAATTTCCATTTACGATTATGTTCTGAGGTTGGAGACTTGAAAAGTCATGGTGATACATGAATTGTCAACCTCCAATACTCATTTTCTTGTATATTTTATATTGAGGATTGAAAAGTCATGGTGATACATGAATCGTCAATCTCCAATACTCGTTTGCTCGTATATTTTAAATTGGGAATTCGGAAAGTCATGGTGATACATGAATTGTCGATTCTTGATTCGAATTTGTTACCTTTATTAAGTCTGCATTTAGGGTCATTTATTTTACTTTAACTTTTGATAGTATCTAACTCCGCGAAACCAAGCTTTATAAGGTTATACTTTGCGATAAAACCAAGATATTAACTAAAATTAAAACTTTTATAGAATGCCTCCGCTATCAGCTCGCCATCTTAGGAAGAAAGAAGCCGCGCGCAGACGTTCGCTGCAACGTTCCCAGGAAATGGCCGCCGCAATAGCCCAAGCCTTAAACCAAAACAATGCTAACACCTCTGGTTACAACATTAAGTCCTTTAATGCGGGTAACCCTCCAAAGTTCACAGGTCTTGAAGGAGCCACCGTGATGCTCCAATGGCTTGAGAAAATAGAAAACACTTTCCTCCACTCCCAATGCCCCTCAGACAGACGAACCCTATATGCTTCCAGTGTCTTGGAATCTAGAGCGCTTATATGGTGGAATGGAGTAGCTCATGCGCGTGGCGCAGAAACTGCTTCTAGCATGACATGGGAGGAATTCAAGGAAATTCTGACGCGAGAATTCTGCCCTCCCAACGAAGTTAAGCGCCTGGAAGAAGAATTTTGGAATCTTAAGCAGTACAGTGGCGAAGCGCGCGAGTACGCGATGCGCTTCCATGAACTAAGTTTGCTTGTCCCTCACCTTGTTACCCCTTCCCGCCGAGCCATAGAGAAATTCCTTGGGGGTCTCCCCATGGAAATTCAAGATTCTGTATGGGCCAGAAACCCAGTTACCCTCTCTGACGCCATCGAGTTGGCCGCTGTGCTCAGCGACAACCATGTCAGAGCAGGAACCCTGTTCCTGCGGGGATCTGAGAAGACCAAACCCACCAAGACTGTTCCTGAACCAACAGAAACCAAACCAGAACCCTCAAACCGTAACAACCTCAAGCGCAGGCGCAAGGCCTATGCGCTTACCAACCCGCCCATTGTCCAGCAACCCATCTACCAACCTCCAGTTTACACGCCTAACCCACTGACAGCCTACCCAACACCTCCTGTAGTCCATAACTATGCCTTAACCAATCCCGCACTCCCTGCCCCGCCACTTAAGAAACCTTACACAGGAAAATCAACCCTTTTGCCCAACCTGTAGACTTCACCACCCAACCCAAACCCCGTGTCGACAATGTAACCAATGTGGCCGCGTTGGTCACTCTGCCGAATACTGTAGAGTCCCTCCCGCCAACCCAATCGCGCAAACACCACCAGTCTACCCGCAGAACCCACAACCAACCTACCAAAACCCACGACCCAGGTCGTGCTTTAACTGCGGTGATCCCAGTCATTTCCGGAACGCGTGCCCGAGACTACAAGTTCAGATTACGCAAGCGAATCCGGTTAACCAGATTTCGAACCAAGTGGCACGCGGACGAGCTTTTAACATAACCGCGCACCAAGTGCAAGCGAATAATGACGTAGTTAATGGTACATTTTTGCTTAATGGATTTTATGCTTCTGTACTTTTTGATACTGGCGCCGATCGAAGCTTTATTTCTCGCGCGTTTGAACAGAAGCTTGCGCGACCGCGCAACGATTTAAAAGAGAATTTTTCAGTTGAATTGGCTAACGGCGAAACTGTTTTAATTAACTCGGTGATTAAGGATTGCACGCTTAACCTTAACGAAAACGATTTTCTAATCGACCTCATCCCCATGCCTCTTGGAAGCTTTGATGTTATCATTGGTATGGACTGGCTCTCGAATAATCGCGCCGAAGTTATTTGCGCCAAGAAGATGATTCGCATACCTCGAGAAAATGGTGATCTTCATATCTACGGCGAAAAACCCTCCAGTGGTCTTAAACTTATGTCTTGCGCCGAAGCCCGAAGACTCATGCGGAAGAGATGTATTGCATTCTTAGCCCATGTGGTTAAACCTGCTGAAGAAAAGAAGCTTCGCGATATCCCTGTTGTGCGTGATTTCCCTGAAGTTTTTCCTGATGATCTTCCTGGTATCCCTCCCGCTCGTGAAGTCGAGTTCCGTATTGATCTTGTCCCTGGTGCTTCCCCCGTAGCCAAATCTCCTTACCGTCTTGCGCCCGCTGAGATGCAAGAATTGGCAAGCCAACTTCAAGAGTTGACTGCTAAAGGATTTATTCGCCCTAGCTCTTCGCCCTGGGGTGCTCCGGTGTTGTTCGTTAAAAAGAAAGATGGATCGTTTCGCATGTGTATTGATTACCGCTAGTTGAACAAACTCACCATTAAAAACCGGTATCCCTTACCGCGTATTGACGACCTCTTTGATCAACTCCAAGGTGCCTCTTGTTTCTCGAAGATTGATCTCCGTTCTGGCTATCACCAGTTGTGCATCCGCGATGAAGATGTTCCGAAGACTGCTTTTCGAACTCGTTATGGCCATTTTGAATTCTTGGTCATGTCCTTCGGTTTAACCAACGCACCCGCCGTTTTCATGGATCTAATGAATCGGGTGTGTAGGCCTTTCTTGGATAAATTCGTGATTGTGTTTATCGATGACGTTCTGATTTATTCTAAGACCAAGGCCGAGCATGAGCAACATCTCCGATTGGTATTGCAAAAGCTTAGAACCGAGCAGCTCTTTGCCAAGCTCTCCAAGTGTGAATTCTGGTCTGATGAAGTACAGTTTCTTGGTCATGTTGTAAACAAGATGGGTATTCATGTCGACCCATCCAAAATTGAAGCAATCAAGAACTGGATTACGCCGACCACTCCTTCTGAGATCCGTTCCTTTCTGGGCTTAGCTGGTTATTACCGGCGCTTCATTTCGAACTTCTCGAAGATCGCTTTGCCTTTAACAGCTTTAACGCACAAAGGTAAACCGTATATTTGGGGCTCGAAGCAAGAAGAAGCCTTTCTAACGCTCAAGCGATTGTTGTGTGAAGCTCCTGTTCTTGCGCTACCTGAGGGTAATGATGATTTTGTCGTGTACTGCGATGCATCCAACCAAGGTCTCGGTTGTGTTCTTATGCAACGAGGCAAGGTTATCGCTTACGCATCAAGGCAACTCAAGGTTCATGAGAAGAATTATACAACTCACGACCTCGAACTTGGTGCAGTTGTTTTTGCCTTGAAGATCTGGAGACACTACCTTTATGGTACTAAGTGTATCATCTACACTGACCATAAAAGCCTTCAGCATATCTTTGATCAAAAGGAACTTAACATGAGGCAACGCCGATGGAACGAACTCATCAGCGATTACGATTGTGAGATCCGGTATCATCCTGGTAAGGCTAATGTGGTAGCCGATGCGCTCAGCCGAAAACCCAGCCAGCTTAACTGTATCTTGCCGCGCACGCAGCTTCACTTCGCGCCGATCCAAAGCAACCTTGAATCGCGCATTCGTGACGCGCAGCGCGCATCCATCAGTAATGGTAACCTTCGCGCCGAGTTAGCGTGTGGCGCGGAAGCACATTTTGTCCCTAATCTGAGTGGAATTCTCTGCTATCTCAATCGCATCTGGATTCCCTTTGATGAGAATCTTCGCGCTGATATCCTGTGTGAAGCGCATAAATCTCGGTATTCTATTCATCCCGGCGCTGATAAGATGTACAAGGATTTGCGCATTACTTATTGGTGGCCCGGTATGAAAAAGGATATTGCTGTGTTCGTAGCTAAATGCCTGACTTGTGCTAAGGTAAAAGCTGAACACCAACGCCCATCTGGTTTGCTCGAACAACCAGAAATTCCTACGTGGAAATGGGAATGTATAGCGATGGACTTCATTACCAAGTTACCTTTGACAGCAAGCAAACATGATAGCATTTGGGTAATAGTGGATCGTTTGACTAAGTCTGCTCACTTTCTGCCCATTCGTGAAAACTACCGTGTTGAGCATCTCGCGCAGCTTTATGTCAAGGAAATTGTCTGCCAACCAATGTTGATGAATCTATGCATTTCGTTGAGAAGCCTGTTGAGATTATGGATCGCGAGGTTAAGCAAACCAAGCGCAGTCGCATCCCTATCGTGAAAGTTCGCTGGGAGTCCAAGCGCGGAGCCGAGTTTACATGGGAAAGGGAAGATCAAATGAAGATCAAGTACCCGCACCTGTTCTCTGCGCAACCTACTTCGAGATAAATTTCGGGACGAAATTTCTTAAAGTAGGGGAGACTGTAACATCTGCCCGAATCCGACCCGACCCAGGTACCCGTTTCTCTGACCCGATCTCTTTCTTTTATGATTTAATATTTATTTATACTTATATTTTACTTTTAATAATAATATATATTTTTTCCTTCCCGCCTCTTTCCCTCTCTTTCTTTCCGCCGTCCCATCCCTCTTCTTCTCTCTTTCCGCCTTCTTTTCCCTCTTGTCGCCGTCCCGCCCTTAAGCCTTGTTTCCCTCTTTTTCTTCCAACTCTTTCCTTGTCCTTTGTTTCTTCCCGCCTAAGGTTGTCTGCGCAGCTCCACGCGCCAGACTCCTTTCAAGGAAGCCTGCGTGAAGACCATCTGTTCCAGCGATACGCGAGACGAACTCTTCTCGCAGCGCGCTAAGAATTGTAATTCTTCTCGCAGCGCGCGAAGAACGGTAGTTCTTCCCGCGACGCGCTAAGGATTTGTAGTTCTTCTCGCAGCGCGCTAAGAATCGTAGTTCATCCCTCGACGCGCGAAGAATTTTAGTTCTTCTCGCGGCGCGCTATTAATTGTAATTCCTCCCGCGGCGCGCTAAGAAATGTGATTCTTCCCGCGGCGCGCCTTAGCCTTCTCGCGCTAAACCCTTTGAGTTTTCTTCTGTTTAATCTAGCCGTTTGCTTTTGTGATGTCTTATCTTCTGAGTTGTTGACCTGACCTATCTTATGTCTGAAAAGTTACTTTCGGCACAGCATGCGCACCAACCCCATTGGTTGGCAGAAAAAGTGACTGACATTATCTTTCGAGATATGCTTTTCCATGCTTGACCAGTACCTTTATCTGATCCGCCCATGCCTGTTTACTGTTCCCTGTCAGCTTTATCTTGCCCCCTGCAGCTGCCATATCTTTTGATATCTTTTGCTTTTGGAATCTTTTGCTTTTTGTGATCTTTTCCCCTTTTCTAGGGATTGTGTTCCCTAGGGTTTCTCTATAAATAATAATGTTATTTTCTTAACACTACACACACAAACACTTATTATCTTTCTCTTCCTTTGCTCTCTGCCGTTGTCCTTCAGCCGCCTCCTCTCTGCCTCCGTCTTCCTCCCTGTTCTGCCCTGCTTTTCCTGTAATATATATTATATATAATAATTTACTTATTAATTATGCTAACTTATAATCAAGACTTAAAACAAATCGTTAAAACAATAATCTTTAATTATAGGTTAACTTGTGCTTGTTTAAAGTTGGTTCTTGCTTTATCTTACACCGCATCGTTTTATCAAGTGAGTAATCTCGTACCTAATCCCTTTTTATTTTAAATGTTTTGGGATGTTCATGTGTTCATACAAACTTAGAGTCTTAAACTTGTTTATGAACTTTAGTCGCGCAGTATCCCATGTGTTGAGGACGTTTACTTGGCTGTTTATTTGTATGTGTGTATCATTAACCGCTTTGTTCGGCCTATTCCGAAGTTTTCATGGATCCATTAGATGAACACGGGAGACCTATCGTTTACGGTTTTCTTTGTTTACACTTGCACAGATGTTTTCTCGTTTTTGTGCTCATTTGGGAGCACGGATTTAACTATGAACTATGAGCTATGATCTATTTAGGCTTGATCACAATCTGATTGCACCCTTGTTAAACACCAGACATACACGTGTTGCGCGCAGATTTATTGTTATCTATTATTATCTATTAAACTTGATTTCCCACCAACACGCAAGTGTTTGACGTTTATTTTAACACATGTTCAGGTTTGCAATAGCTGTTTTGGAGCTTGTGGACACGTAGGAAGTTTTCTTTATTTTGGACCTAGATTAAAATGTATCAAGACAAGTCTTTGCTGTTCGAATATTATGATTTATAGTATATTGATTTATGATGATTTACGTTATATTGTTTACTTTGCGCGTGCGCGAATGAATATATTTATTAAATATTGACACCCAATAGTGTCACGAGTAATGAAACAATATGTGGCGCCCCGATGTATAATCCGCCTTTGGTCGGGGTGTTACAACGATTTCTACACTCGTGTGATAATCCCGAACCACACAATCACGAGCAAACGCTCTGATACCAATTGTAGGTTCCCAGCCGGATCTACACGGAAATATCTCGTATTACGTAGGTGCGGAATCCCTACGTAAGACGATACGAGTGTTAGACGTGATATACGTTAAACCCAAGTACAAAGACAGGTTACAATACTCAATAGACACGTTGTATTGCAACTCCTTTAACACGTGATAGCCAAATCACAATTACACGTATTGAACCACTCTTTTTTTAAACAGGCCGTAGCCTAAACATATATACCCTTCGACAACTTCGCCTAACATGCTAGGCGAAGTTGTCAATAACTTTGCTTGTTCCACAAGTTCGCTTATAACAGGCGAACTTGTGGGACAACCTTTACAAACCAAAACCAAAACAAACTAACGCGATTACAGACACTAGATACTGAACTACTGACATTATGTACCAACAAACACTGGTTTTATCGGTTGCAACCCAACCTTTGAAAGGTGTTTTTCTAAATAAAGTTTGTGAAGACGAGTTTGTGCTATCGATGAGTGCTGAGTATTTGAACAATGTTTTAATTTGTGCGGTCGAAAGAGAAACATTTGATAATGTAATAGAAGATTATGTAATGACTCGATTTCAAACTTTACAAAAACCGAAGAGGAGAATTTTACAACCCATGTGTTTAAAATTATTTATTATTGTGTTTCTATATTTTTTTTGTTTACATAAACAGGATGAAAAAAATTTTGGAACGTTACCCCTGAGATTTTGTTCTGGATCCACCACGGTATTGTTTATTCCCAAACTAGTGTAGTTAGAAAGTAATTTTACCCAATTTTTGCATTGATTATCATCGTTGAAAAAAATTACGAAACACCATGAAAGGTTTGGGAATCATTAAACTCACCTTCTGAGTTTCTTCTTTTTCTTACCAAACATGTCCTCCCGTTCAAAAATTGTGTATCAATTTACTTTCACAATAAATATTCTTAACCAAAAAAACTCTTTACTGCGTCATATACCTATATATACTAGGTAATTCATTTAACGCACTACTATATACAATTAACATAAAGTTATTATAAGTATAAGTGTATACTTATGTAAATGTTTATTATGACACATGCATGATGTCATGCTGTTATGTCGTTTTTGCATGTGGACAAATAAGCTAACTAGCTAAGGGGCTGTTTGTATACATCTAAATGGAACCATTCAGATGTAAACATCTAATTCATTCAGACATAAGACTGTTTGGTTTCAAACAGAAAAACATCTGAATGGTTAAAATTAGGGGGCTGTTTGGTTCATTCAGATCTGAAGGAGTCAGGTCTGAATGAACCTCTGTCCCATTCAGCAACAACAACAAGTCTTAATGATTCAGACCTAATTTTAGCCGTTTAGATGTTTTTCTGTTTGGAACCAAATAGTCTGAAGTCTGAATGAATCAGATGTTTACATCTGAATGGTTGCATTCAGATGTAAACAAACAACCCCTAGGTCTGAATCATTCAGACTTATTGTTATTGCTGAATGGGACATAGTCTCATTCAAATCTGACTCATTCAGATCTGAATGAAACAAACAGCCCCTAAGTGTCTTTTGTAAGTCTTTGTTAAACTCACTTGTTTCACATATGCCAAGTGATAGTCATGCATACATACCCTTTATTTACACCATTTTCTCCTGTGTTACTCCTTAAAGGAAAGAGTTGACATCCCTATCCAAAGTAGTTTATGTCAGAAAATTTCTATACTATTGATGAAGGTTATGTATGCTTGATTATGTCTTTCTAACAACAAAACAAAACAATGAGTTAAGGAATATACGAGTACCCCTTTAGGGCAATTGTTAAACAATGAGAAAAGCACCCTCCCTTTGGGGAACTCAAATTCGGTTACTAGTATCCGACGGGGGTAGTGTGATTATTTTTTGTTTTTGTATGTGGACTCTCAACCAATCATCCATAATCATTGTAATTTTATTTTTAAATGAAAAGATGGTTTTGAGGTAGTTGATATAAGTGTCGTATGTGATTAATGTGTTTCAAGAAATGTTTTGAAAATCGGTATGTAACTCGTATTAGATTGGGCTAAAAATGGTACAACCAGTTGAAATGGGTTGTACCAGGGTGTTCATGCGGGATGAATATTTTTACTGTAATTTCATATAAATGCAACTTTAACTAAAAAAACATAACCCAAAAGCATATGATTATATATATAAAAATATTCTAAAGTTAAATCCATACTAAAAAAAAAACTACAAAAGCACTCGACTTTCGAACACAGTATTTTTTAAATAAAAGTGCGAAATAGGTTTATGACACCGAAATGTTATATGCATCGAGTTAACGATTGATGTTCTCAGTTTATTGGTTTAGTTTTAATCGATAGGTTAAAAGGAAATTTTAAAAAATATGGGCTGCAAATATCAACAATCTCTTTGACTTAAAATCGTTTTGGTTCAAAACACTATTTTAGAAAAACCCGTTGGTTCGATGTTCTAGCAAACAACCCAAAGATACCAGACTCAAAATACCAGTCTGTTGTGCAAAACCCAGTATTACCAGTTCAATCGGCCTATTCAAACCAGTTTTTAGTACATTGGCTTTAGGGTAGTTAAAAATATAAATGGCATGGCAGTGCAAGATTGGTCGAACTTATGGTACATAGAAGGAGCACCTCTTCCTCCCTAAATGATACTGGCAACAACAATAAGATAATTTACTTTTTTTTAAAGGTCAATATCACTAAAAAGAAATGAAAGGGGACAACTTATAAGAACATGTTAAACATCTAACATTTGATATCTCGTATCACCTCAGCTTGATCCATCAAGAGCTCATGGATTTTGCTATTTATTGTTTAAGTATGACATCCTAGGTGGTCTATAATCCCGATACTACTCTCACCCTAGCACATTCAATTGTAAAGTTGACCTCTCATTCATAACCATTGCATCCAATAGGCGGCGATGATATTTGAGGTTCAATATTCCTTTTGAACCCAACATCTCTTATATACATGGTCGATGTGAGATTTGCTTAGTTGTTTGATGTGCTAAAAGTAGTTATAAATTTATTAACTAAATAAACGTTAATCTAGACACTAAGTAATAGTTCTAGACTCTTAAACTTAACTAAAAATACTAACTGAAAAGTTTACCGGTCGACTCTAGTACAGTTTAGTAAATCCGGATATCGAACCCACAGAATGTAACATCCTGAAAACTTCGATACAAAATTGCCAAGTATTCAAAGTATAAGGACGATGTACATAAGAATATACATCTTTTTAGCATTGAATAATCTCTAAAACTACAACTTTATCAAATAATATAGTTCAAATAACTACTTATCATGTTAAAATGTATTTTCAGGTGAATTCAAGCCTAAAATGAAGAAATGAATGAAAAGCCAAAGAAAACCCAAGAAAACAGCAAAACATCCCCCCAAGGTTCAGAGAACATGGGGCCATGTTCAGAGAACACGGGGTCGTGCCCACCTTTCAGAAAAGAGAAAAATCTGCAAGAAAAGACAAAATACTGGACAGCTGGACACGTTCCGTGCTTCAGAGAACACGGGGTCATGGTAACCTTTCAGAAAAGACAAAAGAAGATATAACAAGATACCAAAAACACGTGGCCGTGCCTCATGGAGCATGCCCCCAAGGTGAGTCATCATGTACGATCTTACAGAGCATTAAATGCGAGTGGACAAATGGACACAGGGGCGTGCCTCATGGAGCACGGGGTTGTGCCTTGGGGTTCCCAGATAACTATAAATAGAGGAGCATGTTGCACTCATTTGGTGTGCTTGAAGAAAACTTCTATACGAGTTTCACTTATAGAAACACCCATATTACACTCATATTGAAGATCTCGTGGAGAGTTTGAAGACTTGAAAACTATCATCATCATCATCATCATCATCATCATCATTGAAGAAGGAAGATTCATCCACATTTGGTTAGATTGCTCTAGTTTGATCATGTGTTTGTTATCTTAATCTCTTTTTATGTTCATAACCATGCTCATTATGAGCTAAACTCCATTTACCATCTAATTTCTATGAAGAAGCTTTGTTTATTTGATGATTATATTAAATATGTGATTTAGTTTAGTAAAGTACATGGTTATTTTGCAATAATCATTTGATGAAAATATTTTATCACTTTAACTAAACAAATCAAGGTTGATGATTAACAATCATTCATGATTCACTCATGTTCTTAAAGACTAGAATGGTAAAAATAATACCTTGATAACTTATTCAAGATAAAACATGGATCCTTATATTGTACTTAAAAATGATGAGATATAAGCTATGATCTATTTCTCTAGTTTTGATAATTCTGAAATAACATTGTTAACACGATTGCCTAGGCTATCATGCTAGTTAAAGAAATATGTTAATGGAATGCGTAATTATAACCTAATTAAATCAACCAAGGGGAGGTTGTGTGACTAAACTATAATCACCCGAAGTTGTTAGAATTTGTATTTGAGAAATCGAAGTCAATCCTAATCTTTCTACTTTTACTAAACTACTTGCCTACTTAAATTGACATTCTTGTTGTAGTATGAGATTAATCAAGGATGGACTTGAAAATATGCATGCTACTTTCTTTTATATCATAGAATATGTTCACTTAGAAATGAGGGGCTATTTTATCATATATTATTAGGGCAAGTTTATCACATGTTTACTTAATAATCATCAAGGAAGAACGGAGTGGATTATTGATCTTAGATGATAACCTTCATATAATTGATTTACTCATTTAGAATTTCTCTTATTGTTCACCTATATATTATATATAAGTATTTCTATTAAAGTTTAAAAATCAACCCCAAAATGATTAAACTCTCTGATTAAAGTAAAACAAAGATTTAGTATTAGAAACTTTTGTGTCCACGGATTGATACTTGGTTCTTACAATACTATTCTACATATACGATAGGTACACTTGCCTATTTTATGTGTATTTGGTCTTAGAAAAAATCACTTTTATAAATTTATAACACAATCTTGTGCGAAAGCTAAAATTGCATCCCATACTATTTTACCACAACCACACGCACACACCAAAGAACCAAATTGAAAATCTGATTCCTTGATGATTACTTAATAATCATCAAGGAAGAACGGAGTGGATTATTGATCTTAGATGATAACCTTCATATAATTGATTTACTCATTTAGAATTTCTCTTATTGTTCACCTATATATTATATATAAGTATTTCTATTAAAGTTTAAAAATCAACCCCAAAATGATTAAACTCTCTGATTAAAGTAAAACAAAGATTTAGTATTAGAAACTTTTGTGTCCACGGATTGATACTTGGTTCTTACAATACTATTCTACATATACGATAGGTACACTTGCCTATTTTATGTGTATTTGGTCTTAGAAAAAATCACTTTTATAAATTTATAACACAATCTTGTGCGAAAGCTAAAATTGCATCCCATACTATTTTACCACAACCACACGCACACACCAAAGAACCAAATTGAAAATCTGATTTCTTGACCCATCGCGGTACACAATGGATCAGAAGACAACCCATCGCGTATTGCTATAGGTATGTCACAAAATCCTTGAAATGGGCGGTGTCACGATACACGGTCACCTAAATCCATTATGTCATTGCGTACCTCGATCACGTGGTCTTACAGGCTAAGACGCGTGTCATGCCACGTGACAAAGCTAATAGACAATGAAGCATGGCTACTAGAAGGCATCGCGATATGCGATGGACGTCCAAAACTCCATTGCAAACCACGATGGGGTATAATAATAATAAATCTGCCGCAAGATCCATCGCGATACGCGATGGATCCATTCCAAGGCCCATCGCGTAACACGATGGGTCAGCTGACCAGTCCTATAAATAGGGCGATCAACCCTCATATATCCACATCCCGAATTCTCTCTCTCTAAATATCTTCTCTCTTTACCTCGTTTTCCGTGCCTCGACCCAATAATCTCATCCTCGTAAACCGTGCCCAAAACCGACATCTTTTAGAAGTTTGTGCCAATCGACATTCCGCCTCAAAGTACGTACACAACCCGGCGATCACCGTACGTTGCCTCGATTTGCGTGCTAAAGAAGTTGATCAAGACTACCTCGATATTCGTGCGTGTGTGGAATTGCTGCCAAAAAATCTAGGTGATTACTTAGCCAATCAAAGTACGAGTTCTACCCGAATAAAATATTATTATCATATTAAATTTGCTTAGACCTGAGTCGAGAGTATACTCGATACCTCGAAAGTATAAAACAAAGAAAGATATAATTTTATATAGAATACTGATAATAAAATATTATTTAAAGTTTCTTAAATATATAAAATATACGTTTCTTCGAGAAGAAGAAACGTAGCGTTAAGAAAAGATTATTTGAACTAAAGATTCGAAAAGAAAAGTTAATCGAGGTAAATATTATACGTATAAGACTAAAGGTCTAACGCTAGATCATTGATCTAGTAATAACAAATGGTTATATTCGTACTATAGGTCCGAGATAACAAGAAATACGAACTCAATCAGTGAAGTGAAGCTAATAAAACAAAGATGAATGCACCCCATACTGTTAAATAGTATAATCGAGACACTTAAATTGAATACATGAGATTATGTATCTCTAAAACGTTATGAACAAAAGTAATCGCTGGCCCTCAGGCTATCGTATACGTTTGCCTGGATCCTTACATATGTGGTTAGACGGTGGGAACAACACTCCATACTTGGCCATGCCTCTGTCAAGACGGGCCGGACCTAAGTAATGTCCGAGAGAGGGTGACCATGCGTATATTGATGGTAGCTAAGTAATCTCAAACGCTGCAGTGTTTGCTAAGCGGTTTCGAGTTGAATTTAAGTTTATAACTATGATTCAGTTTTTAACTTGATTATTGCCACGATGGGCTGAGACCTATGTTACGTCTCGAGGGGTAATTAAGTAAACAAAATATTTTTTTGCGTTAGCTTATTCACCAGCATGTGTTGCTGACGTATTTTTAAACTATTTTATAGGTAGCGAAGAATAGATGCTTGGGGACGAAGTAGCCATTAGGAGATCTGATGGCTCAAACGGATTTTGTTAATGTAAAAATATAAATGATGGTTTTTAACAAAAGTCTTTTGTAAACATTAACGGGAATTTATATAATACCATATTTTGATATATATATATATATATATATATATATATATATATATATATATGTATGTGAAGGGCGGTTACTGTACGTCAACCCCTTATCGTAGAAACAGTACGCGACACAAGCAAGCGTCCGATCAAATATTTAAAACGCACGCCTCTATTCTTTAAAAAGGGTAAGATCGTCAATTAGTCTCTATTACTGTCCCTAAAATCACTCGCAATAATCAACCTATAATCAACTAATCTCGGAGATGAAGCGTACTCATTCAATTAACTAAACTATTAACTTATCCGGCGACGAAGCAACTGAACTATACTACATTCAATCGTAATGAAGATGGATAAAACGAAGAACCCTAAATCATCTGCTTCAACAAAGGAACGAAGATCAAAGCATAAACAAGATAAACCTCAGATTACTGATAAATCAGGTTTTTGTTTATTATTCATGTAATTGTTTTAGGTTTTAGAGAGGTTTTCGTGAGCGTTTGACAATAATCAGTAGATGTAATCGTTTTAGGGTTTAATTTTATGTTAAATTGTATTATTTGTTTGTAATTATTGGTTATTACGTTGTCAATTAATCTCTGATTGTAAGCGTTTGGGATGATTTCACCATACGATCTGTCTAATTAATGTGAATGTAATTATGAGTTTTTAGTAAGCGTGTTTGAACTGAATATACAACTGGATCTGTCCAATTAACCTTCATCTGGTCTTATGCGTTTATTGCGCGTTTGACAAACGTTTGGTAAGCTTATTTGTGATGATTGAATTACAGGTTCTTTATCTGGACTTTATGCGTTTGATGAGCATTTGATAAGCATTTAGTAAGCTTGTTTGTGATGACTAAATAACTGGTTTGTATTTGGTCTTATGCGTATGAATAGCTTTTGACAAGCGTTTGGTAAGCTTGTTTGTGATGACTGAACATCTGAGTTTTATGTGTGATCAGTTAAGCGAAAGGTTACGACAAAACAAGTTGATGCCGGAGTCAAAAAACATAAGACAAAACATGTTGAAGCAAACTCTGATTCAGACTTTGAAGTTCCAATCAACAAATTTTTAACAAAGAAGAGGAAAGAGGTGGAAGACAGTAGTTCAGACTTTGACTTTCAAAAACCAAGGAAGAAGGTTGCTAAAGAAAAGAAGCCAGCTGAGAGGGTACAAAGGAAACCTTTTAATGAATTTTTAAACAGAAAGTTGCGGCTCAGATGTGCACCATTTAACATTGTGGATGCAGTAAGTACAATGAGCTCTGACCAAAAAGCTTGTTTGGAAAAAATGGGATTTGGGTCAATATTAAACCTACAAGTTAACCAAACTCCATCAATGTTAAGGCATTGGTTACTATTGAACTATGATCACCGGTTTAATGAATTGAATATCGGCAGCCGTGTTATTAAGATAACAGCAACAAAAGTTCATGAGGTGTTGGGTATACCAATGGGTAAGATACCCGTTTTAGACAGGAGTAGACCAACATTGGGGGATGATGCAACTACAGATCTGTTCAAGAACCAATTCCCGACTCCAAGAATAACTATAAAGCATTTGAGAGAGAATTTGACGGCTGATCAAGGAGTTGGTGACATGTTTAAATTTTTATTCCTTGTGTTGTTCAACACATGTATAGGATTTATAACTAAATCAACAATAGTCAACCAATGATTCATCACCGCAATCGATCAACTTTCAGATATTTCAAATATGGACTGGTGCAGCTATGTAATTGAAAACCTAAAGATGACAAAGTAAGACTGGAAAGATGTCAATGAACAATACAATGGTCCAATCACCTTTCTTACGATGCTTTACACACATAAGTACCAAAAGAAATATGGTCCATTAGGGTCTCCAGTCACAACACCTGCAGTCCACTACATAACAACAAAAACTCTTGCAAGGGTGGACAAATAATTTTATAATAATGGACCTCTTTTAGATGATGATTCTGAAAACGAGGAATACGCTCCTGCGTATGAGAATGTTGAAACCGTCGGTGCGTAAGCTAATGTTGAAACTGCAAACAAAGAATTCATTGAGCCTACAACTGATACTGCTGATGCTGGTAAAGATGATGTTGCAGCTGCTGGTGATATTGTAGCTACCAGTGACAAGATAATTCTTGAAGTTGCTGATAGTGGTAAAGATGATGTTGGAGCTGCTGGTAAGATTGCAGCCACCGGTGACAAGATAATTCCTAAAGTTGCTGATGATAATACAGTTGTTATTACTTATGCTGATAAACGTGCAGACACAGTTGGTGAGGCAACTGCTGGTGACAAAGCGGTGCATCAGCCAGCTACAGATGGTGACAACCAAAAACATGGTAACAAAAACTTGTTATTTTAATCTAAAAACTCTATAATGTTTATTTCTTTTAATGATACATTAACATATGCCAGGGATAGATGGGGGTAGTGAAACAAAATCAGATAATGCCAATAACAATGCCGAAGGCGATTTTGATGATGATGATGATGATACGCATTCACATTTGAGTTTAAAAATGCCATTGGGGACACACACGCAAGAACTGGTCGACTTTTATATGACCCCACTTCAGCTGTCTGGAATATCTACTTACCTACCACCAAAAGAAACAAAGGAGAAAATGTGAGACATCCATAAAATCAGAATATCTTAAATTAATTAATAACAATATTTTCATTTTACAGTCTTGGAATAAGAAAATGGATAAAAAGATGAAGAAATTTGAAATACTTTGCAAAGAAATCAATGAATTGGTCCGTGAAGGGAAGGAAAAACATCTATCAAATCCCCATATCTTTGCTAGGTGTTGTGATTGGGAAGACATATTCAATCCTAATATGGATACTAAAACACAAGAAAGTGAAACCCTGAAAAACAACTCACTCCTTAATTTAGGTGAGAAAGCAATCTAATTCTCTATCAATATATATATATATGTGTGTGTCTTTGAAAGTTCCCACTTTTTATACAGCTGCCGCGATTGAATCAGTTCATTCAGATGCAGTAGTTGGTTCAGATACTGTGGTTGGTGAAGAAGGTAGTGGTACTATTCTATATACTTATACTATAAACGCTCAACAAACTCTGATATCTAAAATTTGAATCCCAGATATTCCTGAAGTTTATAATCTATCATAAGAAAAGAAAAAATCTGGGGAAACTGTTGATGATGCAGGGGTTAGTGGTGTAGGGATTGGTGATGCAAGGTGTGGTGATGCAACGGTAAATACAGAGGTTAAGGGGGCCAAAAATGGTAATGAATTAAAAACTTCTTTTATACAACTTAAAAGAATATTATTAAAAAAGTTTATATGACAGCTATCATTGGTAATGAATCTCAAGTAAACAATGATGAAGAAATTATAGTAACAGAGCTAGAAGAGAATAACAAACTTGATTCAGTTGTTACTACAATACTTGCATGGGCAAAGGAAGGTATTAATATGCTTAAATTTATCTTTATACAACTTGAACGCTTGTCAAACGCTCGTGTTAATATGTTTATATTTTATATGAAAGATACACAAGTTGGATTGAAAGAGGACAAGATGGAACACACTGTTGCAAAAAGTCCATTGTGTAGTGAAAATCCAAAAGAAGCTGAAGGTATTAAACGCTTCTTAAACGCTTATTATGCTATCTATATTTTTTTAACAGTTTAATACTTAAACGCTTATTAAACGTTCACACTTATTGCTTCACAGCTATCTCACTCGGAGCTGATGTGGTGCATGTTCATACAAATACCCAAAAGTCTAGTGCCCAAAAAAGAGGTGAAACCAAAGATGATGTTGATCTCATAAACACTGATTCAACTCTAGAAGATATCATAGGTAAGACACAGAAAAAAAATGCATTGGTTTATAAAAAAAATAAACCAATGACTTGTCCTTGTTGTGACTTGTCCTTGTTTTTCAGTTACTAAAGTTGAAGAGAAAAACCAAGTGAAAATTTCAAAAGCACCAAGTGAAAATTTCATAACACCGACATCAACTTCAAAAATGATACCCAAAATTACATCTCCGGTATCATTAATACAAGAAAATGAGGACAAAGAGTTGGTGAGAAAAGAAAGAAAGAGAAAGTTAGCTCCTGTATTGAAATCACCATATCTTTTAAGAGAGGTTGAAATATGCACATCAGTCACAGATGATGAAAAAACAATTACAGAGTATATATTTTCTAGCCTTAAAAGACATATGTGAAGAGGTTTTCAAGTCTACTTACACAGACTCATTTAAGGTAATTTTTGAGAGTTTTTGTCCTGGTTTGTATTTAACAACAAATGCAATGGATGCATTCTGCGAACTAATGAATTATGAAGAAAAGAAAAAATCTGAAGAATCACCATTCAGGCTCTTTGGTACAAGCACACTGCTGGTATGCTTTAATATACCTGTTACTTTAAACGCTTGTTAAACTCTTGAACATCTAATATGTATTTACGCTTATCAAACGCTTATTTAGATTCTTATGCAGACGAGTGACCATTATAATGAGGCATCTGGTCACACAAACGAACAAAAACTCGATGTGTTTACGGAAAACATTGAAAAACAGATGATGAGGTGTGATGTCAAAACAATGAAGGAAGTTGCTATTTTACTCGTGCCAATTCTACATAAAGATCACTTCTATGTGGTTGCTTTCAACCTAAAAATAGGAGTGATAGAGTTGCTTGACAACAATGCACATCAGGAAGTACCGGCTAATAAAAAGTTTAAAAGGCCAGAAGACAAACAAAAAGAAATCAGACGACTTTTTGAAGAAAGATGCAACAAGAATCCTCAAATCCTGGTAAACGCTCAACAAACTCTCAACAAAAAAATCTATTATAAATTTGTGAAATACTTAACAGCTTTTAATTTTTTTTAGAGAACCGACTTCTACATGTATCTTAAGAAAATCAATCACCCCATTGCTGAACAAATCCAACAGGCTACAATCACAAGATAAAGGATGCCATGGAGAACAATCGAAAATGGTGTAGATTGTGGGATTTTTTCTTTGAGACACATGGAGAAATATGATGGGAAGAAACCGTGGACGTGCGGATTTTACAAGGAAGGTGCTAAACAATTGAATCAGCTAAAAAAGTTGAGGTCAAAGTATTTGGGCAAAATCCTTCTGTCATTTCTAAACAAGAAAAGAGATTATCTTATCGAGAAGGCACACGAATTTATTGAAAATAACGACACCGATATGTCCGCGGATGAGATGGTTGAAGAACTCAAAAGAATGCAACAACTAATTTGACTACTTTCAAAACTATGTTGTCTATTTTAATCAATTGCCTTATGTTAGTAAATATCTACTAACAAAACATTGGAATATTATTATTACCACACAAAATACTACATGATAAAAATTGAAAGAAAAAACATTACAAAACGCTCATCAAACTCTCAACATCATCACAAACTAGCCCCTTACTCTAATAGTGACTTGAGAAAATCCAACTTCAATTTCATTGAACAGTTTAGTTCAAGAATTGCCAAACAATCGGTGTGAGCCAAACAATCAAATGATCAGAAGATAGAAAGAGATAAGAACAACAACGCTATGATTTTGGTAAACGAGTTTCATTATTAAAACGATTACATAGCTTTGTCCCAGCCCAAGAAAGCCCTACCCGGGGTGGTGGCTCACATACAAAAATACGGACACTAACAAATGATACCTATTTCTCTATTTATAGAATCTGAGCTTTGTTCTTCGAACGAATCGCCACTCATTGAAGGGCATGTGTACATTAGCAGAGATCCATGATGACTCGCGCACGCCATCGTCTAGTTTCTCATAATGAAATTAGCACATATTCACATATGCCATCATAAGGCCACCCGGGGCACTGCGTGAGGAAGGCCCATCACGCGTGATGGCTTCACCCCACACCGCCGCCAGTGGTTTATCACGCAAGTGATGGGGTGGAAATCGAGGAAATGAAACGTTGGAGGGGAGGAGCCGTTGGAAGGGAGAGTGTTTGGCCGGAAAAAATGGTTGGTTGGTTGGTCTTTGGCTGGAAAAAGGTCCATTCTGGTGATTTTTTTCTTGCCGGGGCTCCGGTGATGAACAGATCTGGTGCGTGATGAACGGATCTGGTGGTTGGTAGTGTCGTCGGGTACGGATCTGGTGGTTTGTTGGTTGGTGTTTGGCCGGAAAAAGGATGAAGGTGGCCGGAAAAAGGTTGGTGTTTGGTGGTTGGTTGGTGTTTCGGATGAAGGTGGCCGGAAAATTGGCCAGAAAAAGGTCCGGTGAAGGTGGCCGGATGAGCTGTCCATCACACCACACCACACCACCACCCCTACCAAATTCCATCAAAATGTGATGGATTTGGGGTTGGTGATTTGGCACCATTTGATTGGGTGGGGTGTGTGATGAGAAATTTCATCACATCCACCACCCCTCCCCCCCTAAGGATTTGCAGGTATGCAATCAGAGTTTCACATATTTTAATTTTTGTAGTTCGTATAGAAGCTTCTGCGAAACTAACGGATTCCTACAAAGCTTTATGAAACTTCATGGATTCTTCAAGTCTTTATATGTTTAATCTCTCATATGCTGCAAACTTAATGGATCAATTAATTGATAGTATCATTCTCAAACCTTAGAGTCAATAGAGACTTCCTAGGAGGTTACCCGTCCTAGTACTACTATCACCTGAGCACGTCTAACCATGAAGTTCACTCGTCCACAACCATTACGTTCAAAATTTGCTGATGATTTACCTAAAATGTGACAAAATAAGTCACTTTAGATTTGCTAGAGACTAGTCAAAAGTATTGGTGAAAATTTTTCCCGGATAGAAGAGAGAGTAAACTTCGGAAAAAATAGTAAATCATACATCTTTTCAAAAATGTTATACAAAAAGTTGTTTTATTCATGCTAATTTTATATATGATTTTCTTCTTTTATGTCATTCATGATAAAATATCTTATCATCTTGTGTTTCATTAAAAGTATAATTACAACTTATAACTCAGTATGTGCATCTTTTTTTGAGATTATAAAGAAACTGTGTGAGAATATACCACGTATTCGTATGCATATTCCATATAAAAATATAATTTGAATATATAGAAACCTCTTATTTGATAAAATATAGTTTTTTTAAAAATATATTTAGTTTTAATAACTTAATTGTATTTATCTTAAGCATTCTGTGTATCACACGAGTTCAAAAACTAGTATACTTAATACTTAAAATGATATCGTGCAAGTTTGCAACTTGGTTAATTAAAATTTTATCCATTTGTTTTTCCAGACCTATCACAGATAATTAATGTGGCGTAGCCTATTACACGTTTTACAACACTATATTTTAAATATTATATTAAAACTTTGTTATTGGCTTATTTATTTGTCCATTGTCCCAACTGTTAGTGATTTTAGTGTAATTAAGGATTAACTTGTTGATTAAGTTAATTGTAATACGAATCTAAATAAGTCGGGTGTGGGGTGCACACTTATTTGATCTTATTATAATTTATAATCCTATTGTTACTTTGGGGCGAAGCCCCTAAGGCATGGGGGTTCCGGGGGCAGCGCCCCTTGTAGCTGGGTGCAAGGGGCGGCAGCCCCTGGCAGGGTCCAAGGGGCAGCGTCCCTAGCTGGGGTCGAGCTGCCAGGTCAGCTTGGAAAATTTTTTTGTGACATATATTGTTATATTAAAAAACACATTAGAAATTTAATTAAATTAAATTTCGTATGTTTTTATTTGTCACAAATAAAAGAGCGTATTTCATGATTTTGAATTTCAAATCAGATAACTGCAAAGGCAGTTACAACTGCCCAACCCTAATTAAAACTGCCATTTGATCATACGATGTTACTCTCTGGTTCAGAAACTCTCTCAATCACCATACAGATTCTTGCACTCAATCTGAGTTTTATCCGGTCAAAACATTTGAGAACCAACAAATAGTTTTGATCTGAAAGTGTTTCACGACTCTCAGATTTTCCTAAGATATATGATTGCAGAAATTCCCGACACCAACTTAGCATTGGCTTCCATTTTATTTAGTTGTTTGGTTTTTTGACATTTGACCATTTGTTGTTGATGTTTTAAAACGTAGAATATGATTACCTAAGTAGTTATATTTTATATTTTTATCCTTTATTATTGTTTAAATAAAAAGTTATAACATGTAACTTTGTGACACGTTTCTTTAAAATATTTAATTAGTTTTGTAATGAGATGTAATGATAATACTAAGAGAAAACGTGAAAGTTAAAACAAATAATCATACAAAGTGCCACCAATAAGTGAAAACCCAAGGTCCATGAAGAAATTATGAAACCCTAGAGGAAAAGAAAAAGATAACACAATAATTCTTTTACCATGCTTTTTTTTAATACAAAAAAAGGCATTAGAAATTAAATAGCTAAAAGCCGATACAACACATAAAAAAAACCCAAACTAGAACTCAAAGAAAGTTGAAATTACATGATATATTCATTTATAGGTGAAAGACTTTCTAATCTATGATCTATCCCTAACATGCACGGTGCACCCATCACTTTTGTGACTTGACACAATGACACCTATCACTTTTATGTCTTCATTAACCTTGTGTAAACATATCTTTTTTTGTTTATCTTTTTTTGTTTTTCATAAATTCGAGCTCTTCAATAATGCATAAACACGCATGGAGATGAGCTTGTGATAGTTCAATATATCTCTTATAGAAAAAACAAAGATTGACGGTAGTTTCCACCGTTGACTATTTAGGTACCAAATCGAGTTAGCCAACCAACAAGAAACAAAAGCTGATCTGCTATTTCCTAGTAATCCCTGCAAACCGTGCATAGTCTTGAGCTTATCTTAATATTCCTCCTATGCAAGGCTTCGAGCTAGATATGGACTTCTTTCATTTTTTGCTCTCTAAATGAAAATGTTTCTTCTAGTTGGAATCTAGTTGTTCCAAGAGTAGCAGGATTCCATAGGGTTGTCATATATAATTATATATGACATATACACACTTTTTAGCTAAAAACAAATAAAAACACTATTTTTGGGTAAGAGACAAATAATGTATCAAAATAATGATTTTTTTTTAACGGTGACTTTCACAGTTAAGCTAGCACTACGCGATCAAGTCGCGCCCCACTACCCCACTCGGGCCAGCTATGTTGACATGATCGGGATCCACGCTGGCATCCAAGTTTGGCTTGGCGTTCCCGGTAAAACCCAGTTTGCTCACACCGCCCGAAGGCACGATAGGTTTTAATGCTCTGGAAAAATCCGGTCGGAATCAAGATTCGAACCCGGGAGACCCGGGTCATCCATCATGTTCCTGGCCATTGGAGCAAGCCCCTATGGTTATCAAAATAATGATTAATGAGCAAGTATATAATAGGAATAAATGTGAAAAAAAAAATCAAACTTATTGGACCTTCCTGAATTTTTTTAAACTATTAATACGACCTCCCTCATTTGTTTTTAAACATTTTTTTTGTTTTTTTAAACTATTAATACACTAAAAAAAGGATCGAATTACAATAACGAGGCAGGTAAGCGGGCAACAAGCTGCGCCGTCACCCCTTTTGGATGGCAAAACCGATCAAATTAAAAACAAAGTTATCGTTCTTCGACGTCGTTGAGTTACTGTGCACGACCCGCTGGACTCTTTTTAAATACATAACAACATCAGGGGCAAGGGACCCAAATGTATCAAAAGCGAAATGAATGAAGGCATGTTGATTCTCAATACACATCTTCTCGTGCTTAGCAGTTTTTCTTGCTTCTGCCATTAGGACAACCTGCCTAGCAACAAACCCGGTGTCCCTAAGCCCGACAAGAGGGGACACCCAGTAAGGTCTACATAAGCATGCTTCCCCCCCCGCCATCCAAACACAAGAATGTTCGTTGGTCGAAGAGTAGACCTTCCTTCACGCGCATCCGACAAGAAATTCACAGGAGCCTCTTGTTTTGCCGAGATCCTCGCCCGTTTTAACACATCACAAAGGACATCCCTGACCAAATCATGTCTATATTTAAACCCCGAGAGTTCTTTGCAATAAACCGCGTGTTCACCAAAATTATTTAAACAAACTTTACGATAGACCATACATGGCTCATCAACTGGGAACATGGGGATCATTAAACGATATTTAATAATGGCTCGGTACTCCACTGCTGACATGTGCTGGCATAACCCTTCGATGGGGGTGATAGTAAAAAAGTCTTGAGCATGAGAAGCCTGAAGACAATCTAATACCGCTCTCTAACAAGAGAACACAGAGCGAAACAAGAAGAGTCCGAACAACAACTTAGCCACCCCCATACATGAGCGAAGCTCACATTGAGGGTCACACAGGCGAGTAAGACATCTCATTAGTTCCACTATGCTTCAAGCCTTAGTAATGGTCAAACTACTGATAAACCCAGCGTCCCGGCTAACTGCTCCTCCAAGGAGTTTTACCCCTAACTCCGGTCTCCCAATCCCGATAGGAAATAAACCTACGTTTTCCTTTACCCCATTGCACGACGGCCAAAATACTTCGGTCTTTTTAATATTAAGCTCAAGCCCCAAACTTGGCCCATCGGATCTAATAATATCCAAGGCTTTAGCCACTTCAATGATGTCTCCTATAAACCTGTTATCATCTTAGTACCATGAAAGGAAAAGTAACTTACAACCATCCTATACCCGATGAATGAGGGGTGTGATGTAACATCACGTAAATATCGGGCCAAAAATGTTAATTTCAAAAGTTAAGGGACCAAAACTATCAATTTCCAAACGGCAAGGGCTAAATATGAAAATTCTGATTTCCTGACCTATCGCGATACGCGATGGATCAGAGGAGACACCCACGCGTACCGCGATAGGGCCGTCTGACAAAAGTGACACGTGTGCCACGTGGCACACGGTGGCAACGTCTGCCGCCACGTGGCAACACGTTCGTCACGTGTCGCCACGTGGCGCGGCGCCTGCCACGTGTCACCACGTGGCAGGTCAACGCACTGACTCAGCAAGCCTACATCGCGCTACGCGATGGGCTTGCCAAGGGACCCATCGCGTAGCGCGATGGGGTCAGATTTTAGCTCTATAAATAGCATCCACGGGATTTCACTTCCATCACACCAAAACACACATACCACTCTCTCTCTACACATTGGGAAGCGTGCCCTTGATCCATCTCGATAACCGTGTCCCCGATTCCTTGATAAGCGTGCTATACCTTGATATTCGTGCCACCTCCCGACGATGTTATAAGCAAGGAGATAATATTGGTGTGATGTCTCGACAACCATCTCGAAGTACGTGCCACGGAGTGTTGGTGTTCGATTCGTGTGTCCAAGCAAGGGTTGATCTAGTGTGTGTTGATAAAGAAATTGGCGTCGAAGTGCTGCCCGAGTGAATAGGGTTTATTGAGCCGACAATGGTAGCATAATGCCCAAATAAAATAATAAAAAAATATTATAAAGGCTTAATACCCCAAGTCGAAGTTATTCTCGACAAACAAAGAAATATATAACAAAGAAAATAAAGAAAGAAAAATTAAATATATATGTGAGTATATATATGTATATGATTTTTCTTTGTTATAAAATATATTATTTAGGTATAATGAGTATACTTAAATAATAAAGAAAGAAATACTTTTCTTAAAGAAGAAGAAACGTAGGGTTTTTATAAATAAACTAAAGGTTTATAAAGATTACTTTTTAACTAAAGGTTTTAAAGTAAAAGAAATAATGAACTAAAGGTTCATCGAGATAAATAAGACTAAAGGTCTTAAGCCGGATCGTGTATTCGACTAACAAAAGTTATACTCGTACTATAGGTGCGAGATAGCAATAGAAAGACTCACGGACGGTGTTGGAAGCCGATCCCATTGAAAAGGTGAATACGCCTTACTTTTATAAACTTGTTTTCAAACAAACAAACGTGTTATGTGTAAAACTTTACATGAGGCTACGTGTCTCTAAAAACATTATAAATAAGAGTATAAGCCTAGCCCTCAGGCTGTGGTATACGTTTGTCTGGATCCTTACATATGTGGAACGCGGTGGGCACATCGCACCACGCTTGGTCACGACCTCCAGCCACGATGGGCCGGACCTAAGTTATGTCCGAGTGAGACTGACCATGTGTATATTTATGGTACCTAAGTTATGTCTAAATGTTGGTGCATTTTGTGACCGTCGCTATGCAATTCAGACCAGCGGAGACGCCATAGGTGAAGTTAGAACAACTTCGCCTTAGGCGAAGTTAGAACAACTTCGCCAACGGCGAAGTTAGGACAACTTCACCTTAGGCGAAGTTATCACAACTTCGCCATAGGCGAAGTTATGAACAACTTCGCCTACTGACGCCTACTGAAGTTTATATATATATGCGTGTGTCTTGTTTAGTTTTAAGAATCCAGTAATTCAGAGAGTTGTGTGTTACAGTTTGAGTGTCGAGAGAGAACAAACAGAGAGAGAGTGTCGTTAGGGACGACCCGAGGTAGAGCTCACCTCGGGTCGGACGTGTTTCTGTTTATGTTACGGTATGTAACGTGTTTGTTTAATTATTATTATAAAGAATCTGCAGATTTGTTTATCCCGTTCTTGTATTTGTTCGTGTATTTGTTCGTGTACGTGTTTGTGTTCTTCATCTTTACACCAATAAACGAGTCTAGGAGGATTCCGCACTCCTAGACCTCGTGCAGATCTCGTATCGATCAGCGACGCCCTCGGGGGGACCTACATGTGGTATCAGAGCCTTAAGCTCTTATGCTATGGTTCGAGATCTGCGTTTTGGTGTTTCTGGCACGTTTCTATGCGTTTCTGGCCGAACAGCGCCGCAGGCGAAGTTATTGTTCATCAGGCGAAGTTGCCGTCACTGTTAGTAGGGTTTCAGCGAAGATATAAGGTTAAGCGAAGTTGTCCACAACTTCGCCTACCTTCTCAAGTTCGCTTATCAGTCAGGCGATGTTATAGACAGGCGAAGTTATTGACAGGCGAAGTTTTAGCCAGGCGAAGTTATAGCCAGGCGAAGTTATGGACAGGCGAAGTTAACTTTAGGCGAAGTTAACGAGAGAAAAAAAAAAAAAAAAGGTGTTTTGGAGTTTTCGTCTGTATGGCCAGGTGTACACGATTATTGTGAGACCGAAGATGTTGTTCCGTCAACGAGTGAAACTTGTTATCTCTGGGTCTTACGTGTGAACAAATACGTGTCAACTTTGGATATGGAGTTGAGTTTGTGAATGGGATATTGATTGAAACTGGATATTGACACATATTTGGGTGTTTGTGGGCAATGAAATTGTTGTTGTTCGAGGTTGACCAACTGAAGAAAGTCAAATTGAACTGAAGGTTTTTGTCATTACTGGATTGCGGTCAGAGCATATTATTTATGTTATTTTCAAGGCGTTCGAGAATTGGATCCAGAAACGTGATGCTTATTTATTATAGTGAAAATTCTGGAACAAGTTGGATTTAATCGGGAACTAAAGTGTTTATGTTCTTGATCGTTATCCCTGGTGATTGAAGATGCTTCAGATTAATTAATGGTCATATGTTAGATTCTGTCAAGGTGGTTTTGTGATGAAATTGATCACTTGATGTTGAGTAGTTGAAGATTAAACCTTATCGTATGCCGACGAGTTGGTGAAGTTGTGGAGGACGCCCAACTTCACGTGTTGGTGAAGTCAGATGGACTCACGTGATTGGTTGAGATGATCTATTGGCACGAGGATGCATGCATTTCAAAGACCTCAATCATTATAGTCGGAGAAGCTTACACTGAAGGGGAGATCTGATATGGAAGACGCTGGGTGATTGGTAGATTTGTGAAGCTACAAGACAGTTTCAGACACAGCTGGTTGAAAAGCAAACAGAAGATCATCAGTTAAGAGGGAGTCTGTTGGTGCATATTTTGTAACAGATGATCTTTCGTGTTTGTTAGAATTGAGAGCAACGGTCAAAGGGGAGACTGTTGGTGCATTTTGTGACCGTCGCTATGCAATTCAGACCAGCGGAGACGCCATAGGTGAAGTTAGAACAACTTCGCCTTAGGCGAAGTTAGAACAACTTCGCCAACGGCGAAGTTAGGACAACTTCACCTTAGGCGAAGTTATCACAACTTCGCCATAGGCGAAGTTATGAACAACTTCGCCTACTGACGCCTACTGAAGTTTATATATATATGCGTGTGTCTTGTTTAGTTTTAAGAATCCAGTAATTCAGAGAGTTGTGTGTTACAGTTTGAGTGTCGAGAGAGAACAAATAGAGAGAGAGTGTCGTTAGGGACGACCCGAGGTAGAGCTCACCTCGGGTCGGGCGCGTTTCTGTTTATGTTAAGGTATGTAACGTGTTTGTTTAATTATTATTATAAAGAATCTGCAGATTTGTTTATCCCGTTCTTGTATTTGTTCGTGTATTTGTTCGTGTACGTGTTTGTGTTCTTCATCTTTACACCAATAAACGAGTCTAGGAGGATTCCGCACTCCTAGACCTCGTGCGGATCTCGTATCGATCGGCGACGCCCCCGGGGGGACCTACACTAAACGCTGCGGTGTTTTGCTGAGGTGACCTAGTGTAGAGACTCGAGTTTATGATGATTGTTTAACTTGATTATTCCTAAGCCAATATGGGCCGAGACTTACGTGGTCTCGAGGGGCGATTAAGTACAAAAATATTTTTAGCGTCAGCATATTCACCAGCATTCGTTGCTGACGTATTTTTATAACATTTTGCAGGTTATCAGGAATAGAGCTTAAAGGACGAAGAAGCTCAAGAATCCGATGGCTCGGATAATTTTGTTTAAATATTAAAATATGATGGTTTTGTAAAATATAAACAAGTAAATACTATACGAGACTTTAGTCTCGTCTTTTTGTATTGTAAATATTTATAATATCGATCCTTAAGTTTTTATAAAGTCTTCCGCTAATAACCCGCTACTCTGATTTGTTTACAAATTTGGTACCAACTAGTGATCACACTCCTAGCCTAAGACGGGGGTGTGACAGGTTGGTATCAGAGCCATCGATCTTAGCGAATTGGGTATCATAAAACAATACCCAAGCTTCGATCCAAGCATAGGAAAAATTTATTTGTTTATTTGAATAGGGATAAGATTGGTTGGTAACATTTTCTTTCCCTCTCCTCAATCTAAACCACCTATCAAGATGTCTTACGAGAAATTAATGGAGTATTATGATAATGAAGCAAGAAGAGCAAGGAAGGATTATAAATTTCCAAGAGGCATCATGAGTAAGGACTACTTTGAATCATTCTTCAACGAAGAACATAACCAAAACCCCAACCCAAGTCCAATCTATCACCTAGATAACACTCCACATCAAGTATACCAAGCACCAAGGCATTCCAGCTATCATCCAATAAGCCTACCCATGTATCAACCATCCGAAATACTCACGTATCATCCTACTGAAATCCCTACCTACCAACCCACTGAAATGCCGTATTACCCATCCGGAGGTCCAACACAATTACCATCGAATCCACATCCTTCATATGCTTTCCTCTCCAACTTACCAATCAAGGAGGAACCAAAATCTTCTTCATCTGACTGGACGCAATGCCACTCCGATCAACGAAGGTGGCATACCGGCACTTCAACTATGGATTCTGCCGATTCTCATGTCAACAAGGAAAGGCCATCCCACAAGCCCAAGATGAGAGTGACAATGCCATATGATAAGATTTACATACCGGCAATGACCAAAGAGGAACCTGAAGAAGAACCAGAAGAAGAACCGGAAGAGGAAACTGACCCCGAGGAGGAATATCCGGATAATCCAAATGAAGTAACCACACCAGAGGAAGAACAACACTCAACCCCAAGTTATGGTTCTGTTGATCCGTACATGAAATTTCTCCATGAACTCAAGGGTAAGGCGACATCAAGTTTCCCACCATACCAAGGTGAGATACCATCCATTGAAGAACAGGCCAATGAGATTTGTGAGCAAAATGAAGCAGCCGATGCATTCTTGAATTATCCCTCCGATGTGATTGCATCTCCATACCCTGATCCCAAGAACCACTACGACATTGTGATGATGGGTTACCGCGACCCACCTCCAAGATACGGGTATCCCACTGACATACCTCAGACCCAGGAGGAGCATTTGGATCGAGCCCTACAAAAAACGGATGAGTTGAGGAAGAAGATTGATATGGATGAAAAGAAAAAGAAGAAGAAAGGAGACAAACTTCTTCTCAAATGCAACAAGCTAACAAAGGTGGTAAAGAAATTCATGAAGGATTAAGAAGATGATGGTGTTGATGGCATATTTTCAAGAAACGAAGTTGTGTGTTAAAATAGTCTGTATGATATGTGTAATATATGATGTAATAAGGATAGGAGTTATATATCGCTTAAAAACGATATATAAGTATGTTGTAAAATAATATACATATCATTTATGATATGTATATGTATGTGAAATAAATAAACTTGTATATTAAAGAAAAGAAATATATTAAATTTCAGATAAAAAGAATAAAAGATAAAGAATGTCTAGACAAAGTGATAATAGAGAAGTTTCCCGAAAGGAAGCCGAGAAACGTGAAGAAAAAGGGAAAGGTCCCGAGAAAGAACAAGTGGAACCAATTCCCGATAAATATATGAATCAAATTCAACAAATGATTAAGAAAGCTGTTAGAGAAGAATCTGAATTAAGATCACAATCTAGACAAACCAAACATTCCCAATCTGATCACCCTTCTCAAAAATCTGTTAAGTCACGTCCGAAACCATCTCATCTTGAAGAGAGTGTTCATTAATTGAATGCCGATGGAGGAGTTAGACAAGAATTTAAGAAACTCAAGATTGGCGGATGTTCGTTTAAAGACTATTATGGGCCAAAAGAATTTCATGGTGACAAGGGAGCCATCACAACTGTGAGGTGGCTTGAAGAGATGGAGACGATTGTGATTACAAGCAAGTGTTTGGACGAAGAAAAGATTCAATACTCCGCCCTGATGTTCAAAGGCAAAGCGCTCGAGTGGTGGAACACGTTAATGATGAGTAGAGGAAGGGAGGTGATGTATAACATGACTTGGAACGAGTTTAAAGAGTTGATGATGTCAAAATTCTGTCCGATGCACGAGACAGACCAAATTCAAACCAAGTTCTTGGCTCACAAGGTTGTTGGAACGAACCTTCGTGAGTACAACACGAAATTCCACGAATACTGTCGTTTGGTTCCCAGCTGGTTACCCCTGAATCCAGCAAAGTGACACGTTACATTTGGGGACTACCATGAGAGATTCGTGACATGGTGAGGTCACACTTGCCACAAACCGCTGACTCCGCGATGGAGTTAGCCGGTTACTTGATGGGCGGAATGATCCGCAACAAAGAAGAAGATAAGAAGGTTGTGACAACTCACGACTCAAGAAAAGGAGGAGATACCCGTTTCAAGGGTAAAGGAGTTGACCAACGAAGGTCTAGCTCCAACCTCGGCATCCCTCAGTGCAAAATCTGCAAGAAGTATCATAGAGGTAGATGCAACTTTGCTCCTTGAGTCTGTGAATCATGCAATAGACCCGGCCACGCGACGGCCGATTGTTGGAAGAAAAGGATGACCTGCTATAAATGCAAAGAGATGGGACATCTTAGCTTTGAGTGTCCCAAGAACAAGCCCGCGACTGGTGGTGCGGGTGGTAGCGGTCAAAAGAATGAGCCCAAGAAGGGCAATGCAAGAGTCTTCATCCTGGACACGAAGAAAGCGGCCGACACACCGGAAACCATCACCGGTACGTTCTTTGTTAACAATGCTTATGCTAGAGTCTTGTTTGATTCGGGTGCCAACTTAAGTTTTATAGATTATAAGTTTTGTAGTTTATTAAACGAACTGTTGATGCATAAATGTCAGTAGTTCATATGTATAATGTCTGTAATCGAGTCTGTAATATTGTTTAGGTATTTGTTTGTTTAAAGCGAAGTTGTTGACAAGTTCGCTTAGGCGAACTTGTTAACCAAGCGAAGTTGTTGACAAGTTCGCCTAGGCGAACTTGTTGAACAAGCGAAGTTATGGACAACTTCGCCTGAGGCGAAGTTGTCGTGTATTTATATAGGTTACGGTTACTGTTTACGTGTTGGTTCAAGTTACGTGTAATTCAGTGAGTCAAGTGACGTGAGGTCGAGAGACTGTAAGTATCACGGTTTGAGTTATTAATATAACGTATATTTGTTCGTATCGTATTCGTGTGTTCGTGTGTGTTTGTGTTCTACGTCCGTAACGATCTACACAAAGATTCCGCACCTGTGTATATCGGGATATCTCGTGTGATCCGTCCAGGGAACCTACAATTGGTATCAGAGCATTTGCTCGATTGTGTGGTTCGGGATATTCACGCGGGTGTAGAATTCTTCCCATTTCGACTATTCACGGGACGAGTTTTTGGTGTTTTTGCTCATTCTAGCCTCCTACCAGTGTGTTCAAGCCTTTAAACCGTCAAAAACGTCGTTAAAATCCAATTTTCAGATCTGCAGAAAGTTTAAGTTCGTCAGGCGAAGTTGCTGTTCATCAGGCGAAGTTGCCGTCAGGATACGTAGGGTTTCGGCGAAGATATAAGGAGAAGCGAAGTTATTTACAACTTCGCCTACATCCTCAACTTCGCCTAACTCAGCGAAGTTCTCATCAAGTTCGCCTACTTTCTAAGTTCGCTTACCCTAAGCGAAGTTATTCTCAACTTCGCCCAGTCACGCGAATTTAAGAAAGATCCAGCGAAGTTATTACTTAAGCGAAGTTATCTTTAACTTCGCCTACAGTACTGTTCAGAGGAAATTTTTTTTAACTTCGCCTACTCAGAATTTTTCGGGTTTCTTAGTCTTCAAGAAGGATGTCATCGATCAACATTTCAGAGCTTGTAAAGATGGAAGTTGAAGCGGGGTCAGCTACAAAGGCCCCAAGGTTGCTGAAGGGAACCGATTGTGCCAGGATGCGAAAATGTGGGTATGCATCCAAGATGGATATATTCCACCAGTCATGGAGTATGAGGGTCGAGACCAAATCAAGAAATACAGTAAAATGGAAGAGGAGGAGAAAAAAATGTATGAAGCCGAAAGCAAGGCTCATGCTGCAATCACAATGGCTCTTCCACAGGAGATCCTCCATACGTTCAGAAAGTATACATCAGCTAGAGAGCTTTGGGAAGCTCTTGAGAACAGATTTGAGGGGAATATAGGTATTCGGGCTTCAAAGATAAAGTTGCTCAAAACTCAATGTTCAGTCTTTAAGTACTTAAAGAACGAATCTCTTGATGATATTATCACTCGATATTATCATCTAATGACTGAATTGAGTAACTACTCCATTTCCTACCGAGAAGAAGAGATTGTGGAAAAGCTTCTCGATGCCCTCCCACCAAAATGGGAGATGTATACTGTGCTGATGAGGGAAGACAAGGACTTCCCTACTTATGATCTTGAAACCACTGTCAACAAGCTCAGAACTTTTGAGCTTAATATGGTAAGAAAAGAAACATCTATGGATCAGGTTCAAGATCCAGGCATGTACGGTGCTAAAGTAAACTCCAATTCAAGTTCAAAGAATGATTATGCCGCCTACTACTCGAAGAGCGAGTCGAGTGCCAAGTCTTCACAGGAGGGGCATGTGTCAGTAAACTCAAATGGGGATGTTTGCTTTGTTGCGGGTGGATCAAGTGGTACTCAACAGACAGCAAGCAAGAGTAGTGGATCTTCAAGTTCCTCAAGTAATAATTACTCTAAGATGCCAATGAGCGTCAAATCTGCAGAAGAGCAGTTTGGCCTCTATGCTTCGTTTATTGCTTCATATGAAAACTATATTCAAGGAAAGGTTGTTGATCCAGCGATGCTGGATGAAGACTATGACCAGATCGATGCCGATGATCTGGAGGAAATGGATTTACAATGGCAGATGGCCATGATAGTGAGGAGAGTGAAGAAGTTTATGAGAAAGACGGGGAGAAAGTTTGTTGGTGGCAGGCCAGGGTTCGACAAGTCTAAGGTGAGGTGCTATAACTGTCAACAAAACGGGCACTTTGCCAAAGAGTGCAGAAACGAGCGAGTTGAACGTGGTCATGGCCGGTCTGCACAGCACACTGGGAATAGTAAGGAAATCAATGCCATGATGTCTAGAGAAGCAGGTGAATACAACTGGAACCTGCATTCGTATGAAACTAGTGAGCAGGCAAATATGGCTAAGGTTGAGAATGAAGAATGTGAGAAGATTACCAGAGAAGAGAAAGCTACTGGTAAGGAAAAAGCTTTCATGACAGATAACAAGGATCAACTCTCAGAGGTAAGTTCTAAACCTATTTGTACTAAATGTGAGAATTTGTCTGAGCAACTTGCTACCATAACTGATCAGTATGTTCGTTTAGATGCTGAATTTAAAACTCTTAAAGAAGATCATCACTTTATGAAAGCAAGAGAAAACAGTTACAAAGTTAAAATAAAAGCGTGTGAAAAAGATGTTAAAAGCTTAAAAACAAAACTTGCTGAAAAAATTGAAGTAATTGATCTAAGTTATGAGGTTTTAGAAGAAAAGACTAAACTGATTGCTGAACGAGAAAAGCAGATTGCTGACCACCAGGTGAAAGTGGTGGAACTGAACCGAAAACTTGAGCAGTTCCGAAATTCCTCAGCTATTCTTGATCACCTTGTTAGTGATCAAGGTACCTCTACAAAGAGAGGAGGAATTGGTTATCACGAGGTTCCACCACCTTATAACCACAATTACACTTTTAACCCTAGTGTTCAGAAATCTGTTGATTTTGAAGTTCCTCAGACAGTTCCAATCAAGGTTACGAGTAAAGAACCAAGTGTTAGTAGTAGCGAAACGAGTTCGCCTGTTTCAAGTGTGAAAATTTCTGTTACGAGTCCAGTCTCATCAGATTCGGATAAGTTGTCCGAATCGGGTAAGACAAAAGAGAAGGTAGTGTTACCCACTGGTGGAGAAAAAGATAAAACCTATAAAAAGAGTACTCCACTCAACCCGTACGTCCCACCTTATGTGAGACGAACGGCCGGTAACACAGCCTCGACATCCAAAACAACCTTTGAAAAGAAAATGGAGCATAGGTGTTGTTTTAGATGTAATAAGTTAGGACATCTTGTTGCAGATTGCCCTCTGACGCCGAAATTCAGAGGTGTGAGGCCTATTAAAACTGAGCATAAGACTAATGGAAATTTTAATACTGCTAAAAATGAAAACCCTTCAAAGTTTCGAAATGTGACTAATTCAGGTTTTCACATAAACAAACCTCAATTTAACAATGCTAATAACCAAACCACAAGATATAATACTTTCAATATACATAGGTTTGGAAGGCCTCACACTCAATTTCCAAGGAGATTTCCTAATATGACTGACAGGAATTATCCAGATGCTAACTTTGGAAAGCAGAAGTACGGGATGTATAGATCCAAGACCAATTGGTCTTGGGTCCCTAGATTCTAATCCTTTGCTTTATTGTGCAGGAACAGTTGAACAGGGCTGCCCACAGTCTTTGGATTGTAGATAGCGGCTGTTCCCGGCACATGACGGGTAACAAATACTTGTTGCATGACTTAAAACCTGTTCAAGGAGCAAGAGTTAGCTTTGCCGGTGAAAGTGGAGGAAGAATTACTAGAAAAGGAACGGTGTCCAATGGGAAAATGACTCTTGAGAATGTGAACTTTGTAGAAGAATTGAAGCACAATCTGCTGAGTGTGTCGCAGATTTGTGATAAGGAGTACACTGTTCATTTCACGAAGAATGAGGCGATCGTGTTGAAGCCTGGTTTTCAGATACCAGACGAGTGGATAGTGATGAAAGCTCCACGTGATACAAATACTTATGTGATGGATATGAGGTCTACTGAAATGGCCACGGGAGAATCATGTTTAATGACGAAAGCAAGCGAATCGGAATCCGAACTGTGGCACAGGAGGATGGGGCACATTCATCTTCGGAAAATGAACCACATTGTCAGGAATGGACTTGTGATGGGCGTTCCCTTGAAAAGTTTTAACTTTGAAGACAAATGTATAGCATGCAAGAAGGGAAAGCAACACAAGAAATCCCATCTCACCAAGAAGGTCAACTCTATTGCCAGTACTCTAGAACTGCTTCACATGGATCTCTTCGGTCCCGTGAATACAAAAAGTCTAGGAGGTACTTCTTGCTGCTTGGTGATCACTGATGACTACTCGCGATATTCGTGGGTATATTTTCTGAAATCGAAAGATGAGACGGCTCAAATGGTGAAGAATTTGATTACCAAAGTTGAGAACGTCATGGGTAAAACAGTTAAGTTCATCAGGAGTGACAATGGAACGGAGTTTAAGAATTTTGAGATGGAGATCTTCTGTCTTCAGAAAGGAATTGAACACCAATACAGCGCTCCGTATACTCCGCAACAGAATGGAGTGGCTGAAAGGAAGAACCGAACTTTAATTGAAGGAGCCAGAACTATGCTGGCAGATTCGAAGCTTCCTGTGATGTTCTGGGCTGAAGCGGTTGCTACAGCCTGCTATGTTCTGAATAGAGTGTTAACTGTTAAGAGACTTGGTAAAACGTGTTACGAGCTTATGCATGGAAGGAAGCCCAACTTGAGTGGTCTTGAACCATTCGGGTCCCCTTGTTCGATCTTGAAGACAAATTCTAAATTTGGCGAAGTAGCCGATGAAGGAATCTTAGTCGGTTATGTTGTTGGTACTCCCAACAGACGTGTCTTCAATACTTCGACCTGCAAGGTGGAGGTGGTGTGTAACACCGACATCACAAGTTACCAACCGCCAAAACCTAGCAATGGACCTGCTGAGCTTTTCGACTATGTTAAGCTTTTTAAGTCGTTTAACATACCGGATTTGGAAATTTCTGAAGAAGAAGAAAGAGCTGTGACGAAGATGATACTTGATGAGGAAGAAAATCTATTGCAAAGACAGCTTATTGATAAATGTCAACCTTCCTCATCAAACACTATCGGTACCCCTGCTGCCTCTGCTGAAGAAGAATTTATCAATCCTTTTCACTCTCAGCATGAAACAACCATTGATGAGATCTCTTCTAATTTGGAAGATAATTTGCATGTCGGTTCTGTTCCGACCACGAGAATTCATAAAGATCACCCTTTGGATAATGTGATTGGTGATGTGTCCTCAGGTGTACAAACGAGAAGTAGCTTGAATGAACACACCTGTGTTTATACAAGCATTAAGGGGACAGGAATAATCAATGAATGCCTATACACCTGCTTTATAAGCCAGATTGAACTGAAGAATTATCAAATGGCTTTAAAGGACAGCTCGTGGGTCGAAGCTATGCAAGATGAGTTGGCTCAATTCGAGAAGATGGAAGTTTGGACTTTGGTTGAAAAACCAAAGAATGTGCATGCGATAGGCACAAAATGGGTGTTCAAGTGCAAGAGAGACGATAAGGGGATCATTATAAGAAACAAGGCGAGGCTAGTCGTTAAAGGTTTTAATCAACAAGAGGGGATTGATTATAACGAAGTGTTCGCTCCTGTCGCTAGGTTGGAAGCCATAAGATTGTTTTTAGCGTTTGCTGCTTATGAAAAGATGAAGGTGTTTCAGCTAGATGTGAAGAGTGCGTTTTTGAATGGGAAAGTTGATGAGGTTGTGTATGTTGAGCAACCTCCGGGTTTTCCTGACCCAGACTTTCCAGATCACGTGTACAGGTTGAGCAAGGCGTTGTATGGATTACATCAGGCACCTCGTGCCTGGTATTCAACTTTATCGGATTACTTGCTCGAGAATGGTTTTGAAAGAGGGAAAATTGATAGCACGTTGTTCTTCAAAAGAGATGGAAGCAACTTCATGCTGGTACAAGTCTACGTGGATGACATTATATTTGCTGCGTCAAAAGTCTCCATGTGTCAGGAGTTTGAAGCCGTCATGAAGAAAAGGTTTGAAATGAGTGCTATGGGTGAACTAACTTTCTTTCTAGGATTGCAGGTTGATCAGAAGAAGGACGGGATGTTCATTCATCAGACGAAGTATGTTCATGATGTGCTCAAGCGCTTCAAGATGGAGGACAGTTCTCCATATGATACTCCAATCTGCGTCAATCACAAATTGGGTGCTGAAGTAGACGGTGATGCAGATGTGGACCCAACTCAATATCGGGCAATAATAGGTTCTTTAATGTACTTAACTGCATCTAGGCCTGATATAATGTTTGCTGTTTGTCTTTGTGCACGTTTTCAGGAAAATCCAAAAGAATCTCATTTGAAAGGTGCAAAGAGGATACTGCGGTATCTCAAGGGCAAGCCGAAGCTGGGGTTGTGGTACCCGAGAGGAGGAGACTTGGAGCTGGTCGCTTACACAGATTCTGATTATGGAGGGTGCAATCAGAGTCGGAAGTCAACAACTGGAGGATGTCAGTTTCTTGGTGGCAGATTGGTGTTGTGGCAATGCAAGAAGCAGACTTCAGTCGCAATTTCAACCTGTGAGGCAGAATACATGGCAGCATCCAACTGCTGCTCTCAGGTTCTTTGGATTCAACAACAGTTGCGCGACTATGGTCTGAATTTCTTACTTACTCCTATTTGCATTGATAACACAGCTGCTATCTCAGTAACTAACAATCCCGTGAAACATAGTAAAACTAAACACATTGACATACGTCATCATTTCATACGGGATTGTGCTGAGAAGAAACTGATAATGCTTGAAAAGGTGGATACGCTTGATAATTTCGCTGATTTATATACTAAAGCGTTTGACAAATCCAGATTTCAAAACCTTATTGAACTGAATGGGATGATCAATCCCGAGTAACCATGCTTTTCTTGTGATATTTAAAAAAAAAAAAAAAAAAAAAACGTCACTAATCGCTTAAAAATATGTCGGTTACATCAGTTTGAAGGACTTTTCTTCGGATATGTTTTGGTCCTCATTTTCTACTTGTAGATTTTGAGGATAGCCATTAACCAGATTACTGATAGTGACCGGGGCGGTTTATGATGAGTTTTTCATTTTTTCGCTTAAAATTAGTCGATCATACTTAGTTAGAAGGACACATACTAGTATGTGGTCGGTCCAGCTGATCCATTGGATCTTCGGGATAGCCGTTTACCTGAAGACTTTGTTTTGGTCGGGGCGATTAATGTTAAAATTTTGAAAGAAACGGGGAAATGAAATTATTTTTCAAGTCTGTTACTTCGTAAGAAGTTAGTTAGCTATGTTAAACGGAAAATTGATCCAACCTTGGAAAATGATAGATATACTAACTTTGTGTGCTTAACTAGTGAAGTTATTAGGCTTAAAAGGCTTTAGGACAGTCATTGTATGTCATGGTAACTTTTTATGGTGCGTAAAAGTAAACGTGATACAAACTAAATCTACTTGATTTTACGTGGAAACTCCTTAAGAGTTTTGCATGTCTTCATATATATCTTTCCGAATGATAGGCAGAAAAGCGATTACCCAGTCATACACGAGCCCATGTGTGTTCTGATTCCCGTGAAGATAGCGTCTCAAGATACTGCAGTGATCCAGATTCGGGACTTGCGGTTAATTTCTACTTTGAAGTCTATGTATTGTTAAAAAAAAAATAAAAAAAAAATAATAATAATAAAAATATTTGGAGTTATTGAAACATATTAGAGATGACAAAATCAAGACTTCACAATCATTGAGTAAGAGAGAAGAACGGGAAGCAGATCAAGAATACTTACAACTTAATCAGACACTATGGGTCGAAGTCAATTCGGGGTGACTTGGGGAAAGCCAAATACGCTTTGAGGAGAGATAGGAGGCATCAATAATTCTGAGTTGTTGCCCACTTAAATTTTGAGGGTTAATCGAAACTAACTCGTATCACAGACACGATGAAAACCACTTTAAGTTATACCTGCTTACAACCTGTCTCTATATGTCATAATACAGCTAAACACGGATCTATGTGACAGTCACGTAATTAGTATGATTCATGTTCGGATCTTTTCTAAAACGTAGCAGTCCCTATCGAGACTGAAATTTGTTCCCTTATACTTTAAATTAAGTTTTTGTACTTAGATAGTTTTATGATTTTTTACTGGTTACTTAGAATTGATCATGTCATTTATTTCTTAAAGGGAAGTTTTAAAGGGTTAATTGAAAAATGTTCAAATTATAAGGTTTGATTTTGTAAATATAGGCGATGTTGTTAAACAGGCGAAGTTGTGAATAACTGCGCCTAGGCGAAGTTATCCGTAACTTCGCCTGTATAACCCAGACCTTATATAAGGATGTTCAACAGTCGTAACTGTTCATCACTTTTCAAAACTCAGCGAACTTATCCGGCGAACTTACACTTTTCCTGCGAACTTGTTATTTAAATCGATTACGTGTTATTTATTCCCAGTTTTCACACCGATTCAAGGTTCGAAATGCCATTATATCACATAATCAATGTTCATTCAAGCGTCTAAATGTTTGTTTCGACTGGTTTCGAACCCTCGGACCATCGGTTTTGAAACCGAGTTTCATAACTTGTGTTTTTACGTGTTAAGAACTATTCTGATCGTCTAGATAACCTTAAACCATGTTATTCGGAGTCCTTAATCTTCAAAATTATCATAAAATCTCGGATTTTGAATTTTGAATTATCCTTACTGTCGTCGATTCAGATTCAGGCGAAGTTAGGGTTTAGGCGAAGTTATCCGTAACTTCGCCTGAAGCTTAAGTTCGCCTGAGGCGAAGTTATCCGTAACTTCGCCTGAAACTTAAATTCGCCTGAGGCGATGTTGTGATGAGGCGAAGTTAACATTAACTTCGCCTAGATCATTTTTACTTAATATTAATTAGACGAACTTAAAGCTGAAGCGAAGTTGTTCCCAACTTCGCCTCAACTTTAACTTCGCCTATACAGAGTTTATCACAACTTCGCTCATGGTAACCAGCGAACTTGTGTTATTCATTAACGTTTATCTAACTTGGTTAGTTTGTTGCAGATATGGCTGCGGTAGCTGGTGCTGGAGGTGCAGGAGGAGACGATGGTGATAACCAACGTCAATTTTTCCCGGGTCACAATATGTACATCACCCTTGACCCGGAGGCGAGCGGTGTGGACGATTACCGCGAGATCATAACTTTCCTCCTACGCTCGAGGATATTTCATGCCATCACAAACACTCTGCCGATATCCTTACCAAATATCGAAGACTTTTGGCAGACGGTCGAATACGACTGTCGTGTTGAGCCCCCGGTCATGCGAGCGACTGTGAACAATCAACAAGTTCAGTTCAATTCTGAACAGATTCGGGTGGCATTACGGTTTGGAGAAGAGACGAGGGACGATCCGACTGAGTTTGTGGCTCCGTTTCGTGATGGAGCGTTTCTCCGAATGGGCTATTCTGGTCCATTAGGCGATACACAGCGACGGAAGGGTTTTCTGCTTGATCAGTGGCGCTTCCTTATGCACGTCATGATAGTTTGCATGTCAGGAAGGAAGGCGGGCACGGATGGTATGGGTGCGACCATGCAGTCTGCAATGACTGCACTGACTTACAATAAACGCTACAGTTTCAGTCAGATGGTCTTTTACGAGATAGACAGACAGGGGAGGGCGATGTCTCGGGAGCGGTTCATTATGTACCCACGGTTTATCCAGATGATATTGAACCATGTGGCTCCGAATCTACCTCAGAGACGACCGATAAGATACGTGGAATCTGTGAGCAAACGTATCTTTGCTCAATGCCGCACTTCGAGTGCGAGGAGCAACCCTGAACGTCGTCCCAGGCATACTCCACTGTTTAGGTTTTTAATCAACCCAGAGTATGTTCCTGCTGGTGGGGACGAGTTCAGAGATCCTCAACAGCGACAGGCAAGAGCAACTCAAGCTCCACCTGCTGTGCCTGTTGTGTCGGCTGCAGAGGATATAGATCTTGATGCTGTCTTTGGAGGTCAAGGTTATTTTGATATGGATCAAGTTGAAGAGGTGCAGGTCTCCGCTGCACAGGGTTCGGGTGTGAGTGTTACTAGAGCAGCAACGTCGATGGCTGACTCAGATTTGGATGAGATCATGGATGAGGGGAGACGGTTGATGGTGTCTCGAGAGAGAACTTTTGGGAAAAGAAAGAGAACGGAGGATGATGATGAGTCAGAAGAGGAAGAAGATATACATAAGCTGATAAGAAGATCAAGACGGGAAAGGACAGGTGCTGGCATGGGAGCTGGAGAGACTTCAAGGATGGTACGTTTTGCTCCGGCCGCACTGTCTGGTATGTCTATCGTTCCTACTTCTGTACAAGTTTCAAGTACAAGCGCTGCGGATGTTCCCGTGGTGGCTACATCATCTGCTGGCATTCCATCCATCACTGCTATCCAGACGTCGACTCCGGAGATCGTGTCTCTACCACCTCCAACGTTTACTCAGTCGGTGGTAGCTGCACGATTTGTAGAGTCAACGGTCGTCACTACTGCAGGGTTATCAGGTATGGTACCACCTGCGGTTACGCCTGCTTCTGATGTCTCGCCTACGCCAATGTCAGACTCAGAGAGAATAGCTTCACTAGAGCGGATCGTGGCAGAGCAATCGAAGACTATTCAACGCCTAGTGGAAGCAAATCAACTACAGTCATCCCTCCTGGTTGAGCATGGGAAAATTATAGATGCCTTGAAGGAGTTCTTGGCATCTCAGGGGAAGATGAGCTGTAAGGGCGACGAGCTCAGGACGAAAAGAAGAAATGACCGAGACGATTATCCCAATGCATCGAAAGATGCAGGTGGTGAGCTGCCAAGAACTTCTCAAGCTCTTGGTACTTCCACAGCTGAGGGGGAGTCTGTCGACGCGGCTGGTGGTTCTGGTGGTGATGATGTGGTGTTGGTTGATGATGACGTGATTGATGCGTTGAAGGAACTTGACGATGACATGTTCAGCGATGATGTGTTATTTGATGAAGATGTGCTGCCGAGTGATGTGATTGAGAAGATCGGTGAGCAGATTGAGATTGAGAGTGAGATTGAGGAAGGAGAGATAGTAGTAGAAGACGTTGAACACGAGATCCCTGATGTTGAGAAAGCCGACATAGGTACTGAGATGGATGAGACTGAGTGGGAGGAGCAGCCTAGGTGGAAGGAAGGCTGTGCTCATTGGTTTATTAAGACCAAGAAGCCTGCTGTTCCAGCCATTTTCAAGAAGAGTTATAACATCAAAGGCTATGCTGAGTCGAAGAAGGGAATTATCTGTTGGATATATGATGAACAGATAAAGTTGTTTGTGGTGAAGCGTTATGATGGTATTCAATACTTCAAAAGAACCCTGAGATCTCTCAATACGTTGCCGGAATGTGAGGTGAAGGATTTGGCCAGGTTGGGCCTGATAAATAGAAGTGACGACAACATGGCAAGAGTGATTGGGAAGATCGTGTGGAAAGAAAGCAAAAAACAGAAGAAGTTTGAATTATTAAAGCCACAGAAGGGAAAGCTCGTGGAGGATACAGAAAGGGGAATGAGAGCAGATGGCAAGCCATGGATGGTGATGAAGTACAAACCGATCCGATGCATCAAGGAGGTTCCTATGAAGACTTTGCCTCAAGATGTGTTGAAGAATCTTAAATGGTGGTATGTTGATTGCCAGACTGCTGAAGCTGTGATGGAAGACGAAGATGAACAAGAAGTGCTGAGGGTGTATGATCCGATGCATCTTGTTAACTTATCGAAAGCTGATCTGCAAGTGTTGAATGAAATGAAGATATTCTATATTCCTGCTTGGAAGGATGAAGCAAGGAAATATCAGCGAGTAGTCACGGTATGTGTTAGAGAAGGAGTGCACGCGTGAAGATACAGGATTACGAGACAAGAGCTGAAAGATCAAGATATGAAGCTACTGCCAAGGGGGAGTCTGTTGATGCATAAATGTCAGTAGTTCATATGTATAATGTCTGTAATCGAGTCTGTAATATTGTTTATGTATTTGTTTGTTTAAAGCGAAGTTGTTGACAAGTTCGCTTAGGCGAACTTGTTAACCAAACGAAGTTGTTGACAAGTTCGCCTAGGCGAACTTGTTGAACAAGCGAAGTTATGGACAACTTCGCCTGAGGCGAAGTTGTCGTGTATTTATATAGGTTACGGTTACTGTTTACGAGTTGGTTCAAGTTACGTGTAATTCAGTGAGTCAAGTGACGTGAGGTCGAGAGACTGTAAGTATCACGGTTTGAGTTATTAATATAACGTGTGTTTGTTCGTATCGTATTCGTGTGTTCGTGTGTGTTTGTGTTCTACGTCCGTAACGATCTACACAGGGATTCCGCACCTGTGTATATCGGGATATCTCGTGTGATCCGTCCAGGGAACCTACACGAACCTTTAATCAAACTAAATAAAACTCTAAGCGTCGAGACCGCTAATGGCGAAACTATTAAAATCACCGAAGCCCTAGAAAATGGAACAATATTATTAGCCGGTTATGTTTTGCCTATTCAATTTCTACCTATGACTCTTGCTGGTTTTGATGTTGTATTGGGTATGGAATGGTTATCCGACAACCATGCTCGTATCCATTGCAATAGCAAGACCGTGGAACTTCAAGCCCCGGATAAACGAACTATTCGAATTGAAGGGGATAAGGACGCTGGCCAAGTTAGCCTAATCTCAATGATAAGGGCTAACAAATGTTTAAATCAAGGATGCTTAGCATCCATGGCCTACGTCACCGAAGAATCAAAGCCCAAAGAAATCAAAGACGTTCATATTGTTTCCGATTATGCCGATGTATTTCCCGACGAACTTCCCGGCATTCCTCCCGATCGTGAAGTAGAGTTTAGGATCGATCTCATTCCTGGTACTGCTCCGATCGCCAAAGCTCCGTATCGCCTCGCGCCAACCGAGATGAAGGAACTAAAGAAGCAATTGGACGAGCTTCTCGAAAAAGGTTTCATACGAACAAGTTCATCGCCATGGGGAGCGCCGATACTATTCGTCAAGAAGAAGGATGGATCCATGCGTATGTTCATCAACTATCGAGCCCTCAACAAAGTTACAATCAAGTATCGATATCCACTCCCTCGAATCGATGATCTCTTTGACCAATTTCAAGGTGCTAGCTACTTTTCTAAAATCGATCTTCGTTCCGGATATCACCAACTCAAAGTTCAATCCGAAGATATTCCAAAAACCGCCTTTCGAACAAGGTATGGCCATTATGAGTTCATCGTTATGCCATTCGGACTTACTAATGCGCTAGCCACATTCATGGACATGTTGAACCGAATCTGTAAGCCTTACTTGGATAAATTTGTTATCGTTTCATCGACGACATACTTATTTACTCTAAGTCTAAGGATGATCATGAAAATCACCTTCGAACCTTACTTGAAATCCTTAGGACCAAAAAGTTGCACGCCAAGTTCTCGAAATGCGAGTTCTGGTTGCACAAGGTGAAATTTCTTGGTCACATCATCAACGTTAACGGTATTCAAGTGGATCCCGCTAAAATTGAAGCTATCTCTAAGTTGGAAGTCGCCAACCGAGATTCGAAGTTTCTTGGGATTGGCCGGCTATTACCGTAGGTTCATCAAAAACTTTTCCCGAATCGTTGTTCCCTGAACTTCTTTGACTCGTAAGAACATCAAATATAAATGGGGAACAAAGCAACAAGAGGCACTATCATAAAAGCTTAAAGCACATATTTGAGCACTATAATCTTTGCACTTAAGATATGGAGGCACTATCTCTATGGACTAAGATTTATCTTGTACACTGATCATAAAAGCTTAAAGCACATATTTGAGCAAAAAGAACTTAACATGCGCCAACGACGCTGGATGGAAACTCTTAACGACTACGACTGTGAGATCGTTTATCACGAAGGTAAAGCCAACGTTGTGGCTGACGCCTTAAGTCGTAAAGAGCACGAAAAGCCAAAAAGAGTCCGAGCGTTAAGGCTAAAACTTCAAATTGATCTTATTGACCAAATCAAATCTGCCCAAACTCAAGCGATCAATGAAAATAAGATCTCCTATGAAAAACGTAACGACACCATTGACTCGTTAGTCAAAGGTGACGATGGTATCCTTAGAATGGGAAACCGAATTTGGGTACCGATCATTGGGGACTGCGTGAGAAGATTATGAATGAAACCCATAAGTCCAAATACATGATGCACCCCGGTAGTGACAAAATGTATCAAAACCTCAAGCCAAACTACTGGTGGAATGGGATGAAAAAGGACATTGCTTCGCACGTTGCGAAATGTCTAACATGCTTGAAAGTCAAGGCTGAACGTCAAAAGCCTTCGGGATTGCTTCAGCAACCCGAACTTCCCGTATGGAGGTGGGAGTTAATAACCATGGATTTCATAACCAAACTCCCGAAGACGACTCGACAACATAATGCTATATGGGTGATTGTGGACCGTTTAACAAAGTCTACACATTTTATACCTATCAACGAGTCATACTTAATGGATAGATTAGCACGTATTTATGTGAACAGCATTGTTGCTTTGCATGGAATACCGCTATCTATAATCTCTGATCGAGACAGTCGTTTCACGTCTCACTATTGGAAAAGCTTCCAACAAGCACTTGGTACAAAGTTAAACCTTAGCACTGCCTATCATCCACAAACTGATGGGTAAAGCGAAAGGACAAATCAAACGTTGGAAGATATGCTCCGCGCTTGTGTAATAGACTTAGGAGGAAGTTGGGATGACCACTTACCCCTAATGGAATTTTCGTATAATAATAGTTATCACGCGAGTATTCAAGCCGCACCATTCGAGGCGTTATATGGTCGAAAATGTAACGCCCGTGTGCTGGTCTGAAACTGGAGATAATTAATTGTCTGGACCCGAAATAGTCCAAGAAACCACCGACAAAGTTCTTCAAATCCGCGAACGACTTAAGACGGCACGTGATCGCCAAAAGAGTTACGCCGATGTCCGTCGTAAGCCGTTAGAGTTTAATGTCGGTGATAAAGTTCTATTAAAAGTGTCACCATGGAAAGGCGTCGTTCGCTTCGAAAAGAAAGGAAAGCTAAGTCCTGGATTCGTTGGACCCTTTGAGGTACTCTAACGAATCGGCGCTGTTGCATATCGTTTGCAATTGCCCGAGGAAATGCAAAGGATACACGACGATTCCATGTTTCGAATCTGCGTAAGTGTTTAGCCGACGAATCTCTTTCGATGCCATTAAAAGATGTAGAAGTTAACGAAAACCTAAAATTCATTGAAAGACCAACACAAATCGAAGATTCGAAAACAAAGAAAGTCAAAAGACGAACATTGAAAATCGTGAAAGTGAGATGGGACTCACGAAGAGGGCCTGAGTATACTTGGGAACTCGAGTCCGAAATGAGAAAGAAATACCCCCACTTGTTCTCGTAAGCAATCTCGATGATGAGATTTATTTCAAGGTGGGGAGGATGTAACATAACGTAAATATGGGGCCAAAAATGTCAATTTCTAAAGTTAAGGGACCAAAACTATCAATTTCCAAACTGCAAAGGCTAAATATGAAAATTCTGATTTCCTGACCTATAGTGATACGCGATGAATCAAAGGAGACACCTATCGTGTACCGCGATAGGGTCGTCTGACACAAGTGACACGTGTGCCATGTGACACACGGTGGCAACGTCTGCCGCCATGTGGCAACACGTTCAGCACGTGTCACCACGTGGCGCGGCGCCTGCCACGTGTCACCACGTGGCAGGTCTACGCGCTGACTCGGCATGCCTACATCGCGCTACGCGATGGGCTTGCCAAGGGACCCATCGCGTAGCGCGATGGGGTCCGATTTCAGCTCTATAAATAGCAGCCACGGGATTTCACTTCCATCACACCAAAACACACATACCACTCTCTCTCTAACCTCTCTCTACACATTGGGAAGCGTGCCTTCGATCCATCTCGATAACCGTGTCTCGATTCCTTGATAAGCGTGCTATACCTTGATATTCGTGCCACCTCCCGACGATGTTATAAGCAAGGAGATAATATTGGTGTGACGTCTCGACAACCATCTCGTGTGTCCAAGCAAGGGTTGATCAAGTGTGTGTTGATAAAGAAATTAGCGTCGAAGTGCTGCCCGAGTGAATAGGGTTTATTGAGCCGACAAAGGTAGGCATAATGCCCAAATAAAATAATAAAAAAATATTATAAAGGCTTAATACCCCAAGTCGAAGTTATTCTCGATAAACAAAGAAATATATAACAAAGAAAATAAAGAAAGAAAAATTAAATATATATGTGAGTATATATATGTATATGATTTTTCTTTGTTATAAAATATATTATTTAGGTATAATGAGTATACTTAAATAATAAAGAAAGAAATACTTTTCTTAAAGAAGAAGAAACGTAGGGTTTTTATAAATAAACTAAAGGTTTATAAAGATTACTTTTTAACTAAAGGTTTTAAAGTAAAAGAAATAATGAACTAAAGGTTCATTAAGATAAATAAGACTAATGGTCTTAAGCCGGATCGTGTATTCGACTAACAAAAGTTATACTCGTACTATAGGTGCGAGATAGCAATAGAAAGACTCACGGACGGTGTTGGAAGCCGATCCCATTGAAAAGGTGAATACGCCTTACTTTTATAAACTTGTTTTCAAACAAACAAACGTGTTATGTGTAAAACTTTACATGAGGCTACGTGTCTCTAAAAACATTATAAATAAGAGTATAAGCCTAGCCCTCAGGCTGTGGTATACGTTTGTCTGGATCCTTACATATGTGGAACGCGGTGGGCACATCGCACCACGCTTGGTCACGACCTCCAGCCACGATTGGCCGGACCTAAGTTATGTCCGAGTGAGACTGACCATGTGTATATTTATGGTACCTAAGTTATGTCTAAACGTTGCGGTGTTTTGCTGAGGTGACCTAGTGTAGAGACTCGAGTTTATGATGATTGTTTAACTTGATTATTCCTAAGCTAAGATGGGCCGAGACTTACGTGGTCTCGAGGGCCGATTAAGTAAAAAAATATTTTTAGCGTCAGCATATTCACCAGCATTTGTTGCTGACGTATTTTTATAACATTTTGCAGGTGATCAGGAATAGAGCTTAAAGGACGAAGAAGCTCAAGAATCCGATGGCTCGGATAATTTTGTTTAAATATTAAAATATGATGGTTTTGTAAAATATAAACAAGTAAATACTATACGAGACTTTAGTCTCGTCTTTTTGTATTGTAAATATTTATAATATCGATCCTTAAGTTTTTATAAAGTCTTCCGCTAATAACCCGCTACTCTGATTTGTTTACAAATTTGGTACCAACTAGTGATCACACTCCTAGGCCTAAGACGGGGGTGTGACATGTAAGGCTAATGCAAAGAGAATGGGTCCTAAATGATCGCCTTGTTGAACCCCCGTAGTTGACTGGATACAATCATTCCCTACATATAGCCTAGTCGGTTGCCCTTAAAGATAATTAACCCATAGGGAAATAGATGGGCATTTGGCACGAACCTCATGCAGGAGTGTAGACCTATCTACCAAGTCGAAGGCATTAGAAAAATCTACATTAAGCAAAGCCAACGACCCATTAGAATGGAACATGTTAAGAAATCTATTCGCGCTATGAAACACCGCCTCCGCTCCACTTGGGATCCCTACCCCGAGTTGAAAATCAGCAAGCTATTTTGCCATCTCTTTCCCAGCACTCCTCATAGCCACTTTGGATACAAGCCTTCTCCATATCGCACAAACAACAATAGCTTAATCCCATATCCGGGCTTAAGCAGTGGCGTCAGGGGGCAGAAGCCACAAACTTCACCAAAGAAATAGAGCATCCCCCCTAACCACAAGTTAACCACCTAAATGATAGCTTTAAGCAACCCCACGAAAATCGTGGATCCTTCCCCACATAGGGCATCCAAAATATGTTAGGCCCTAAGCCCATCTCTCACCTAAGAAGATGCTTTAAGAAAAGATTTAATACACCCGAAAACACTTTCAACGTCCACAACTAATGGGGCCTCTAAGAGTAAGGCTCTGGGAAAAGCGGGCGGAGGCAAGATGGGATGCTTATCAAGCAACGCTTTCATAGTAGCGTCACCAAGAGGAGCAGAGCCCGAAGAGCACAAAACTTTAACCGCGGCCATAAAGCGCCCGTCGGCAACCTTTCGAATACACTGCTTAGCATTGAGGCCCTTCCTCGAATGATCACCCTCGAAGGAGGCCTCATCGACTCATGAGCCCATATCCATCGGTTGGTTAAAGAACGATTGGATAAGATCAACACATCCACTTCCATCGCCCCAAGTTGCTAGGGCTTGCCGAATAGAATGGCAATGTAAGGATTTCCTATTCCCAGACCTACGCTCTTGTCGGCTGAAAGGCTTGAGAACTTGTAATGTGCAACGGGATAATATCAAAAGTCTAACCCACGCTTCAATGGACTCTGCCTTAGACACCACCTTGCACAATGAAACAGATAAGGCCTGAGCAAGTGCCATGCGACATCTAGGAAGAATGCTTTTTTATTGTCTTTAACGAGAGTGCAAAAATACGGTCAAGGAGGGTCGCGTCTAAAACTATCTTGCCCAAATGAACTACATCTATTGCAAGTTGTGGCTTAGGGATCCCCACAAGGAAGTCTTCCACCCCTCACGTATCAACCTTGAACTTGATAACTTTGTCTACATGGTGACAGTTCCACTTGAGGGCCTGCAAAGACACACACTCATTATACAACCATTGTTTGGCAACCTTTAGAGCATCTACCAACGCAACAAAAAGATCCCAATCCCCGGATACCGCATCCCGCATAGCACATTTCTTCTCATCTGAACATAGGTGTGGCCGCTTTATATGTGCCACCAACCTTTGGATCCCCTTGGACCCAACCAATCCATCAGGGCAGCAATGGAATCCCCTAAACGAGCATAACCCAAAACCTTCTAAATAGCTCGTTCCCACCTCCCCCAATGGGGCCCCGTTGACAATCCGAGCCCTGGTCATAACCCCACACGAAAAAATGCCAAGAAACAAACTCGAGCTGAGTTTTGGGAGTAAAAACCCGAACTAAGAGGAGAAAGGAGAGCAACCGCCAGCTGCTCTCCCCTCCGTAAACCCAAAAAATTCGATTAACTCATTGAGACATTTTATCGAACACCTGGCGGGCAGACCCAAAACCGAGGATTAAAGGCGGATTTGAAATAGAAGTAGGAGTTTGAAGATAATAGTGGCGGTGATGGTGAGTTGATGGTGGCGGGGGCGGATGTTGGAGGCATCGGATGTGACTGCTGATGGTGGAGGATTGCAAACGTGAACAGTGCTGAGTGAAGGATTTAGCAGATTAAATTACCTGGATGTGTTAATTCTTTGGAGTGAAAATGCAGAGGACAATAAGCTAGAGAATATGAAAGTTTAATCTTTGAATTTTTGAGGTTTTGGAGCGATTTCTTTTAAAACCTTGCGGTTTTCTTTTAAAGCCGCTTCTAAATTCAAGCGGTAAGATATTAGGAGTGGTTAGTTTGTTTTGTTAACCGTTGTTAAACTTAGGGGTGCCACTTTTACTCGAAATCCGTAATCCGACACGAGAAAACCTGTACTGGAACTAACCCGACCCGAAAAACCCAAACTCGAGAAAAGACTAACCCGAACCCAAACCGAAGTAAACAGGGTTGGTTCTTGGGTCTAGTTTATAGGTTTCGGCTCAACTCGAAAAACCTGAATAAATTTTGGTTATAAAACCATATATATTTTTAGGTATAATACGCTAAACCTTAGCCACTAAAATTATTAGAATATGGCCCCAGTCGATTGTTGTTATTCCAACTGTGATGGATCGAATGTTTGTTATTAATTTATGTTTCCCGTTTATTATTAATATGGCTATAGCAACCATAATTATACAATCAAATCTCGTCTGATTGAAGATGATTATGGTTGAAGTTTGTTTTATTCTTCTCTTAAATTGTTTTTTAAAGCTATTTTGATTTATTATTTGGTTTTAACGTTGAATAATTTGTTTTAGTTTTAGCATTTTAATTTTTTTTTATTTTGTTTTCTAGGACACTCGAAATCCGAATAAAACCCAAACTCGAAAAACCGGTAGAAGATTCAGGTCGGATTTCAAGTCAACATTTAAAACTTTAAAAACATAATCCGACCCGAAAAAAAGCCTTAGCTAAACTTCCATACTAAGACTAAGGGGTGTGAGGGCTCTAGTGGGGGCTTCAGCAGAACCAAGAACCAATAATATTATGACGTGTGGCAGAGAGAGAAACTGGATAAGGGGGGTGTTGGTAGCGCCCCTCTAGCGCCTGGCCCCTGGTGTGAATAACGCCCCTCGCTAGCGCCCCACATCCTCTCTCTCTCTTCTCCCGCTACCATGCTCACGGGTGGTGTTTGCGCCTCGGTAGCGCCCCCTCTAGCGCCCCTTTGGTGTGGTACTAGCGCCTGGGGGCGCGAGCGGAGAGGCTCTAGCGCTCCCTTTGAAGCCCCCACACCCCTGAGAACTTAAAATTTACAATTTTAATTTGCTAATAAAAGTAAATTATTCAACTAGAATTGACCAACACTTAGTTTTAACTTTTAAGTAAAAGTTAACCATAGTACACATAAATTGTTGCACCTTAAATATTATAAATAGAATTAATTACCGTTTACAATTGTTGGTAAAAAAGGAAAATGTGAAATGAGTGCGTTAACAAAGCTGCCGGCGCACGGCTGACCAACGGTCGGAATATGTGGTGTGGGGTCCGTGACACATTATCACTGCCCCCATCACACCAACATTGAGCTGTGAATCAACCGCTTCTTGGACCCCACCATTTCACACACTCTTTCTTTCTTTCAAATATATACCACCTTCCGGTACAGCTTATTTTCCTCACTTCTCTCTTATTTCATTCTTCCAACTCTTATATCTGTTTGTGACCCATCAATGGCGGAAGTAACCGTTAAAACAGTTGCTGATGTTCCGGTGGTGGCCGAGAAAGTTGAGACGTGTGTGAAGGATACCGCATCTCCGGTTCCGGAACCGGAGAAGGTGGCTGCGTGTATTTCGTTTAAGGAAGAAACCAACGTTGTTGGTGAGCTTCCTGAACCAGAAAAGAAGGCTTTAGATGAACTAAAAGAACTGGTTCACGAAGCTCTCAACAAACATGAGTTTTCTGCTTCGCTGGCTGCTAAGTCAGAGCTAGCGAAGCAGGCGCCAGTTCTGGTTCCGGCTCCGGAGGTGGTGGCTGAATGCAAACAAGAACTGAAAGATCTATCAGCCTCCGTACCAGAGCCAGAACCAGAACCATTGGAAAAAGAAGTGACAGAGGTGATCGTGAAAACCGAATCCATCGACGAAGACGGAGCGAAAAAGATCGAAGCGATCCAAGAAACAATAGTGAAATCCGAACCACCGTGCGCCGCGGAGGAAACTCCAGTCCCGCCTGAACAAGTGTCAATTTGGGGGATTCCGTTACTGGCTGACGAACGAAGTGATGTCATTCTTCTAAAGTTTCTCCGTGCAAGAGACTTTAAAGTGAAAGAAGCCTTCACCATGCTGAAAAGCGTGGTCGCATGGAGGAAAGAGTTCGATATCGAATCACTACTCGAAGAAGATTTAGGAACCGATCAAGGAAAAGTGGTCTACATGCACGGCGTAGATAAAGAAGGCCACCCGGTTTGTTACAACGCGTTCGGAGAGTACCATAACAAAGATTTGTATCAAGAAACGTTCTCCGAAGAAGAAAAACGAAAGAAGTTTATCCGGTGGAGGATCCAGTTTCTTGAGAAGAGTATTAGGAAGCTTGATTTTAGCCCTGATGGAATCTCCACCATTGTTCAAGTTAATGATCTGAGATATTCTCCTGCGCCGTTGAGGAAAGAACTCCGACAAGTCTTCCAGTTGCTCCAAGATAATTACCCTGAATTCGTCGCTAAGCAGGTACGGGTGTTAAACAGATCATGTTCACGGGTTGGTGGGTCCAACCTAATACGAACCAAAAAATCATGTGAGATCACATGAACTTGAATATAGTCATTTGACACAAAATTTTTATATAATTTTTATTTCACATATTATTACTTAAAAATATATATAAAAATATTATGTTTATATATTTTTTATTTCACATATTTTTATATACTTTTTATTTCACGAAATTTTTGTATATTTTTTATTTCACATTTACCAATTCTTGTTCCCCTTCCCTCCACATAAATTGTTGTACACTTCTATAATATATTATGTTAATTTTTTTATTTAACTTTTAAGATACCCAACAAAAATGTTGATTTGATTCTATAGGGACATGACGACATGTTCTGATATTTGCCATTTTGACATGAGTCAACGGCCGACCAAACTACCACATGGTTCGGTTCAGTACTTCTTATCATTTTGTTGTTTGTTGTTTTGTTGAAGGTATTTATCAATGTTCCATGGTGGTATCTAGCTTTCTACAAGATGATTAACCCATTCTTCACCCAAAGGACCAAAAGCAAGTTTGTTTTTGCTGGTCCTTCAAAGACTACTGAAACCCTTTTCAAGTAAGTTTATAGATTATTATCATTTATAAACATTAAGTTCTTACATTAAATTATACATATATTTTTTAAAAATTTTTAGATACATATCACCCGAGCTAGTGCCGGTTCAATATGGTGGGCTTAGCAGGGAAGGGGAACAAGAATTCACCTCAAGTGACCTTGTCACTGAGGACATCATCAAGCCGTCTTGTGAGCACGCGATCGAGCTCACGGTTTCGGAGGTAATTAACTTAGATTTAGACATGTTCTGTTTTAGTTAAGGTTGTTTGTTGCTTAATAATGATGTATTTGAATGACTTTGGTAAATGAGTTTAGGCATGTACATTGGTATGGGAAGCAAGAGTTGTGGGAATGGGATGTGATGTTTCTTATGGGGCGGAATTTGTGCCTAGTGCAGAAGACGGGTACACGGTTATTGTTCAGAAGTCGAGGAAGGTTACTGGAGACGAGTCGGTGATTTGTGGGAGGTTTAAGTGTGGTGAAACTGGGAAAATGGTGCTTACTTTCTTTAATCAAAGCTCTAAGAAGAAGAAAGTGTTGTACAGGTTCAAGAAGGTGGCATCTGAGTGAAAGCTGATTAATATTGCATCCATACGTTGTTCTTCAACTTACTATTGATTTTGGTGATTTGATTTGTTTTGTTTGTTTGGTTTGTGTTAATCATAGTTGGGATTTGATGTATCTGGAGTTTGACATATAGAAATGGATTGTGCGCATGACCTATATTGTTTTTTTTCTTCTAATCGAGTACAACATCTAATCGAAAACCTTGATGAAATCTAGTATGTTTGATTCTTACTGAGTTGTATTGGTTGGCATGGATAAAAGTCCAATTTAAAAGTGACGTTTGACTGCACTGTTGACACTAGCGATGTCGTCCCCTGTAATTGATGAAACCAGTGACATATTGAAGAACTTCTTTAAGGTGGCAAATTATGGGTTTCTACAAACATGAGATGCTTAGGTTATGATAGAAGAGGCACATGCTTATGTTTGATTCTTATCGAGTTGTATTGGTTGACTTGGTTGGAAGTCTAATTTAAAAGTGACACTTGACTGTACTATTCATGACACTAATGATATATGAAACCAGTGGCATATAGTTTCTTTCGGGTGGCAAATTATGGGCCCGATGCTTGGTATTCTAGCATGAGACTTATAGGTCATGATAGATGAGCCACGTGCTTCAAATACGAGAGATGTTTCGTATTTAAAAGGGATAATATCATAGAAAACCAACCGGCATTTTGTATTTGCTCACAAAAGTTTCTTCATTTTTTATTTGAATGTTAAAGTCCTCATACTTAACATTTTTAAACAGAAATGGGAAATGACCTGTTATAGCTAGTTTTAGGGCCCACCATAACTTATATGCTATATAATAAATAAATTAAAAAAGATTTGTGATTCAAATTACGGTCACTTACCACCATGAAATCACCTTCACCAAACTCACTTCTTTCCTTCTCTCTCTACCTCTCCCTCAATCACTCACCCTTCAAAGATTTTTAATTTATATTATTATTATTTTTTCTCCTTGCTATGGAATCAAGAGTCAAGACACAGAGAAGCAACAAAACTTTATTGGTATGTTAAATCTCAATACCAAGTCGTTGTTCCCAAATTGCAAACCATCAACGGACTTCACTCCTACTCAATCAAATCTTGCTTCACCTGGAATTCGATCGATTGGATTGATCCAAACGTCCTTCACTTGGAACTCTACTAATCTATTCCAATGCCTCAGCCTCAATCGAAAATCTATCAGGTATTCGCAAAATTACGGCAAAACAGAAACCCTAAATTTCAAAACCCCGATAATCCCAAACTAATCCACAGATCTCAATTCCTGTTGCCCAGTCTCCGGGGAAATAGCACAGGATTCGGATCGTTACTCCGTTCAACGGCAACAAAAGCGGGGGCAAAAGAAAACGAATAATTTTGACGCCAGCCGTCGGAAGTTGAGGCACGTGAACGTGGAGAGGAAGATGGAGTAGTGATAGACTGTAGTGAGAGATTCATTTAGTGATATTATGAGAGAGAGACCGTATGGTGGTCCGTTTCATGATGGCAGGTGGCCGGAGATGAGGAATTTAAAATCATAAATCTTTTTTAATTTATTTATTATATAGCATATAAGTTGTGGTGGGCCCTAAAACTGGCTATAACAAGTCATTTCTCATTTTTGTTTAAAAATGTTAAGTATAAGGACTTTAACATGCAAAAAAAAGTGGAGGGACTTTTGTGAGCAAACATAAAAAGTTAGTTGGTTTCTATGGTAATATCCCTATTTAAAAAGTACTTATAAATTAATTTTACACAGTTTTTATATTTTCATTACCTAAACATTAAATATTCATATAAACCTATATGAATGTTACAAATATTAGATTATAATATATAAATCTGAACTCTATACAAGAATTATAAGGGAAAATCCTCAAAATAGTCATTTTGACTAAGCCATTTTCAACTATGTCTATGGTTTTGAAAAACATACTCAAAATAGCCATCATCTTCCGTCGGATTCGACGTAAGCACAATAGTATTAAAAAATCGCCATGTGTCTAACTGTTTTGTCGGCTCTGACGGAAGATAGGAAGATCTGACGAAACTTTGAAGGGTGGGAATGCTAAACGGGCGGACGACGCAGGAGACCACTTCTGTTAGATTTCTATGAATTGAAATCAGGGGTCCATCACTTTTTTGCACAGATATCTCAATAACAGATGTGATTCATGGAAAACAAACACTATGGTTGTGTTCTCCTTGAAAAACTAAGCGATTCACACTACGGATTTGCTTGATTTTGTGGAGAAATAAGAAAGATGGAGTTGGAGGTTGGTTATGGAGGTTTAGGGTTTGTGATGTAGGAGATGAAGTGTTTTGTAGGAAGACGAAACAGTTCATGTTTCCTCAAATGACAAAACATGTAGACACATGGCGAGATTTTAGAGGTCCTTGTGTTTCGTTGGCGGCTAACGTGTTTCCGTCGGATGTGATGGATTAGGATGACTATTTTGGGTATTATGTGAAAATCATGGCTAAAGTTGGAAATAGGTTGGTCAAAAATACAGTCATCACATATTGCAGAAATGGATTGATCACAATTAAACAGTTAAGAGACTCATGATTTGTGGATTCATGATCTTGATTGGCGGGATTAGAATCTGAATCTAATATGACAGGGCAATGGAAGTTTGAAGATGTTAAAAATACATAGCAATGTAGAAAACTCAAATTATTAAATCAATTGTCAAATATCTTTTTAAAGATGATCATATACTTTTATGTTATATTATAATAGAATGTCAATTAGCATCTTAAAATTTAAGTAATACAATATTTACCGCTAATGGTAAATGCATTGGCGGAACTTGAACATGTAAACTGCGGGGGGTCGAAATAAATTTCAATAGGTCTAAATTAATATTCTCTTCTTAAAACATGGAATGTATGTGTTCGCTAAGGCAAACAAAATAGTAATGAAATAAAATAATATATTTTAATGTAATTTTATAGGAAATAAAAATAAACAATTACATTATAAACCAATTAAAATATGAGCTCCGATATAAAACAAATAAGTATATAACAATTAATAAAAATGAATATATAAATGAAGTAATAGTTTACCTGCAAGCCCACATGGTTATTCTCTGTCAAAAGTATACACTCAACATAGACATAGTTATAATATTATTCTATTTGTCTTCATCTTTTCATTTCTCTTCAAATCAAAGCTCATGAAAAATGGATCTCCATCTTTATGTTTTCACTCTCCTCACCTCACTTGATGCTCATGCTACAAATTCAGTTAAAAGATTAACACAAAATAGCTTCCTCCATTCAATCGACCGTTAAGCAGCTCTATCTAGTATGCTACTGATCCGAAAAACAGGGGGGCACGACCCCTCCCCGCCCCACATAAGATCCGCCCGTGGGTAAATGGTATACTTATTGCATGTGTTTAAGAGTATAAGACGATAACATAGTCTTTTATGTACATACTCGCACTTTTGTCCCCTTTTCTTTACCCAACTTTTGATTATTTTAATTAACATATACATTTACCCCTTATTTTTACCTATATATATTTATTCTAAGCTAGTTATTAACCCCCCCCCCCCCCTCTTTTAAACAACCATAGAGTAGCAGAAGTGATGTCTCCCACACTAACTCAGCTAATCATCGAACCAATACCAGTTTCATCACACTAACTCATCTAATCATCGAACTCAGCTAAGCACTAGGTGAACCAACTTTCAAAAGCTTGTACGCTATGGCTCCCTCCCTCTAGATCTCATCACTTAGTAAAGAACTCTTCAACTTCAAGCAAAACAAAGGAATGAGACTCAAGCACAAAACCGAGCTTATTCCTATCTGATATACGTCAATTTATACATCTCGAATCCCTTGTGAAGTTATGTTTATTAAATATTTTGAGTTCGGTTTGATTCATGTTTCGTTTATCTTTTATTATTTTAGGTTTTGTGTCAAGTATTATATGTTTATAGTGTTTTAGATCGTTTGATGTATTGAATGTTATGCTTTAATTCTTTCTATCATTTAATGAGAAGTTTGAGTTCGTTTTGCTCGCTGATGATTACATGATTATTCCACTTAGCGTTTCGATTTGTTTTCATGTAGATGGTGGATTTGGAGTCAAGGAAAAGAAGTTCTAGAAGTTTCTCATCGTTACTTGGAGTTCAATAAAGAGATCTAACATGATTAAATAATAAATAAAAAGCAAAAAACAAAAATTCCCTCCTGAAGGGCGCCGCGCCGCGCGACCGGGAGAGGCCATGCCTGTCGAGCGCCGCCTAGGGCTACTGGTCATCGGATTTTGCAAGTTACAGGCCCAGCTCGTCATATACATATATATTATTATAAACCTAAACGAAGGGAAGCATATTGGCAGCCGATTTTGAGAGATAAAAGAAGGTTTTGAAGGTGTTTTGGATCATGGAATCAAGGAGGATCGAGAGTTCTTTCAAGGAGGTGTTCAAGGATCAATTGCTAAGGGTTTTATTGCTCTAACTTTTATTCCTTGATCATTATTTATCATGTCTTGCTTCTTCGTTTTAAATATTTGTTTGGGATTGTTTTTAATAATGATTCTAGGCTAGACTTTATGTCTACCTAGGTTTGATGAACTTGTTTTAACTTGATTCTTGCTTTGGACGTATGTTTTGATTATGGTTTCGTTTTATAATAGTAAAAGACTTGGTTTTGTTTTCATGATGCATATGAGTATTTGTTATCTTGATTGATTATTTAACTATTGCTTCACATGGATCTTGATTTCTATTGAATGTGTTCTTTAGATATTAAGGTTCATGTTTTATCATTACTTGGTGTTTTGATTATAATGGTTGAATGGGCCCATTAGATCATAGAAGCTTGTTGATAGTTGGTTAGGGTTTTAAATTTTCTGCTGAATTCCAATAGCTGTGAGGTGAGGAGTTGTTCATGTGTCTTGGTCAATCGCATGCTAGGATAGTTTAGTGATAATATTCTTTCTTTTTGTGTTGATCCTTATTCATGATGTCATGTTTAGCTTTTCAAGTTATCTAGGGTTTAGTGTTTCGTGAGATTGCTTGCTTTAGATACTATTAATTAACCCTATTTGATAACTGTAAGGAAATCAATATAACTGATTGCTTAATAATCTAATAGCTGTTCTTTGGGATTTCGTTTGATTCGGTCAAGGGTCCTTTAGGGTTTGTTAGATGAATATGTTTAGAAATCAGTTTCCATATCATGTTATTTGTCCATTGCTTGATGATTGTTGATACATGGGATTCTTACCTAGCTAGATTCCTTCTCTTGTTGGTTTCGATCTTGTGTTTAATTTCTTATTTCTAGTTTGCTTGTTTATTTACTTTCTTAGTTTAATATTAGTTTAAAAACCCTCTTAAAACATTAATAATAAATAGTCGTGTCGTAAGTCGAGCCTAATTAGTTAATTTACGTAATTTGTAGAGTCCCGTGGGTTCGATATTCCGGACTTACTTAGCTTTAGTAAAATTGATCGGTTCACTTGCCGGTGTTTTGTGTAGTTGAGTCTTAAGTCTAGTTTTTATTACTTGTTTAATTTAGTTAGTATTTAACTGACTGTTTTTAGCACATCACTATCACTGGTGTGTTGTGGGTTAAAATATTGCTTCAGGATCTTGAGCTATAGCAGGGATTGACTGTAGTGAGAGATTCAGTTAGTGATATTATGAGAGAGAGAGACCTGATATAACTGACCGGGTATGGTGGTCCGTTTCATGATGGCAGGTGGCCGGAGATGAGGAATTTAAAATCTTAAATCTTTTTTAAATTATTTATTATATAGGATATAAGTTGCGGTGGGCCCTAAAACTGGCTATAACAAGTCATTTCTCATTTTTGTTTAAAAATGTTAAGTATAAGGACTTTAACAAGCAAAAAAAAGTGGAGTGACTTTTGTGAGAAAACATAAAAAGTTTGTTGGTTTTCTATGGTATTATCCCTATTTAAAAAGTACTTATAAATTAATTTTACACAATTTTTATATTTTCATTATCTAAAGATTAAATATTCATATAAACCTATATGAATGTTACAAATATTAGATTATAATATATAAATTTGAACTCTATACAAGAATTATAAGGGAAAGTCCTCAAATTGTCATTTTGACTAAGCCATTTTCAACTTTGTCTATGGTTTTGAAAAACATACTCAAAATAGCCATCATCTTCCGTCAGATTCGACGTAAGCACAATTGTATTAAAAAATCGCCTTGTGTCTAACTGTTTTGTCGGCTCTGACGGAAGATAGGAAGATCTGACGAAACTTTGAAGGATGGGAATGCTAAACAGTCGGGCGGACGATGCAGGAGACCACTTATGTTAGATTTCTATGAATTGAAATCAGGGGTCCATCACTTTTTTGCACAGATATCAACAGATGTGATTCATGGAAAACAAACACTATGGTTGTGTTCTCCTTGAAAAACTAAGCGATTCACACTACGGATTTGCTTGATTTTGTGGAGAAATAAGAAAGATGGAGTTGGAGGTTGGTTATGGAGGTTTAGGGTTTGTGATGTAGGAGATTAAGTGTTTTGTAGGAAGACGAAACAGTTCATGTTTCCTCAAATGACAAAACATGTAGACACATGGCGAGATTTTAGAGGTCCTTGTGTTTCGTTGGCGGCTAACGTGTTTCCGTCGGATGTGATGGATTAGGATGACTATTTTGGGTATTATGTGAAAATCATAGCTAAAGTTGGAAATAGGTTGATAAAAAATACAATCATCACATATTGCAGAAATGGATTGATCACAATTAAACAGCTAAGAGACTGATGATTTGTGGATTCATGATCTTGATTGGCGGGATTAGAATCTGAATCTAATATGACAGGGCAATGGAAGTTTGAAGATGTTAAAAATACATAGCAATGTAGAAAACTCAAATTATTAAATCAATTGTCGAATATCTTTTTAAAGATGATCATATATTTTTATGTTATATTATAATAGAATGTCAATTAGCATCTTAAAATTTAAGTAATACAATATTTACCGCTAATGGTAAATGCATTGGCGGAACTTGAACATGTAAACTGCGGGGGCCGAAATAAATTTCAATAGGTCCGATAATTAATATTCTCTTCTTAAAAAATGGAATGTATGTGTTCGCTAAGGCAAACAAAATAGTAATGAAATAAAAAAATATATTTTAATGTAATTTTATAGGAAATAAAAATAAACAATTACATTATAAACCAATTAACATATGAGCTCCAATATAAAACAAATAAGTATATAACAATTAATAAAAATGAATAATAAATGAAGTAATAGTTTACCTGCAAGCCCACATGGCTATTCTCTGTCAAAAGTATACACTCAACATAGACATAGTTATAATATTATTCTATTTGTCTTCATCTTTTCATTTCTCTTCAAATCAAAGCTCATGAAAAATGGATCTCCATCTTTATGTTTTCACTCTCCTCACCTCACTTGATGCTCATGCTACAAATTCAGTTAAAAGATTAACACAAAATAGCTTCCTCCATTCAATCGACCGTTAAGCAGCTCTATCTAGTATGCTACTGATCCGAAAAACAGGGGGGCACGACCCCTCCCCGCCCCACATAAGATCCGCCCGTGGGTAAATGGTATACTTATTGCATGTGTTTTAGAGTATAAGACGATAACATAGTCTTTTATGTACATACTCGCACTTTTGTCCCCTTTTCTTTACCCAACTTTTGATTATTTTAATTAACATATACATTTACCCCTTATTTTTACCTATATATATTTATTCTAAGCTAGTTATTAACCCCCCCCCCCCCCCCCTCTTTTAAACAACCATAGAGTAGCAGAAGTGATGTCTCCCACACTAACTCAGCTAATCATCGAACAAATACCAGTTTCATCACACTAACTCATCTAATCATCGAACTCAGCTAAGCACTAGGTGAACCAACTTTCAAAAGCTTGTACGCTATAGCTCCCTCCCTCTAGATCTCATCACTTAGTAAAGAACTCTTCAACTTCAAGCAAAACAAAGGAAAGAGACTCAAGCACAAAACCGAGCTTATTCCTATCTGATATACGTCAATTTATACATCTCGAATCCCTGTGAAGTTATGCTTATTAAATATTTTGAGTTCGGTTTGATTCATGTTTCGTTTATCTTTTATTATTTTAGGTTTTGTGTCAAGTATTATATGTTTATAGTGTTTTAGATCGTTTGATGTATTGAATGTTATGCTTTAATTCTTTCTATCATTTAATGAAGTTTGAGTTCGTTTTGCTCGCTGATGATTACATGATTATTCCACTTAGCGTTTCGATTTGTTTTCATGTAGATGGTGGATTTGGAGTCAATGAAAAGAAGTTCTAGAAGTTTCTCATCATTACTTGGAGTTCAATAAAGAGATCTAACATGATTAAATAATAAATAAAAAGCAAAAAACACAAATTCCCTCCTGAAGGGCGCCGCGCCGCGCGACCGGGGGAGGCCATGCCTGTCGCGCGGCGCCTAGGGCTACTGGTCAGCGGATTTTGCAAGTTACAGGCCCAGCTCGTCATATACATATATATATTATTATAAACCTAAACGAAGGGAAGCATATTGGCAGCCGATTTTGAGAGATAAAAGAAGGTTTTGAAGGTGTTTTGGATCATGGAATCAAGGAGGATCGAGAGTTCTTTCTAGGAGGTGTTCAAGGATCAATTGCTAAGGGTTTTATTGCTCTAACTTTTATTCCTTGATCATTATTATCATGTCTTGCTTCTTCGTTTTAAATATTTGTTTGGGATTGTTTTTAATAATGATTCTAGGCTAGACTTTATGTCTACCTAGGTTTGATGAACTTGTTTTAACTTGATTCTTGCTTTGGACGTATGTTTTGATTATGGTTTCGTTTTATAATAGTAAAAGACTTGGTTTTGTTTTCATGATGCATATGAGTATTTGTTATCTTGATTGATTATTTAACTATTGCTTCACATGGATCTTGTTTTCTATTGAATGTGTTCTTTAGATATTAAGGTTCATGTTTTATCATTACTTGGTGTTTTGATTATTATGGTTGAATGGGCCCATTAGATCATAGAAGCTTGTTGATAGTTGGTTAGGGTTTTAAATGTTCTGCTGAATTCCAATAGCTGTGAGGTGAGGAGTTGTTCATGTGTTTTGGTCAATCGCATGCTAGGATAGTTTAGTGATAATATTCTTTCTTTTTGTGTTGATCCTTGTTCATGATGTCATGTTTAGCTTTTCAAGTTATCTAGGGTTTAGTGTTTCGTGAGATTGCTTGCTTTATATACTATTAATTAACCCTATTTGATACCTGTAAGGAAATCAATATAACTGATTGCTTAATAATCTAATAGCTGTTCTTTGGGATTTCGTTTGATTCGTTCAAGGGTCCTTTAGGGTTTGTTAGATGAATATGTTTAGAAATCAGTTTCCATATCATGTTATTTGTCCATTGCTTGATGATTGTTGATACATGGGATTCTTACCTAGGTAGATTCATTCTCTTGTTGGTTTCGATCTTGTGTTTTAATTGCTTATTTCTAGTTTGCTTGTTTTATTTACTTTCTTAGTTTAATATTAGTTTAAAAACCCTCTTAAAACATTAATAATAAATAGTCGTGTCGTAAGTCGAGCCTAATTAGTTAATTTACGTAATTTGTAGAGTCCCGTGGGTTCGATATTCCGGACTTACTTAGCTTTAGTAAAATTGATCGGTTCACTTGCCAGTGTTTTGTGTAGTTGAGTCTTAAGTCTAGTTTTTATTACTTGTTTAATTTAGTTAGTATTTAACTGACTGTTTTTAGCACATCACTATCACTGGTGTGTTGTGGGTTAAAATATAGCTTCAGGATCTTGAGCTATAGCAGTGATTGACTGTAGTGAGAGATTAGTTAGTGATATTATGAGAGAGAGAGACCTGATATCGGCGACCGGGTATGGTGGTCCGTTTCATGATGGCAGGTGGCCGGAGATGAGGAATTTAAAATCTTAAATCTTTTTTAATTTATTTATTATATAGCATATAAGTTGCGGTGGGCCCTAAAACTGGCTATAACAAGTCATTTCTCATTTTTGTTTAAAAATGTTAAGTATAAGGACTTTAACATGCAAAAAAAAGTGGAGGGACTTTTGTGAGAAAACATAAAAAGTTGGTTGGTTTTCTATGGTATTATCCCTATTTAAAAAGTACTTACAAATTAATTCACAATTTTTATATTTTCATTATCTAAAGATTAAATATTCATATAAACCTATATGAATGTTACAAATATTAGATTATAATATATAAATCTGAACTCTATACAAGAATTATAAGGGAAAATCCTCAAATAGTCATTTTGACTAAGCCATTTTCAACTTTGTCTATGGTTTTGAAAAACATACTCAAAATAGCCATCATCTTCCGTCAGATTCGACATAAGCACAATAGTATTAAAAAATCGCCATGTGTCTAACTGTTTTGTCGGCTCTGACGGAAGATAGGAAGATCTGACGAAACTTTGAAGGATGGGAATGCTAAACAGTCAGGCGGACGATGCAGGAGACCACTTCTGTTAGATTTCTATGAATTGAAATTAGGGGTCCATCACTTTTTTGCACAGATATCTCAACAACAGATGTGATTCATGGAAAACAAACACTAAGGTTGTGTTCTCCTTGAAAAACTAAGCGATTCACACTACGGATTTGCTTGATTTTGTGGAGAAATAAGAAAGATGGAGTTGGAGGTTGGTTATGGAGGTTTAGGGTTTGTGATGTAGGAGATTAAGTGTTTTGTAGGAAGACGAAACAGTTCATGTTTCCTCAAATGACAAAACATGTAGACACATGGCTAGATTTTAGAGGTCCTTGTGTTTCGTTGGCGGCTAACGTGTTTTTGTTAGATGTGATGGATTAGGATGACTATTTTGGGTATTATGTGAAAATCATAGCTAAAGTTGGAAATAGGTTGGTCAAATTTTCAATCATCACATATTGCAGAAATCATAGCTGTTCTTTGGGATTTCGTTTGATTCGGTCAAGGGTCATTTAAGGTTTGTTAGATGAATATGTTTAGAAATCAGTTTCCATATCATGTTATATGTCCATTGCTTGATGATTGTTGATACATGGGATTCTTACCTAGGTAGATTCCTTCTCTTATTGGTTTCGATCTTGTGTTTAATTGCTTATTTCTAGTTTGCTTGTCTATTTACTTTCTTAGTTTAATATTAGTTTAAAAACCCCCTTAAAACATTAATAATAAATAGTCGTGTCATAAGTCGAGTCTAATTAGTTAATTTTCGTAATTTGGAGAGTCCCGTGGGTTCGATATTCCGGACTTACTTAGCTTTAGTACAATTGATCTGTTCACTTGCCGGTGTTTTGTGTAGTTGAGTCTTAAGTCTAGTTTTTATTACTTGTTTAATTTAGTTAGTATTTAATTGACTGCTTTTAGCACATCACTATCACTGGTGTGTTGTGGGTTAAAATATAGCTTCCGGATCTTGAGCTATAGCATGCCATCTTGGACCCCTAACAAGTTCAGTATCCTGAACTATTATATATTATGTTGATTAACTATGCTTCTAAGTTACCCTTTTGATAATTTTGATAATAGCTTAACGGCTAGAAGACTAAGTCAAACATAAAACTCATAGTACCCGTCAATGTACACGTGAAGTATCAATGACAAAGTCCACGACGGTCACAAGATGGAGCTTGTTTTGGCGCCAAATTTATCTCATTATTAGTCATTTTTGTATATTATATAATGAGGCCAAATGCCATGATAGGAACACATATGCTCATACACTCTTTGTATATAGAATTCGTTGCTTTTGGTTATCGAGTTACAATACCTTTTTACTTAATAATATTTCTAGGACAACGAGATCTTTATCCCCTCATGAGGTTATGTGCCAGAGATCACCAAGGATTAATGGCTTTCCTCGTACATCCTGTGTCGATTTATTTCTTCAGTTTACATTTTACGAAAAGTCCGACCATTGAAATTGATAAACACTTCCCCGTAAACACACTTGAATATACGTGGGTAGTGGTTTGATATCGAGACCGACGAGGTGGTGTTTCAAGTTATTGGAAAAGTGAATAGATTTTGTATTTGTCAAAAATTACCTAAGCAATTTAGTGATCAAACTTGTAAGTGAGGTAGCGTGTTTTTCAGGATATTGCAAGTGTGTGTAAAGCAATAAATGGCTCAGGATATAGCGAGGAAAAACCCTTGATGCTGAATATGATCTTCGACAATAAACTCGGGAGGAGAAAAATATTCTCATGCCTTATATTTATTAATAAGTAAAAAGTATTACAAGTCGAGAATTATTGATGAACAAGTGTTAGAGTATAAGAGTGTGCATTTAGTGAGGTGCAAGTAAGTAAGTGTCCTATTTTGTTCATCATAGCCCCATTAATATATTAATCGTTATGCTTCCATTAATGATATTAATTTTGGTCCTAAAGAGCCATTGGACATGGTTAGCTTGGTCTTCACGAACTTCTTCATCAATATTTGGTTTTACTACCCGTTCTATGACGATTAAGAATAGAATTCAGTTGAGATACTCTTCATAAGCGTAACTGATGCCGAGGATCCCTCATATTTAACGAGTCTTTAATGTGATCATTACTCTTAGCAGTTAAAAGACTCTTTCCCGAGGTTTATTCCATGCATTTAATGAGTTTCTATTGCTAATTAAGTAACCAATGATTACCTTAAAATATATATCTGTTAGTGAAGTAAATAAAGGGTTTAGGATACCGAACTTGTTTGGGATCCCGGCTAGCAAGATAACAAGGATCAGGATCCTAAGCGAGATTTTGACCCAAAACAATCGTCCCCAAAAATTACAGTTGTGACCCTTGTTACAACAGTTATATTTTCTTCCTGATGACTTTAACATGACTGATTTGATGGGACGTGGTGCAACTTCCTAAGCGTGATTACCGCCACATCTTAAAGTGTAGGTGATCATTGCCTATATTAACGCTATCTTCGTTATTTATCCTCACATTTCGCCTTCTCCCTTCTTTTTCCTTTTCTTAGGGTTTATAGTTTTCTTAGGGATAATGGGTAAAATAGAACACATTCGTCCTCTTCTTTGTCCAGAAGTCCAATGAGTGATTTTATCGAGCAAGACCTTTTTGCTTCCCCCTACGTTGAAACCTGCAATTTTTCGGACAAAGATATCGCCCGACTGAAATTAGACGAGGTGCTCCCGAACAAAACGATAGTCGGTTGCAATCCGATCATGTTTCCAAAACCTGGGTTTGTTTTCTTTCGTATCCTTTCTCTCTCGGCACTTCATATTCCTTTTCTCCTCTCATTACTAGGTTCTTTAAGACTACCTGTCTGATCTATGCTCAGATGATGCCGGTGACATGGGGGATCCTTTTCATGCTTAATAAGCTTGTCACTTCCCCTAACCTGTAGTTCGATGTTTCCGACCTTGCCTCCATGTACAAGTTGAGAAATCATGGCTCCAATAGGATTGTTTTCCAGATAGCCCCCGGTCAAATTCACTTGATAGAGAACACAACAAAAAATGATGAGAGTTGGCATATGAAGTATTTTTTTTTTGTAAGGAGGGATTCCATCCCTAATGGCAAAATGCTTCCTTTGCTATGGATTAACAAGATGAGGAATCGACTAGAGTAACTAATAAAACTTTTTTATGCTATTGGACACTTATCTTGGTTTATTGTAGCTTCAAATTTGCAAAAACTTGATCCTCTTACTAGTGAAGCACTCAACAAGATCCTGGCTTTGTTAATAACCCCCAAAGCCGTAAGGCCCCGTTACCGGTGCCTCACTTTGGACGTTGGATTTACTCATAAACACGGTTAACATTACATAATAATTCGTAACTTGTCTTAAACAACAACTTCCTTGAGATGCCAGCCTCTTCCTTCCCATGCCATGTGCCTACGTCAAGTGAGCTGCCTCACCCTACTCACCTGCGTGCATACTAAAAGTCAGCTACGCTGAGTGAGTTCTAGTTAATCAAGTAACATACAGTACTTTCACATACTTATACATACGCATCCGTAGATACTTAGTATATACTTAACCTGCTTATCTTTCTTTAGTACATACAAGAGTATATACTTTATTTCTTTATCTCATTCTTTCTTTACTTTCTTTACATCTATTCAAACTTTACATGCTCATACATTTTAAAGAGCATTATGCCCTGCTACCTCGAGTATTGTTAGGGCTCGGTCCCTTCTCTGCATCTAATATTATTAGGGTCTGGTCCCTTTCTTCCTCGAGTATTATTAGGGCTCGGTCCCTTTTCTTCCTCGAGTATTATTAGGGTCCTGTCCCTTTCTATCTTGAGTATTATTAGGGCTCAGTCCCTTTCTTCTGTACCTAGCCGTCCCTTATATTCATTCATAACATACATATATCATTCGTACATTATTTATAACATTCATATGTGTAATTATAACCTACGGTACATGCAATATCCGAAGATCGTTCACGTACCGACAAGCAATCATTCATATCTTTGACATAAATCATACATGGAATACACTTATCACTTAGGATAAGTGTATTAACTAATCACATCTAGTATGCACACAGCCCTGAAAACATAACAAGGAGTGGGGCTAGAAACTCACCTAAACTCGGTTACGTTCCCCGTTAATGGTTATTCCCTTCTTTAGCTGTGCGCGACTAACGGTATACCAATTACACGTATCAATTAACTATCACTACCAATATCGTATTTCTATTTTAGTTATAACCCTCAACGAACGGGGGTACGAGGGGGTAGTGATGTGCTGCGTGCGTGTGGTATAAATATGATGGATGAAATGATTTGCTTTTGCACAAGATCATGTTTTAAATTTATAAAAGTGATTTCTACAAGGACTAAACACACACAAAATAGGCAAGTGTACCTATCGTATATGTAGAAAAGTGTTGGTAAGAACCAAGTATCGATCCATGGACACAAATGTTTCTAATGATAAATCGTTGTTTTACTTTAATCGGAGGTTTTAATCATTTTGAGGTTAATTTTTGAACTTTTTATAAAATATAAATACTTATATATAATATATAGGTGACCAAGACAAGAGATTCTAACGAGTTGTTCAATTATGCGAAGGTTACCATATAAGATCAAGAATCCACTCCATTTTGCATTGATAATTAATATTCGAACATGTGGTAAACTTGACGTAGCAATATATGATAGATAGCTCTTTAAACCTTAAGTGAGCATCTTTGGCACTAAGGAGGTAACGTGCGCATTTGAAAGTCCACCCTTTCCTAATGTCACATCACCTCAATGATGTCAATTTAAGTTGGCAAGTAGTTTCGTAAAGTAGAAAGATTAGGATTGAGTCTGATTTCTCAAATACCAATTCTAACAACTTCGGGTGGTTGTAGTTTAGTCACACAACCTCCCATGGGTTGATTTATGTAGGTTATAATTACACATTCCGTTAACATATGATTTCTTTAACTAAAATGATATCCTAAGCAAAGCCAAATTCGGATTACCAAGACTTAGAAAAATACATCATAACTTATTGTTGGGTTTTAACAAGATTATCAAAGTGATAAAATCCCTATTTTACCAAAAACGCAGCGGATATAAAAGTTTTAAATCTTGTTAATATGATATGTATAAAACCAATTTTAAACATGCAAAACCCAAACCCGGATCCAAATACGAATTACACACTATCAAATACATGCATGTCACTATAAGTCCATGCATGTTACTACTACCTTTCAATATGACAAAACCGGGTGAAAGAGATGATGATTGAAAGGTAAGAACTTGAATATGTAAGCTCCTCAAGCTAGCATACCCCAAGCTTCAACAACACACCACTTCTAGCTAGGATTTGCACTTGAAATTTTCTTCTTCTTTTCTTATGTTGGATGAAAATACCCAAGAGAGGAAGAGAGAAAAGTTTACTTGGAAATTATGTGTGTTATGAAAGAATGAAAGAGAAAGACTTGGTTTTATTTAAAGGAATCTTTCTCTCCACCAATAATAACCATTGCATGTCTCCACTCACCTTGTATGTCTCCACTCAAACATATAATAATATTACATTTGAAAGAGTTATTATCTTTTTCTTTTATAAAACTTTAAACATATATATATATATATATATATATATATATATATATATATATCCATACATATATACTTTTATAAGTTTATAACTTATAACTTACAAAACCTATTATATGTTAAGAGACATGCTTGGTTATTATTATTCACATATTGTTATTTAACCAACTTAAATAACACTATGTAATGTTCTTTTATAAAACATAAATCATCCATATGATTTGTTTATTACACAAGTACATTTTATTTAGAAACCCCTTTCCAAATAACTCAAGTGTTATTATTCATTTGTTATGATCACATCATATATGAACGAATATTATCGGTGTTTGTCTAGCTTGTTATTGGGTATGACCCGACTAGGATCATAACGTATTAGCCACATCAATTTAATATGTCTCTTGGGCAGACCGAGTCCAACAATCTCCTACTTGCACAAGATACATAGAAGATTGATGCAAGTAGCAAATACCGCCTAACTACGGTTTACTACCCCTAATACGTATGACGAAGTGCCATTCAATAACATCATCCCTTTCAAGTCCCATACTTAAAAGTGATTTAGGTGAAACTATCATTTATTCTTTTTCCACAAATGTCATGTTAAATCCAGAGACACAGAGTGATCATTCTCCGTTGATTTAACTTGTCAGGCCTTAGACATTTAACTCTCAACGAATAAGAGGGATAAATCCCATATTGACTACATACGTCTCTCACTATCACCTTGTACTATACTTGAGCTTAGCCTTATGTACTGACATATTTCAGAGCAGCGAAGAACTAAGTCAAAGCATAATAGTCGATGAATATCAAGACCCAATATGTATCTCAGGTCGGAGGATACTATGAAGTTCGCCTTTACTCAAATTTACTTATGATCACAAATCCCAAGGATTCCATGCAGTAAAATTGAGAGCGGGTCAGTCCAATATTTATCCCATAAATATCTATGAACCTTGGCAGCAACCCTTTGCTATATTCATACCTCATGAATATCTACCAATCCAAGTTCATAATAGTCTTACTTTCACATTTGTTCCCACAAATATGAACGACTACGGACGTTTAGAATAATTCAAATTATTCACGAATTTAAACATACTAAAATGGAACATAACTCAAGAACATGACCATAACCAAAACCATATGATTGAGTTAAAATAAAATTGTTCCAATATCCAAATACAAATTTTGATCAAATCCAATCACTAGAATATCGAAGTCCTAAGGCGCAAGTATGACTCTCATGCTTCGGCCTTTCAAGGAGTTTCGTGAGTGGGTCCGCAATGTTTTGATCAGTGTGAACTTTGCGAATACATATCTTTCCCTTTTCAACTTCATCCCTTATGTAGTTGAATCTCCGCTTAATGTGCCTAGTCTTTTTATGGGCGCGGGGTTCCTTGATTTGAGCAATCGCACCCTCATTGTCACAAAAGATCTCTAGAGGGTCCTGAATGGTACGAACCACTCCTAGATCGGCAATGAACTTTCTAATCCATGCAGCTTCTTGAGCTGCCAGGGAGGCGGCGATGTATTCAGATTCAGTGGTGGATAAAGCTACCACGTCTTGTTTTGCACTCTTCCATGAGACAGCACCACCATTGAGAACGAAAACGTATCCCGATTGTGATCGAGAATCATCTCGATCAGTTTGGAAACTCGCATCAGTGTAACCCTTTACAACGAGTTCCTCCTCACCAGAGCCATATATTAGAAACATATCCTTAGTCCTTCTAAGGTATTTCAATATGCTCTTAACAGCCATCCAATGGCTAGTTCCTGGATTTTGTTGGTATCGACTTGTCATGCTCAAGGCGCATGACACATCCGGTCTAGTACAAATCATGGCATACATGATGGATCCTATAGCAGATGCATATGGGATACCACTCATTTTGTCTTGCTCATCCTTTGAGCTTGGACATTGAGAAGCACTCAACATCGTTCCTCTTTGAATAGGTACCAAACCTTTCTTAGAGTTTTCCATCTTGAACCTTTTCAAGATCTTGTCAATGTATGCACTTTGATTCAAACCTATCAACCGCCTTGATCTATCCCTATAGATTCTTAATCCCAGAATATAGGCGGCTTCACCAAGATCCTTTATGGAAAAACAGCTTCCAAGCCAGGCTTTCACACCTTCCAAGGTTGGAATGTCATTTCCAAACAGTAATATGTCATCGACATATAATACCAGAAAGGTTATGATGCTCCCACTAGCTTTCTTATACACACAAGCTTCATCAGCGTTTTTGATGAATCCAAATTCTTAACTTCATCATCAAAACGGTGATTCCAACTTCTGAATGCTTGTTTCAATCCATAGATTGATTTCTTCAACTTGCATACTTTGTTAGGATGTTGTGGATCGACAAAACCCTCAGGCTGAACCATATAAACATCTTCATTAAGATGCCCATTTAGAAAAGCAGTTTTGACATCCATTTGCCATATCTCATAGTCATAATATGCGGCTATGGCAAACAATATCCTTATAGACTTTAGCATCGCCACGGGCGAGAAAGTTTCATCATAATCAACCCCTTGAGTTTGAGTGAAACCCTTTGCTACAAGTCTAGCTTTATAAGTATCCAAGTTTCCATGCATATCAGTTTTCTTCTTGAAAACCCACTTACTTCCAACCAGCTTGGAATTTAGAGGTGGAGCAACCAGGTCCCATACTTGATTGTCATGCATGGATTGCATCTCAACATTCATGGCTTCTAGCCATTTGTCACAATCAGATTGCGACATTGCATCTCGGTATGTGGTGGGTTCATCCGAATCAACCACGTAGCATCCATCCATGAAAAATCCATATCTCTCAGGTGGGGTGCTAACTCTACCAGATTTGCGAATGTTTTGTGTGTTTTGATCAACCATTTGATCATCCTCAACAACCTCTTGTTGATTGCTAGTGTCAATCAAACGTGTATCGGCTTGTTGTTCTCGATACTCTTCGAGTTCTACAGTTCTATCAGTTCCTTCCATAAGGAACCTTCTTTCCAAGAACTTAGCCTTTCGAGCTATAAACACTTTATGCTCGCTTGGATTGTAGAAATAATATCCCATCAAATCCGTGGGATATCCTACAAATATACACTTAGTGGATCGACATTCAAGTTTGTCAGGGGTGTAGATCTTAACATAAGCCTCACAACCCCATACCTTTAAATATAAAAATTTTGGAGCCTTTCCATGTCATATTTGAAAAGGTGTCCTATCCACTTTCTTGGTTGGTGCCATATTTAAAATACGGGCAGCAGAGATCACAGCGAAACCCCAAAATGATAGAGGTAATGAGCATCTAGCCATCATGGATCGAACCATGTCCAATAAAGTTCGATTCCTCCTTTCGGACACTCCATTATGTTGTGGTGTTCTAGGTGGAGTAAGTTGTGAGACAATCCCACAACTCCTAAGATGTTCTAGAAACGCATCATTGAGGTATTCACCTCCTCTATCGGAACGTAGTACTTTGATTGTTTTGTTGAGTTGATTTTGTACTTCATTTCGGAAGACTTTGAACATTTCAAAGGCCTCATTTTTGTGTCTTTACAAGAACACATACCCATAGCGACTATAATCGTCGGTAAAGGTAATGAAGTATCTTTCACCATTTCTTGTCATTGTCCTAAAAGGTCCACATACATCCGAATGTATGATACCTAATAAGTATTCCGCCCTTTCATTTGTTCCATTAAAGGGTTCTTTGGTCATCTTTCCCAATAAACAAGATTCACATTCATCAAATGAATTAACATTTGATTTCAAAAGACCATTCTTTCGAAGTGTATGAATACGATTCTTGTTTATGTGACCAAGACGACAATGCCAAAGAAAAGTATTACTCAAATCCATTTTGAGTCTTTTGGTGTTAGCTTGGTACAACGAGTTATCAATGTATGAGTCATCATGAATTAATTCATAAATGCCATAAAACGGCATCGCTTTAAAATAAAAGACATTATCCATGAAAACATAAATACCATTATCAACAAACTTAAAGTCATAACCAGATTGTCTTAATACAGAAACAGAGATAATATTTCTAGTCAAACTAGGGGAATATAAAATGTTTTTCAAAACAATTTCCAAACCATTTGGAAGCTTTAAAACATAATCTCCTCGGGCTTGGACGTCAACCTTTGCTCCATTGCCCATGAAGAGACTTATATCTCCTTTCTTCACCTCATTTCTTCTTTTGAACCCCTGCAATGAATTGCATATGTGAGTTCCACATCCGGTATCCAATACCCATGTGTTAGAAGAAGTAATATTAAGATCAATGTGAATCATGAAAGTTGTACCTGAGGTTTGCCCCGTATCCCTCTTAGCTTTCAACTCTTTGAGATAGGTCGGACAGTTTCTCATCCAATGACCTATCTTACCACAACCAAAACACGGATCCTCAGCGCTAACCTTTAGCTTCTTTGGCTTTGGATCCGCCTTTGCCTTTCCCTTGAACCCCTTCTTGACTTGCCCCTTACCAACGGCAACCTTTGCTTTTGGTTCCAGGTGATGCCTTTTCTTTGAGCCACCCTCATTGATCGCAAGAACGGGTAAAACCTTTTTACCCATGCCGGCCTCGGCTGTCTTAAGCATTGCGTGAAGCTCACCAATGCTTTTGTCCCATCCATTCATGTTGTAGTTCATGACAAATGTCTCAAACCTTTTAGTTAAGCCATTTAGGATTAAATCCGTGGCTAACTCTTTTGAGACGGGACAGTTAATCCGTTCAAGCCGATCTGTGGCTGTTCATCTTAAGTACATAAGATGAAACAGATTGGGTTTCTTCCATATGACATGCATGAAGCGCTCGAACCGTTTCGAATCACTCAACCCGAGCTTGAGTAAGGAACATTTCCTTAAGTTGGGTTATCATGTCATACGCCCCATGATTCTCGAAATCCTTTTGGATCTCGGGAATCATTGTTCCCAACATGAGGCAAGAAACTTGCACCGAATCCTCGGTGTATTTTAACCAATCCGCATAGGCATCCAAGTTATTGACATCGGGTTCATCGGGAATAGGATCGTCTAAAATATAAGACTTCTTTTCTTGCTTGAGAACAATTCTCAAGTTTCGATACCAATCCATGAAGTTGTTAAAGTTTAGACGATCCTTATCCAGAATGGATCTTAGTGATAGATTATGCACGTGTGGGATAATTGCGTTCGGTGCGTTGTTTGCGGCCATCTAAAATAATTTTAACAAAGTTCAAATTAGTATTTTCGATATTAATAAAATTTTAATCTTTAATACCCTTTAAATGTCTCCAAGACAATTATTGATTAAAATCTAGAACCCAACGTTTTCATTCAAATAGTAGTTAGGTGACCTTTATCCTACTATTCGAATTAACAATGTAGTCAACGTTTGACAATTGCAACCCTTTGCAACTTCTAGTTTTATGGGATCGGTTAAACATCATATGTTTAGTTGGTATGTTAAATCCCATCAACACCTTTGAACGCCATGTTAAGGTGATCCTATAGTCATGGTTTCAAATCAAGTCGTCCTACTTATACACACGTGTGAGTTTACTCATACAAGTGGTTAGGTGATCCTAATGCCAAAAGTACTTGTAACATCACCTTAAGATCACAAGTTTTCTTAAAAGTGCTTAGGTGATCCTAACTCACTTTCAAGTCTACAAGTGACTTAAGTGTCGTATAAAAGGATGGTGTTTAAATGCTTTTGGCATTAGGATCACCAAACCACTTGTATGAGTAAACTCACACGTGTGTATAAGTAGGACGACTTGATTTGAAACCATGACTATAGGATCACCTTAACATGGCGTTCAAAGGTGTTGATGGGATTTAACATACCAACTAAACATATGATGTTTAACCGATCCCATAAAACTAGAAGTTGCAAAGGGTTGCAATTGTCAAACGTTGACTACATTGTTAATTCGAATAGTAGGATAAAGGTCACCTAACTACTATTTGAATGAAAACGTTGGGTTCTAGATTTTAATCAATAATTGTCTTGGAGACATTTAAAGGGTATTAAAGATTAAAATTTTATTAATATCGAAAATACTAATTTGAACTTTGTTAAAATTATTTTAGATGGCCGCAAACAACGCACCGAACGCAATTATCCCACACGTGCATAATCTATCACTAAGATCCATTCTGGATAAGGATCGTCTAAACTTTAACAACTTCATGGATTGGTATCGAAACTTGAGAATTGTTCTCAAGCAAGAAAAGAAGTCTTATATTTTAGACGATCCTATTCCCGATGAACCCGATGTCAATAACTTGGATGCCTATGCGGATTGGTTAAATACACCGAGGATTCGGTGCAAGTTTCTTGCCTCATGTTGGGAACAATGATTCCCGAGATCCAAAAGGATTTCTAGAATCATGGGGCGTATGACATGATAACCCAACTTAAGGAAATGTTCCTTACTCAAGCTCGGGTTGAGCGATTCGAAACGGTTCGAGCGCTTCATGCATGTCATATGGAAGAAACCCAATCTGTTTCATCTTATGTACTTAAGATGAAGAGCCACAGATCGGCTTGAACGGCTTAACTGTCCCGTCTCAAAAGAGTTAGCCACGGATTTAATCCTAAATGGCTTAACTAAAAGGTTTGAGACATTCGTCATGAACTACAACATGAATGGATGGGACAAAAGGATTGGTGAGCTTCACGCAATGCTTAAGACAGCCGAGGCCGGCATGGGTAAAAAGGTTTTACCCGTTCTTGCGATCAATGAGGGTGGCTCAAAGAAAAGGCATCACCCGGAACCAAAAGCAAAGGTTGCCGTTGGTAAGGGGCAAGTCAAGAAGGGGTTCAAGGGAAAGGCAAAGGTGGAGCCAAAGCCAAAGAAGCTAAAGGTTAGCGCTGAGGATCCGTGCTTTGGTTGTGGTGAGATAGGTCATTGGATGAGAAACTGTCCGACCTATCTCAAGGAGTTGAAAGCTAAGAGGGATGCGGGGCAAACCTCAGGTACAACTTTCATGATTCACATTGATCTTAATATTATTTCTTCTAACACATGGGTATTGGATACCGGATGTGGAACTCACATATGCAATTCATTGCAGGGGTTCAAAAGAAGAAATGAGGTGAAGAAAGGAGATATAAGTCTCTTCATGGGCAATGGAGCAAAGGTTGACGTCCAAGCCCGAGGAGATTATGTTTTAAAGCTTCCAAATGGTTTGGAAATTGTTTTGAAAAACATTTTATATTCCCCTAGTTTGACTAGGAATATTATCTCTCTTTCTGTATTAAGACAATCTGGCTATGACTTTAAGTTTGTTGATAATGGTATTTATGTTTTCATGGATAATGTCTTTTATTTTAAAGCGATGCCGTTTTATGGCATTTATGAATTAATTCATGATGACTCATACATTGATAACTCGTTGTACCAAGCTAACACCAAAAGACTCAAAATGGATTTGAGTAATACTTTTCTTTGGCATTGTCGTCTTGGTCACATAAACAAGAATCGTATTCATACACTTCGAAAGAATGGTCTTTTGAAATCAAATGTTAATTCATTTGATGAATGTGAATCTTGTTTATTGGGAAAGATGACCAAAGAACCCTTTAATGGAACAAATGAAAGGGCGAAATACTTATTAGGTATCATACATTCGGATGTATGTGGACCTTTTAGGACAATGACAAGAAATGGTGAAAGATACTTCATTACCTTTACCGACGATTATAGTCGCTATGTGTATGTGTTCTTGTTAAGACACAAAAATGAGGCCTTTGAAATGTTCAAAGTCTTCCGAAATGAAGTACAAAATCAACTCAACAAAACAATCAAAGTACTACGTTCCGATAGAGGAGGTGAATACGTCAATGATGCGTTTCTAGAACATCTTAGGAGTTGTGGATTGTCTCACAACTTACTCCACCTGGAACACCACAACATAATGGTGTGTCCGAAAGGAGGAATCGAACTTTATTGGACATGGTTCGATCCATGATGGCTAGATGCTCATTACCTCTATCATTTTGGGGTTTCGCTGTGATCTCTGCTGCCCGTATTTTAAATATGGCACCAACCAAGAAAGTGGATAGGACATCTTTTGAAATATGACATGGAAAGGCTCCAAAATTTTCATATTTAAAGGTATGGGGTTGTGAGGCTTATGTTAAGATCTACACCCCTGACAAACTTGAATGTCGATCCACTAAGTGTATATTTGTAGGATATCCCACGGATTCGATGGGATATTATTTCTACAATCCAAGCGAGCATAAAGTGTTTATAGCTCGAAAGGCTAAGTTCTTGGAAAGAAGGTTCCTTATGGAAGGAACTGATAGAACTGTAGAACTCGAAGAGGATCGAGAACTACAAGCCGATACACGTTTGGTTGACACTAGCAATCAACAAGAGGTTGTTGAGGATGATCAAATGGTTGATCAAAACACACAAAACATTCGCAAATCTGGTAGAGTTAGCACCCCACCTGAGAGATATGGATTTTTCATGGATGGATGCTACGTGGTTGATTCGGATGAACCCACCACATACCGAGATGCAATGTCGCAATCTGATTGTGACAAATGGCTAGAAGCCATGAATGTTGAGATGCAATCCATGCATGACAATCAAGTATGGGACCTGGTTGCTCCACCTCTAAATTCCAAGCTGGTTGGAAGTAAGTGGGTTTTCATGAAGAAAACTGATATGCATGGAAACTTGGATACTTATAAAGCTAGACTTGTAGCAAAGGGTTTCACTCAAACTCAAGGGGTTGATTATGATGAAACTTTCTCGCCCGTGGCGATGCTAAAGTCTATAAGGATATTGTTTGCCATAGCCGCATATTATGACTATGAGATATGGCAAATGGATGTCAAAACTGCTTTTCTAAATGGGCATCTTAATGAAGATGTTTATATGGTTCAGCCTGAGGGTTTTGTCGATCCACAACATCCTAACAAAGTATGCAAGTTGAAGAAATCAATCTATGGATTGAAACAAGCATCCAGAAGTTGGAATCACCGTTTTGATGATGAAGTTAAGAATTTGGATTCATCAAAAACGCTGATGAAGCTTGTGTGTATAAGAAAGCTAGTGGGAGCATCATAACCTTTCTGGTATTATATGTCGACGACATATTACTGTTTGGAAATGACATTCCAACCTTGGAAGGTGTGAAAGCCTGGCTTGGAAGCTGTTTTTCCATAAAGGATCTTGGTGAAGCCGCCTATATTCTGGGATTAAGAATCTATAGGGATAGATCAAGGCGGTTGATAGGTTTGAATCAAAGTGCATACATTGACAAGATCTTGAAAAGGTTCAAGATGGAAAACTCTAAGAAAGGTTTGGTACCTATTCAAAGAGGAACGATGTTGAGTGCTTCTCAATGTCCAAGCTCAAAGGATGAGCAAGACAAAATGAGTGGTATCCCATATGCATCTGCTATAGGATCCATCATGTATGCCATGATTTGCACTAGACCGGATGTGTCATGCGCCTTGAGCATGACAAGTCGATACCAACAAAATCCGGGAACTAGCCATTGGATGGCTGTTAAGAGCATATTGAAATACCTTAGAAGGACTAAGGATATGTTTCTAATATATGGCTCTGGTGAGGAGGAACTCGTTGTAAAGGGTTATACTGATGCGAGTTTCCAAACTGATCGAGATGATTCTCGATCACAATCGGGATACGTTTTCGTTCTCAATGGTGGTGCTGTCTCATGGAAGAGTGCAAAACAAGACGTGGTAGCTTTATCCACCACTGAATCTGAATACATCGCCGCCTCCCTGGCAGCTCAAGAAGCTGCATGGATTAGAAAGTTCATTGCCGATCTAGGAGTGGTTCGTACCATTCAGGACTCTCTAGAGATCTTTTGTGACAACGAGGGTGCGATTGCTCAAATCAAGGAACCCCGCGCACATCAAAAGACTAGGCACATTGAGCGGAGAATCAACTACATAAGGGATGAAGTTGAAAAGGGAAAGATATGTATTTGCAAAGTTCACACTGATCAAAACATTGCGGACCCACTCACGAAACTCCTTGAAAGGCCGAAAGCATGAGAGTCATACTTGCGCCTTAGGACTTCGATATTCTAGTGATTGGATTTGATCAAAATTTGTATTTGGATATTGGAACAATTTTATTTTAACTCAATCATATGGTTTTGGTTATGGTCATGTTCTTGAGTTATGTTCCATTTTAGTATGTTTAAATCCGTGAATAATTTGAATTATTCTAAACGTCCGTAGTCGTTCATATTTGTGGGAACAAATGTGAAAGTAAGACTATTATGAACTTGGATTGGTAGATATTCATGAGGTATGAATATAGCAAAGGGTTGCTGCCAAGGTTCATAGATATTTATGGGATAAATATTGGACTGACCCGCTCTCAATTTTACTGCATGGAATCCTTGGGATTTGTGATCATAAGTAAATTTGAGTAAAGGCGAACTTCATAGTATCCTCCGACCTGAGATACATATTGGGTCTTGATATTCATCGACTATTATGCTTTGACTTAGTTCTTCGCTGCTCTGAAATATGTCAGTACATAAGGCTAAGCTCAAGTATAGTACAAGGTGATAGTGAGAGACGTATGTAGTCAATATGGGATTTGTCCCTCTTATTCGTTGAGAGTTAAATGTCTAAGGCCTGACAAGTTAAGTCAACACAGAATGATCACTCTGTGTCTCTGGATTTAACATGACATTTGTGGCAAAAGGATAAATGATAGTTTCACCTAAATCAGTTTCAAGTATGGGACTTTAAAGGGATGATGTTATTGAATGGCACTTCGTCATACGTATTAGGGGTAGTAAACCGTAGTTAGGCGGTATTTGCTACTTGCATCAATCTTCTATGTATCTTGTGCAAGTGGGAGATTGTTGGACTCGGTCTGCCCAAGAGACATATTAAATTGATGTGGCTAGTACGTTATGATCCTAGTCGGGTCATACCCAATAACAAGCTAGACAAACACCGATAATATTCGTTCATATATGATGTGATCATAACAAATGAATATTAACACTTGAGTTATTTGGAAAGGGGTTTCTAAATAAAATGTACTTGTGTAATAAACAAATCATATGGATGATTTATGTTTTATAAAAGAACATTACATAGTGTTATTTAAGTTGGTTAAATAACAATATGTGAATAATAATAACCAAGCATGTCTCTTAACATATAATAGGTTTTATAAGTTATAAGTTATAAACTTATAAAAGTATATATGTATGGATATATATATATATATATATATATATATATATGTTTAAAGTTTTATAAAAGAAAAAGATAATAACTCTTTCAAATGTAATATTATTATATGTTTGAGTGGAGACATGCAATGGTTATTATTGGTGGAGAGAAAGATTCCTTTAAATAAAACCAAGTCTTTCTCTTTCATTATTTCATAACACACATAATTTCCAAGTAAACTTTTCTCTCTTCCTCTCTTGGGTATTTTCATCCAACATAAGAAAAAAAGAAGAAAATTTCAAGTGCAAATCCTAGCTAGAAGTGGTGTGTTGTTGAAGCTTGGGGTATGCTAGCTTGAGGAGCTTCCATATTCAAGTTCTTACCTTTCAATCACATCTCTTTCACCCGGTTTTGTCATATTAAAAGGTAGTAGTAACATGCATGGACTTATAGTGACATGCATGTATTTGATAGTGTGTAATTCGTATTTGGATCCGGGTTTGGGTTTTGCATGTTTAAAATTGGTTTTATACATATCATATTAACAAGATTTAAAACTTTTATATCCGCTGCGTTTTTGGTAAAATAGGGATTTTATCACTTTGATAATCTTGTTAAAACTCAACATTTTTCATTTTCTTCATAAAGTCTTCATTCAAACTCTCTTTTCCTCACCGTTTGCGGTCACGTCTTCGTATTTCAATTCTCTAACATATCGTATATCATTAATTTATCTCCACTCCATCTTAAATGCTCCAAAATAGTTTTTAAGCTCCGATCACCTACAATCATAAAACCAATCAAAGTACTCGTGTTTGATACATATAAACAAGTAAAACACACGATATTAAACACTACAAACATGTTATTTTACCCATACATACCACAACCACTTTCAAAATATATTAAAAAATTATAGGGTGCGAATAGTAGCTTTTCAAACAAATATAAAGAAAAATCACTGCATTTCTTTCTCATTCACTCACAACACCCTAAACAACTCCCTACATTATAAAAAACTTCATTCACATTTTTTGATGGATTGAATGTGAATGCTCTTAGAGCATTCCCGGCAGGTCCCTCATCCCCATCTCTATAACTCCACTAAAATTCATTACACTTTTCTCACGTTCAATTAAATTATATATTTCTATACCTTTATCCTTATAGTTTATCTCTCCTCTACTCACAACTAATTCAACTAATATTAAAAAACTTGGATAGTGCCCGTGTGATACACGGGTGGTAAAAAAGACAACAAAAAAAATTAAATTTAATAGTATGCGTAATAGCATGCCTTATGTTTTCATAAGATATAAATAATGATAAACACCATTTTACAATTCATAAATATCTAAAAACCTCTTTAAATACAAAATTGGATAGTGACCCGTATTATTAGAAGAAATGTTAAGATTATTATATTTAAAATATTCAAAGGTTAACTTACAGCATACTAATATGATATTTAAAGAAATTTTGTGTGTGTGTGTGTGTATATATATATATATATATATATATATATATATATATATATATATATATATATATATAGAGCAAGGTTAAAATAAGAAGTAAAACTATCCTAAGAAGTGTTTTTTACCCTTAAAAAAATAAAACACACCGAACAAAAAACACACTAACAATATCCACCATCAGATGATCACATCCAACGCCCGATATTACTTCTCACACTTCTTACAAATAACTCACTTCTTATTCTAACCCCACCCTATATATATATATATATCACTACTAGAAAAATGGCCTTTAATGACACGCATTGCATGTCATTAAAGGGTACAGATGACAAGCAAATGAGTGTCATTGAAGCCCCTGTCATAAATTGAACATGACACGCATCTGCGTGTCATATTTAATGACACGCATTGATGACACTCATTTGTGACACGCTTTTATGACTTGCATATATGACACACTTTCATTACTCGCATTTACGACACCGGTATATGACAAGCATGTATGCGTGTCATCGTATATTATTATTATTATTATTATTATTATTATTATTATTATTATTGCATATTTACTAATATTTACATTAATGACACAAATTTAGCAACAAAATGATCCATTTCATTCCTTAAATATACATTGTAAGTCAAAATATTATAAATATTCCCAACTAAACAAAAATATTGGTTAATATTCAATACAATACATATCACTACCAAAAAATTATTTGTGTCGCATAACTCGGTCAATCTTTTCAAGTTGCATCAAAATCAGCCTCCATGTATTTGTCTTTGCCTCCCCCAATCTAAGACGAGAATTAAACAAAGAAAACGCTACAAAATTTGGTCGGATCAAAACAAACCAATATAAACATAATCTAACAAATAAATTACACTTACATTATTATTGCTGACGAGTATTTGAACTTCTTCACGAACAATCTCCTTCGTTATAATTTAAGCTTGCTTTCTTCTGGGCCTTTACTTGGATGAGATCTTCACTAAAATCTATACGGTTCACCTGATAAAAAATATTTTGCTTCAATACTCACTTATAAAATTACGTATGCTTCCGTCAAAATTGTTAAATAAAATTTTCAAACAATTAGTACCTCAATTACATCACATTGAAGAGCTGGTAAAGTCAAGTCAACAACTGCAGGGTTTAATGGTAACTCAAACTTAATAGCATTTTCTCACAGAATGAATAATGTTTGATTGTTTCCATAAGTACAGAACATATTTAAAGTTAAAAATCCATGGGTTTGACTCCTAAGTCAAAATTAAAAAACTGATTCATGATCATTCTGTATTTCAATAGTCTCAGAGAAACAATTGTAACATAAATTTATTGCTTCACTTTACATTGACAAATCTTATTATGCTTCATATGTATCACAAAAAACGAACCTAACCTAATTTGATGCTTTAATTTCAAAATAAGCTAAAAACTTAACGCACCCAGTTCGACAAACCTGAAAACCGAAAAGTGTGTTTATTAGTTGAGTGTGTAGCATGTACCTCTATATATTGTTGCTGATGTGAATGTGATAGCAATTATATAGGAGCAAGTCATCACTGGCGAGATGTGCCATGTCAAGCCCAAAGGTTATCTTGGCCTCTTGTTTCCTGTTTAAATGTCCAAAACACCAACGAATAAAACATTAACAGTAAGTTTTGAAAATTACTACATACTAAAGGTAACTAAAACCAAAGTAATAATAAAAGAATTTTAATATACTAACAGTCTAAACAACTAATAACTTAAATTAAAAACTACAATAAAAATTAAAAACAAATAACTTAGAGGTAAAGTAACAGTCATCAAAAGGTAATTAGGCAAAAACAATCAGCTAAACCTACCAAAAGAAAAATAACCACAGAACGATACAAAAAATAGACCACTACCTGAGCAAAATGTAACAATGAGGTTATGAGAAGTCAAAATATAAATAATAAAAATCTCGGTAAATAAAACTGCTTGCGCTATTGTCAATCAGATATATTTTTCTCACCATTCATCTTGTATGAGGATTGTTCGTAGTGTTTTCTTGGTGCTTGTGTTCTGAAAGTAATTTTTTCCACTCGTCCGATATAATCTATGGTTTGTACAGTTGAGCATGTACAATAGTTAGTTAGTTATGTGTATACTCTTACTTGATAAATGTAATTTACTATTTACCTGCAAGTGGCTTTGGGCCTTCTCGGTGTTTCTTTGAAGATTTATGAGTCGCGGTTTCTCCAAATCGGTAGCGATGTGTCATTTTAATTTTCTGGTTGCGACGCAGACACTACCGTGTAGCATGTCTGTACCTTAATTATACTGTCAAAGTGCTCCAAAGCCAACTGAACAGAAATTAAAAAAAATATATACTGTATTGAGTATATTCAATAAAGAGAAATAACTTTAAAAAAAAAATAAATTCAATACACATTTCCACTAACTAAAGACTAAACTATCAAATTCAAACAACAAAGCAACCTTTAAGCTACAAAATAAAGAGATTTGAGAGAGTGCTCCTCAATTTTGGATCAGTAATAGTACACTTCACCTAATTAATTAAAGCAATCATATAAATGAACATATCTAAATCCTAAGCCCAGTTAAAGCTAACTCATACCACTTATCAATCATATGCTTAGCTAAAGCCAACTGTCTAATCACAAACATATAACATTGTCCAGCATTCAATTAGACCACACTGACAGATCCAAATCCTAAACACAAACCCTAAGTCCTCAAACAGTCAGTATTCATCAACATATATTATACATATATAACCAAATTGTCGGTTAAAACAAAAATGGGCCACACGTTTACATTTTACACGCTAAAACCCTAATATACGTCTCTACAAAACACATTACTAACTGTACCGCACATAACTCATATGTTATAACGTTAACGATCAATAACCAGATAGAAAAGTTTTTTATGTAGAACAACCCATGTGTACCTAAAAGATCTACAATGCTATCACAATAACACTTTAGATGGCTACACCATAATCTAGTCAAGATTTCAGCATTTAGAAAACAATAAATTCGGTTTCTGCAAGCAATTTGTAGCCGATTACAAAAAAATTAACAGTCCATGAAACCCTAATTGATTATCAACCCAACAATTAACAGTAGAGCAGTGTAAAATTAAAGGCATATACCTCACATTAGATGAATACCTGCAAATAATCTTTCAATTAACCCCAAATAAGAAAACCCTAGCCGATTGAACTGAACCCTAGATAGCATCCTGGTGTAGCATCGTGGGATTGAAGGAGAAGATCGATGGTCGATGTAGAAGTCTTGGGAGACGTACTGAAGGAGAAGATTAATGGCTAAAGGAAAAGATCTATGGATTTTGGAGGAGAAGATTGATAGCGTGGTGTTATACTGATATAAACTTGGGGTAGTTTGAGAGAATTGGGCGCGAGTGTTCAATTTTTCATATGAATTAAAAAAGATGACACGCAAATATGACACACATGGTTAGTTTTTTAATTTATAACACTAGATTAATGACATACAAAAATAATTGTCATAAATCATCGAATTTTTTATAAATATGACATTTTTTTAATGACACACAAATTTGCGCGTCATAAATCACTGCGTGTCATAGTGTGCATGTCATTAAAGGCTATTTTTCTACTAGTGATTCATCTATAATATAATACTTATATAACTTATTTATTGGGATTTTCAAATATAACATAATTGACTGGCTTGATAAAATAGAAAACTGTTCGCATGGTATATATGTGGCATCATATGTGAAAGCCCTAAAATGATGTCATGTGGAAAAATTATCTTGCTTTAATAGTATAGTTAGATTAGATAAATGGGAGACACACATTCTTTTCCCATATTTACAAAAAATAACAACATTTCTTTCTTCATCCTATAATTTTCACTCATAATCCCACCATATCATTTATAAAAACCTCTCACATACATTTAAAATAGCGGTTGAGAATGCTCTAATTGATTTCATATAGTTATATACTACTTGATTAGGTGTGTGTGCCATTTTTATCTTATTCATGTGTTTAACAAAATCATAGATCACAATTTATTTGACTATTTACTTTTATACGAGTTGGTTACTCAGTTCTTAACATATTGTAAAGAAATAATCATATATGTTTTCTAACCTTAAAATGAAAATAATCATCTATGCTTACAAACCTTAAAACATATATTCGAAATACTAGTTTTAGAAAATAAGATGCTTGTGTCCTCTTTTACATTATCATTTTAATAATTTTCTATATTCAATACAATACATATTTAATAAAGAGAAATACATAACTGCTAATAAGGTTATTATGTTAAAATATGATGAATTTATAAAATAATTTCATTTAATTTGTCAGGTTAGTGGTTATATATTTTTTAATATTAGCTGTAGCAAACAAAACGAACCAGAGAATAAAACCCACTAGTTATGGTTTGTTAGAATAAACACACATTTGATCATTAAAATTATGTTTGTTTAGTGCTTAAAAGGTGTGTAGTGGAGCTATGTATGTGGACGCGCAGATATAAACTTTTAAAGAATTTGGTTTTTGTTAAAAGACCTGAAAAGTACTTTTATGGTTTTAAAAAATAAGCTAACATCCAACTTTTTCACACCCTACCAATACCCACTTACCACCACCACCCACCACCGGCCACCACCACCACTGTCGACCATAACCACCATCCACCATTCTCCACCACCACCATCCACAATCGTCCACCACCATCGTCCACTACCACTATCACCGTTAACCACCACCATCCACTACCACAGTTCATACACCACCACTAATTGTTTTAGCACCCTATAGACATTAAAAATAAGTCTTTTTCTTGCATACTACATAGGTTTGATTCACATCTTCTTCTTTAGATGTTTGCTGATGTGGTCCGCAGACTGCAGACATTTTACTTCTGAACAAACAAAGGGAACCTAACTATGCTTGGTCATCTTCTTCACATATTTAATTTATAACCGGAGTTTAAAGGTTTCTTGAAGAAACACTAAGTGACCCCGGGCAGATTACGGATAATCTGGGGGTTAAATAGATGTTTCCCACAAGGGTTATGTCCGGCAAAGATGGTTCTTCCGATGACCTGCAAAACAGACACCGTGAGCTCGTCACTGAGAAGGGGGGGTACCTCCTTGTGACCACCCTCCGGCGTGAGAATCAGACTAGATTGCTCTTGAATATAAGTGTATATTAAGAGAATGACTAGAGCAGATATCAGGTAATATCTGAAGATATATTATACAAGATGATAATACCGTTCCAAGGTGTTGGAGTATTTATAGCCGAAGGTAGGTGTCCAAGCAGGTACAGCCGGCTGTATAGTATTCCTGTTCTACCAACAGTGGGCTACGCACGTGCCATGCTGGTTGGTGGGTAGGCAGCAGCTGATAGTGACAAGGCCGGCAGTGTACTGTTCCTTTTTCGCCGGTTATGTACTATTCCTTTTCTGCCGGCTGTGCACTGTTCCTGTTCCACCAACTGCAGGCTACGCACGTGTCATAGTGAGGGTTGGTGAGTAGGCATCGGCTAATAGTGACTTTAAGTACTAGAGCATGGTGCTCGTCGTACTGTTGTCAGTGAGCTGTCGCTGCTTAGGTCAGATCTTTTGTCCATACCTCGTCAGGTACAGTACAAAAGATCCTCCAGTAGCGTACGGACTGGCTCATTTAGGCGGGAGTTTTCCTGGCTTTGGGCGGGAGTATTCCCGGCTTTGCTCATTCCTTCTTCAGGTGACATTACTGAATTATTTTGAGAGTTAAGTGCCTTGTGCGTGTAGCCTTGCTGTTAGTGCGGGTAGCCTTCCCTGATGGCTAGTATCCGCAGCTGCGGGAACAGGCGGAGTACGTTACCATTGGGAAGCTTTTCCTGCGGGAACAGCTTGCGTACTGCGCGTAAGGACGTCATCTCTTTGAGCGTGGTGGGTCCTGCAGATCTAGTTGGTCTTTGCGCAGACGTCCCCTTTAAGGTGAGTCTTGCGGGTCCAACTGCGCAGACGTTCCTGTTTAAGGTGAGTCTTGCGGGTCCAACCGCGCAGACGTCCCTGTTCAAGGTGAGTCTTGCGGGTCCAACCGCGCAGACGTCCATGTTCAAGGTGAGTCTTGCGGGTCCAACTGGGCTCTGCTTGGACCTACCTCTTCAAGTCCCCCCAGTCCAATGTTCTTCTCATGAATTGTTAATAAGTGAGGTGAACTTTTTGACTTAAGCAAGGGTTTTTGAAAAGGGTTTAGTTTTAAGGTTTTCCATGGGGATTCTTCCCGCGGAAGTCCTAATGTCACGTGCAGAAATTCCCGACTTTTCTGCTTGATCTTTGGGTATGATGCGGGTAGGTCTGTAACCTCCTCGCAAGTCAGGAGCGTTGAGTACCACCTGTGTAGATTCTCCATGAGGTTTTGGTAGTTTTAAACATAGTGATCAATTATGTTTAAACAACCAATTCCATCTTGGAGTTTCAAACAATCTAGTTCTCAATGTTCCCGCTATGCGGGGATGTTATTTCCGTTTCCGCAAGCATGGCCCAGAAGATCCTTCTTGGTTTCAATTCCCTGCGGAGTGCTAAGTATGTGAAGGGTTTCGCCTTGACACTGTACCCGCACTCGTCTTATGGTTACTTTACTTCCAAGGTATTCCTGGCTTCAATTCCCTGCGGGTGCTAAGTATGTGAAGGGTTTTGCTTTGACACTGTACCCGCACCCGTCTTATGGTTACTTGGTTGCCGAGGTATTCTTGGCTTCAATTCCCTGTGGGTGCTAAGTATGTGAAGGGTTTTGCCTTGACACTGTACCCGCACCCGTCTTATAGTTACTTGATTGCCAAGGTAAGGGGTAAAGTCCCGCTTACTTTTGAATCTTTTTGAATCTTTTTTTTTTTTGAAATTCGAAGAGTTGGTGAAAGGATAAGAACAGTCTAACCTGTTGAAGGGACGTCAGCGTGGTCTGACGGTTTCTTCTGACAGTTTCAGGACGTGCAGGAAGTTATGGCGACGTGACAGTATATGGTCATTCCGGACGCTTTTTCAGGCGCGTGGGCGCGAGTTTTCGGGCGCGTGGCCGCGAAATTTATGGCACACGTCCTGTCAACAGCTGTTGCCAGCTTGCTTTTTCCACGTGTCATAGTTTCATTGCACCTGCGTTTTCCTCTCTCTTCCGCATTAAATTCATCGCACTCATTGCGATGAGTATATAAAGGGGGAGAGGGTGCATCTTAATCCACACTTTCACTTCGCTCTTCATCTTCGAGCATTCTTCTGAAATCGTTGTTCTGTACATCCAAAACATGTCTTCTACCCGTGATTTTGAGGCCACTGCCGAGGAGTCTGAGTTGTTCGTCGAGAACCCGACGTCGACGTCCGATAAGGACGACAAGAGCACTGCTGGCGAGTGCCAGTGCGCTCTTCCTACTGACCTCTACCAGTACATCGTCCGGAAGTTCATGCTCGAGCCTTTCGAGCCTGAGTTTCCGGAGCCTCATCAGACGGTGTACGATGCCCCCAAGGGCAAGATAGGGGTGTACACTGCATTCTTCGTCTATGGGAATCTGAGGTTCCCATTGACGAAGTTTGTGTACCGTGTTCTGGAGAGACACGGTGTACACTTGACGGAGGTACACCCAATGGCGATCGCGAAGATCCGCCATTTCGAGTGGGTGTGCCTCATTATGGGTGTGGAGCCCCATGTCGACCGCCTGATGACCTTCTACTCCTGGAGGTGCATCCAAGGCTGGTATACCCTGGTCACCCGGATCAAGGGTTTGAAGATCTGCGCTACCGAGCGCAGTCTTCGGTCTTGGAAGCGGGAGTTCTTCTACATCTCTGCCCGTGTCGTCCCTATTGCGATGATATTCAAGAACGGGAGAGCACTCCCCAGCCTTCACGCCTCCAACTACCAGGAGGCGGAATGGTTCTCCAAGATTTCCCGGATCCAATCTCTGGTTTACCGCTTTGCGGAGTCCGGGATGGTGATGCTCGGGATGAGCCGAGTGTGGAAGGATGCTGGGGCAGAGACGCCACAGATTCCCATCGTCCTTGAATACGGTTTGAACTCTATCCCTTACGGTATGTTCCGTCTTTTTTGCTGATTTAGGGTTTTTCTTCTAACTGTTTCTTTCTTTTTATTTCAGAGGGGAATGACCTACAATCGCTCCTGCATCCGCGGGAGGCTGGTGGTCCCGCTCGGATGGGTACTCGCTCTCTTGACGAGAACGAGTTGCCCATCCTTGAGCAAACGGCGGATCGGTTCGTGGAGGTCTACCCGCCAGGCCACGAGATCCTGAGCGCCAGGCGGCCAGGTAAAGAACTTTTTAACCCTCGCCCTGTCAATGCTGAAACCTCTGCGGAAATTCCTCTAATTTTGTCATCTTCTGATGAGGAATCCGCAGATGGTCCTTTCTTGGCGAGGAAGAAGAAGGCTGCCGGCGGGAAGGGCAAGGCGAAGGTTGCCTCCACTGCCGATCCGGTGAATCGGTCAGAGTCGGAGACCGAGAGTGAAGAGGCGGCGGGGAACCCAGGTGGTGGTGAGGCCACTGTTCCGGAGGTTGAGACGGCTGTCACCTCCGGGCAGCCCAGTACAGCGACGGTGACCGGCGTAAAGAGGCCGGCTCCATCGGGTACGTCCCCGCCTGTTCGCATCTTCAAGCTCAAAAGGACTCGTAAGTACAAACTTCCTTTACTTTTAACTTCATATCTTTCCGCCATTATACTTATATATCTTGTCTTCGTGTAGGCGTGGATGCTACCGCATTCCAGGGTGGAGCGGGGAGGAGCACCTCCGGACCCATGACGGTAGGTTTGGTCAACCTACCTGAGGCGATGACCCAGGCGGTTGCGCCTGCTTCAGTTGTTGGTTCAGTTGCTCACTCGGTTGAGGCAACTGTTCCAACTGTGACGACGTCTCCGCCGGCTGTCAGTGCCATATTCACTGATTCCTTTACTGAGCCGGCGGTGAGTGTTTCTGTGGGTTCTTCTGCTGCCGCGGCCACGGTTGTGAGTTCACCTCCGGTGAGTTCACCTCCGTTGGTTTCCACCGCGGCAGCCTCCACCATGCCTCCTCCGGCGCCGGTGACTACGGCCGGTCCTTCAGATACGTTTGGGGTTGGGGCGTCTAGCCAATCCTTGCCTCCTTCCCGTCTCCTTAACCTTTTGGATGGATATCCCTTAGGTTCAGGTGATGGGTTTGGTGGCTATCGGCCTGTTGTCGACCCTACAGGTGCATAGGGTTATTTTGGCCTATATTCCTTATATCATTTCTTTTGCTAACTGTTTGTTGTTTTATTGCAGTTCGTGATTCCAACGAGGTGTACGCTCCTCGGTGGAATATCCGCCGGGGAACGACCCTCCGGACTGCTGAGGAGTGCGTCGAATGGGCGCGCCACGCTGCCCCAAGCAGGGCTCTGGGAGAGGCCATGGCCAGCTACCAGGAGGGTAGGCTGTCCAACGAGCTTCGGATTCTCCTTGCCCGGATGCAGCCGCGCATCGAGCTGCTTTGTCGTGAAAACGACAAGTTAAAGGTGGCTCGTAGCCTGGAAGTGGCTCTGGCGCGGGCTATCCGGGAGGAGAATGCGAAGCTTGCCGCCGTTGCTGCGGAAAAGGAGAAGGCCTTCAAGGCCCTCGAGGTTGAGGTTCAGGCCCGGCTCGAGGCTCGTTCCAAGGCTGCCGAAGCTGTTAACGAACAGCTTCGGCTGGCTAAGGAAACTGCACGGAACGCAACTGAGAGGGCCACCAAGGCTGAAGCTGTTACTGAGCCTCTACGCCTCGAGAATGAGGAACTTAAAGCCAAATTAGAGAGGCTCCAACAGGCTCATGATGCCTTGGCGATGGAAGACGCCAAGAAGCTCCAAGAGATCTTGGACCAGAGGGGGGTGCTAGACCACACTGAGCGTAAGCTAAAGGGCGTCGAAGAGGCTGCAGCTAAAGATGTGTTGCTTGCCAACCTTACAAAGAACGAAGCCGAACGCGCCCGTAATGAAGCTCAAGCTGCCCTCCAGGAGGCTCTGGTTACCAAGGAATGGCTTCTTCGAGAAGCGTTGTCTCAGGTATGCGCAGTTTCACAATTTCTTTACGCTTTTCTTTGTACTTAGAAAAGGTTTTAATACTTGTATCTTTGTTTTGTAGGTTGTGCATCGGGTCTTCACGGACACATCTTACGACGATGCCATGAGCGCAGCCCTCAACGCTTCTCATGAGGATGGGGAAAAGGCTGGCTTCCTGCTTGGTCTAGGGTTTGTTGAGCAAGGCATCCCGCCTTCCAACTTCCCTCTTTACGATGTAGATACTGAAGTTGCTTATGACCAAGCAGTGAATCAGTATGCTGCCTTCCCGCATCCGGTGGTGGAGAAGGTGAACGAGACTGCGGCTGCTGATGATGGGCTAACCCTTCTCAAGACTTTCCTTGAACCGCCACAGCCAACTGATGGTGCGGGTATAAGTGGGTTTGGAGGCAGTGGTCCTGAAGCTTGAACCTTTAGATCCCTTCCCACTATTTAGAATAGGTTTATATTTTTGTATGCGGGTATATGCCCAGCCATTCTTGTAACACTTGAATTTTTATGAAATATAAACGTTCATGCGGGTAAGACCGCCACTTTCACTGTATGACTTGCTTTATAAACGTTATATGACTTGCTCATGCATATTATAGCTTAATTTGGCACTTGTTTTGCCGCATAAACAATATATGATTCGCTTGTGCATACTTTAGTTTAACTCAGCAATTTCTTAAGTACTTTGGATAAGTTAACCTTTCGACGGGGTAGACAAGTTAAAGTTTTGCTTCCTCTTTCGTGATTGTGCGGGTAAGACCGTCACTTTCACTTAGTAGGATGGCTAAACTTTACCTATATCTGACCTGCGTGGGGGTTCTTCTCGTCTTTTCCTTAAGTGTTTTGAATAACTTAACCGTTCGACGCGCGGTTGTCAATAGGTTAGTGTTCAGTTTCCTCTACCATGATTGTGCGGGTAGGACCGTCACTTTCATTTAGTGGGATGACCCGTCTTCACCTATAACTGACCTGCGTGAAGGTTTCCCATTTTTGTGTTTATGCGGGTTTTGCCGCCTTCCACACGGAACGACTTCCTTTCACACTTATTTATGCGGTGAATACCGGCATCAGTGTTTCAAATAAGTTAACCGTTTGTCGCGCGGTTGTCAATAGGTTAATGTTCAGTTTCCTCTATCATGATTGTGCGGATAGGACCGGCACTTTCATTTAGTTGGATGACCAAACTTCACCTATAACTGACCTGCGTGAAGGTTGTCATCTCTTAGAAATTTTTGCCGTTTTGTGTTTATGCGGGTTTTGCCGCCTTCCACACGCAACAACTTTCCACGTGATTATGCGGTGAATACCGACATATCAGTGTTTTGAATAAGTTAAACCGTTCGACGCGCGGTTGTCAATAGGTTAATGTTCAGTTTCCTCTGTCATGATTGTGCGGATAGGACCGGCACTTTCATTTAGTGGGATGACCAAACTTCACCTATAACCGACCTGCGTGAAGGTTTCCCGTTTTTTGTGTTTATGCGGGTTTTGCCGCCTTCCACACGGAACGACTTTCACACTTATTTATGCGGTGAATACAGGCATATCAGTGTGGAAAGTTCATAAATATAAATGTAAGATCATTAGCGTCAATGTGATAAGAAGAATCATTTCCATTAGAACTGGCTCTGGGCCTTTTCTTTACAAATTTGGAATTGATCTACATGCAGCCTGTGTAATTGAGATCCCTTCCATGTTGTTGGGATGGGAGTGCCATCGAGTCGATATGCACCTGGTTCGGAATCTCGTTGTTTACGCAGGATGTAGTCTCCAACATTGAAGCTGCAGTTTTATCCGTGTTTTCCCCAACTGGGGTTTTACACGCATTAGTCTGCTTAGCATTCATTACGCCACGAGGTGCGTGAGCGTCCCATCTCTAACAAATGCTTCGACAATGTCCTTCAAGTCTACGCATTCCTCGGTGGTGTGGCCTCTTGTCCTGTGGAAGTCACAGAATTTGCTTTGATCAGCGTTGTGACGATGTCGGATTATTGGAGCCTTTGGCCATGGGAGCCTCTCAGTGGCGAATATCTCGGTGACGCTTTTGGTGAGTGGCGTCCATCTGGAGTTCCGGTTCGACTGTACGTTATCCCTTCCGCCTAACCGATGGTGTAAGCCGGATGAGGTGTCAAAGTTTACCCTTGACTGCCAAATGCCTAGCTTCCGCTTTTTGTTTAGTCGGGCGGTAAGGACGTTGTCTTCTCTTGTTTTCTGGGTGTAGAGGTTTGTGCTCTGGGGAAGGTCTCTACCCAGTTGCTTCTCCGTTTCCGCGAAGCGTTTAGCTGCTGTCATGATGGCATCCCATGTGGACGGCATGCCATCTTTACCCGTTAAGGTGCGGATGAGCTCTGGGTCTTTTGCTCCCTGGATGAAAGCAGCGCGAACAAGATCTTTGCTAATAGTGCCCAGACTTAGCTTCTTTGAATTGAAGCGCGTGATGAAGTCTAGTAAAGACTCATCTTCCTCTCAGATGCATTTGAGGATTGTCCATTGCTCTTCAGTATATTTTCTTTGTTGACTGAAGTGTTGGCTGAACTTCTGCTGGAAGTCTGCCCAATCGTAGATGTGGTGGACCGGTAGACGATCAAACCTCGCTTTGGCTGCTCCAACAAGCGTCATTTGGAACATGTAACACCACGTGGGTTCCGTCCAATTGCTGACGGTTGCCCCCGCTATGAATCTGTTCAGATGATCGTCTGGGTCAGATATACCGTCGTAAGTGCCGATGTTGGACATCTGTTTGGCACTTCACGGGGCGATTGCTTCCGCGATGTCCCTTGCGAACTTGGACGTTCCCGCGTTTGCAATAGTTGGTCTGAAGGTTTTGGAGAAGTCACGTGGGTTTCCCCCGCGTTCGTTGGTTTGAAGGTTTCTCCGAAATTCCTTCTCGGTTGGAAGTCCGTTTCCTTACGCTTCCCTTTCGCCTTATGGCGAGGGTTTGCGTCGGAGTCGGATTCCTCCGAATCATCGTTCCAGTAGTCGCACTCATTGCTCATTTTGAGCTGTTGTCGAGTGCTTCCAAACTCGTCAGCCTGTTGGATGGAACGTAAGCGTTCGTCCAACTCTGCCTGGAATTCCTTCTGGCGTGCTTCCGCCCACGCTTTAACTTGTTCAAGTGTTTGGCGGGGGAGCCTCGTCTGTTGTCTTTCCACCTGGGTATCAATGAATCCCAGGGGTTGATTGTTTACTGCACTTGCCCCGGCTCGGGTGACCGGGGTAGTGTTCGTAAAATTTACTGCACTTGCCCTGGTTTGGGTAACCGGGGTAGTGTTCGTAAAATTTGTATTTTCGCCGGTGTTCCCCCCAGTAGCTGGGGTTGTGGTTACCCGGGTTTCTTGGTCACTCGGTGGCCTTGGGACCGGAGTAACTTTAACCATCTTTCCAGAGGTTTTGAGAAAACTGAAAAAGAATTAAGTTCTAGCTTTTATCCCACGGATGGCGCCAATGAAGAAGCACTAAGTGACCTCGGGCAGATTACGGATAATCTGGGAGTTAAATAGATGTTTCCCACAAGGGTTATGTCCGGCAAAGATGGTTCTTCCGATGACCTGTAAAACAGACACCGTGAGCTCGTCACTGAGAAGGGGGGGTACCTCCTTGTGACCACCCTCCGGCGTGAGAATCAGACTAGATTGCTCTTGAATATAAGTGTATATTAAGAGAATGACTAGAGCAGATATCAGGTAATATCTGAAGATATATTATACAAGATGATAATACCGTTCCAAGGTGTTGGAGTATTTATAGCCGAAGGTAGGTGTCCAAGCAGGTACAGCCGGCTGTATAGTATTCCTTTTCTACCAACAGTGGGCTACGCACGTGCCATGCTGGTTGGTGGGTAGGCAGCGGCTGATAGTGACAAGGCCGGCAGTGTACTATTTCTTTTCCGCCGGTTATGTACTATTCCTTTTCTGCCGGCTGTGCACTGTTCCTGTTCCACCAACTGCAGGCTACGCACGTGCCATAGTGAGGGTTGGTGAGTAGGCAGCGGCTAATAGTGACTTTAAGTACTAGAGCATGGTGCTCGTCGTACTGTTGTCAGTGAGCTGTCGCTGCTTAAGTCAGATCTTTTGTTCATACCTCGTCAGGTACAGTACAAAAGATCCTCCAGTAGCGTACGGACTGGCTCATTTAGGCGGGAGTTTTCCTGGCTTTGGGCGGGAGTATTCCCGGCTTTGCTCATTCCTTCTTCAGGTGACATTACTGAATTATTTTGAGAGTTAAGTGCCTTGTGCGTGTAGCCTTGCTGTTAGTGCGGGTAGCCTTCCCTGATGGCTAGTATCCGCAGCTGCGGGAACAGGCCGAGTACGTTACCATTGGGAGGCTTTTCCTGCGGGAACAGCTTGCGTACTGCGCGTAAGGACGTCATCTCTCTGAGCGTGGTGGGTCCTGCAGATCTAGTTGGTCTTTGCGCAGACGTCCCCTTTACGGTGAGTCTTGCGGGTCCAACTGCGCAGACGTTCCTGTTTAAGGTGAGTCTTGCGGGTCCAACCGCGCAGACGTCCATGTTCAAGGTGAGTCTTGCGGGTCCAACTGGGCTCTGCTGGGACCTACCTCTTCATTTCTGAATTTCAATATATTCATGCATGTGTGTGGCTACGTGGCTGGTTACCTTAGACGCAGGGCCGACCCCACCCTTTTGGAGGTCTAAAACGAAACGAGAATTCGGAGCCTTTGCCGAATTTTTCGTTACAAGGCAAAACAACTAACCACGGATATATTTGTTTTTTTTTCAAATAACCTAAGGAATAAGGATCATTTTGATCATTTGAAGGTCTAACTTTGGTCAATGTTGGAGGCCCTATCCAAGTGGAGGTCTAAAGCCCTGGCTTGAGTTTACTCCCCCTAGAACCGGCCATGCTTAGACGTGCATACGAGTATACGACTTAGATCGAAGTCATGGTTCCATGCCACCAGCTCGAGTTTTCAGAACATCGAAATATGATAAAAAAAAAAGGTTGCTAACAAGTGGAGACGGCATTGTTGGTTATTTGTTTGGTGTTTCAATTTGTTTCTCACTTATCGGGAATTTTTGGAATTTGTCGTAGAAAGGTGAGCAGGCTTATTTGGAAGGTTTCGAACGTTCAGAACGAACAAAACTCGCCTGCGAGTCGGATATGGGTAAATAGGTTGATCTTTAGGTGTTTCGGTTTGGGTGGCAGGAGGAGCTCGTTAGTCACCGGAAATATAATAAGAATGTAACAGATGGGATTAAAATGGTTTTTGATGTGTGGAGAGAAAGGCAGGTTCTGTTTTATAACTGACATTAGGGAGTCCAAAATATCCACATGAATATCAGTTGTGTTACAGTAAGGAAATGATGGTCTTTGCCATTTATGTTTGAGTATAAAGGTGGTACAAATATATTGAGTTAAAAAGAAAATGTCTACACAACGGAAGAAGTCGAGTCAAAAGAATGGTGATCAATGTCTGGACTAAGAAAAACCTCCGACACATGTTTATCTTGTATGTCTTTTTATCAATAGAAAGGTGCATGCGCGATGCAACGAGTATTTGAACATAGACTCTGGTAATCACGTAACAATTTTGAGAGTTCATAGTTCAGTTTGAAACCTTACAAATTAACCGTTTAAATCGGTCATCGGTTAGGTTAACGATTGGTTTTTTCTTTAACTTCGGTTTCAATTTCCTACAGTTTAGTTACTACTTTAGATGACAAATAATGGTTACTAATAGTTTGACTCGCATGTTTAACTTAAACCATCAAAACCGGCATTGAACACACTCATACACAAAATGTTGATTTTTTTAATTGAAAAAAACTCAAACAATATAATACTCAAATTAAAGAGGATAAAATACTCGTTTTTATGGTGCAACCATATTTAAAAAATATTAACGTGTGAAAAAGTTATGTCGATTTAAAAATCGGGGGGAAAGTTGGTTTGAAATTAAAATAATTAGTAATAAATGGTTAACGATGGGGGGAACTGTAGGTATTCTTTCATTTCATAAATATTAAGGGTAAAAAATTGTGAATATATTAGATTAAATTAAAGTTCACGTGTGCAATTTATGCTTGAATGTCTATTTTGGCCTTTTTATTTTGCTTTGTATTTGTACCATGTGTTGATTATGTTGTAAATTACTTAAAACTAAAGCGTCTTAATTTGCTCGTCCCTCATACATTATACTATACTAGCAGTATACCTGCGCGATGCTGCGGCGACGATAATATGTGTAAACGATTTTTAGTAGTTACAAGACATGTAATGATCAGATCATAAAGATAACAATAGCAAACCATATTAACAAAGTCCGTGATAACTCGAACGCGTTTTGACCTATCAAAGTTCTTGATCTTTGACCCAAAACAACAAAAAGATATTTTAAAAAAATGATCGAAACTTACCAAAATTTATACTTCTTTTAAAGTGACACAAAATCATTTTGTTGTATACCATGCACATCTGTATTTGGTAAATCTTGCATTGGAACGTCAACAAAATAAACACGTCGTGATTGTAAGGTTGAAATGTATTAAAACTTGTATATTCAAATATATATATAAGAAAAAAAAAGAAAAATGAAAATATAGATGAATATATGGATAAACTTAAGGGGGGTGAACGGGTAATTATAATTTAAACATACAAAAGTTGAATATAATTGAAGGGTTAAATTTATAATTATATTTTAGGTTTATAAGTGTATATTTGAGTTGTAGTCTTATGCTTAATTGGCTTGTACGTTATCATAAACACCTCAAAATAAAATAAAACTTACATTGAAACGTCGACAAAATTAAGCACGTTGCACTGGTAAAGTCGGGTTATTTTAAAACATAATATATTAAAAGATATAGAAGAAATAAAAATTTTAAATCAATATGTCAAATAAATGAGTAAAGTTAAGAGGTTTATTTGTAACTACTTCAAGAATTAACAAAGTTTTGTTAAAGTTAAAGGATCATAATTGTAAAAATATTCTAAACTAAATATTCTTAACCGTTCAAGATGTCTAAAATACTATATTACCCCTATATTTCAAATTTGTATCCATTAAAGAAAGTAGTTTATGCAATAGTGCTTGTACCTCTTAAATTTTAAGAGGTCCTTGCAATTTGCTTTATATATAGTATAAATATAGACTAGTTTGGTGCATGCGCGATGCGGCGAGGTACATGCTCAAACACGACATCGAACGCATAAGCAGTGACCTCACTATAGTACGCACGTAGCATGACTATAGTATGCATGTAATGTGGCATTAGATGTGTAACCATTCTTCGGTGAACTGGTAACTCGGTCTGAAACACGACCCACGTCCATCAGACCCGTTGCAGCCCTAATTGCATGTCACGTAGCATGTATTTTTTTTTTATTCTAAAAAGTATAGCAATACCATACTCAAATTAAAGAGAATAAAATTCTCGTTTTTATGGTGTAATTTTTAACAAAATATATTAACATGTAAAAAAGTTATGGTCGTTAAAACTTCGTGGGGTTGTTGGTTTAGAATAAGAGGGTTAATATGTAACTATTTAATAAGTTAACAAAATTTACCCTTAAGTTTAAGGACCATAATTAGTATGTTTCAAACTAAATTGTTAAAACCAAAACAACACGGTCACACAACCAATCAGTGTTCAAACCTGAAAGACGCCATTGAAGAATACGTAAAAAATGGAAGGTTGGAACACCAGGTTAAAAGTATCAAAGGAAGATGCAGTCGTCTGCCTCCTCACGACAGCGGGAGGCCAGAAAAGAAAATCAAAGGCCTGCATGCTAACATGATCTCTGGCGGCATGAAAACTAAAAAGCGTAGCAGTGGAACATGCCGCCTGGAAAGAAGAACAAGTGATTTTCCCAAAGGTAAAAGGAGGAGCGAATAGGAAAGCACCGCTAGTGATCACAGCGGTGTTTGGCCATTACCGGACACCCCGTTTCTTCATTGATGCAGGGGCGACGTCTGACATCATGTACCGCCAATGTTTCAACTTGTTGGAAGAAAAATACAAGCAGAAGCTGACACCTGTCAACGCCCCAATAACATGTTTCAATCAAAGTATTGAATACCCACTGGTACAAATGACGTTTCCGGTTACGCTCACCGAAGGTGTACACTCAAGAACAGAATATGTGGATTTCCTGGTCATGGAAACACCACACCCACATTATGATGTAATCCTGGGAAGGGAGGCGATTGGAGACTTTAACGCTAATCCCTCGACAACCCATGGTATATTAGGGGTACCAACTCCAATAGGAGTGGCGATGATCCATGCCAACAAAGAATGTCACGTGGCGGAAGTAAAAACACCACCACAAAAGATGTTAAAAACAAGAAAAGAACGAGAAGCGGAAAAATGGGTGCTCAACAGGAAGTTTCCAGAACAAAATATAACCATCGGGCATACCCTTTCCGACGAAGCGCGAAGTGCGCTGAAAAGATTACTCATCAACAATGTGGATGTGTTCGCATGGACCCCGGCAGACATGACAAGAGCCCCAAGAACCAAGGCGGAACATAAATTGAAAGTTAATTCGGCTTTTGTTCCAGTTGTACAAAAGCGAAGGAAGATGGGACCATAGCAAGCAAAAGCCTGTGATGAACAAGTTCAACAAAGTATTGAATACCCGCTGGTACAACTGACGTTTCCGGTTAAGCTCACCGACGGTGTACACTCAAGAACAGAATATGTGGATTTCCTGGTCATGGAAACACCACACCCACATTATGATATAATCCTGGGAAGGGAGGCGATTGGAGACTTTAACCCTAATCCCTCGACAACCCATGGTATATTAGGGGTACCAACTCTAATATGAGTGGCGATGATCCATGCCAACAAAGTATGTCACGTGGCGGAAGTAAAAACACCACCACAAAAGATGTTAAAAACAAGCAAAGAACGAGAAGCGGAAAAATAGGTGCTCAACAGGAAGTTTCCAGAACAAAATATAACCATCGGGCCTACCCTGTCTGACGAAGCACGAAGTGCGCTGAAAAGATTACTCATCAACAATGTGGATGTGTTCGCATGGACCCCGGTAGACATGACAAGAGTCCCAAGAGCCAAGGTGGAACATAAATTGAAAGTTAATTCGGCTTTTGTTCCAGTTGTACAAAAGCGGAGGAAGATGGGATCAGAGCAAGCAAAAGCCTGTGATGAACAAGTTCAACAAATGATACACGCGGGAATAATAGGCGAAATACAGCATCAAACATGGGTAGCCAACCCGGTGATGGTACCAAAGGCAAATGGCCAATGGCGCATGCGCATCGATTTTAAGGATCTCAACAAAGCGTGCCCAAATGATTGCTACCCGCTGCCAGAAATAGACCTAAAGGTGGATGTGCTTGTCCCCTTTCAGTTCAAATGATTCTTGGATGCATATAAAGGGTACCATCAGATCCACATGGCAGCAGAAGATCAAGACAAAACGGCGTTCCGAACAAATAATGGAGCATACTGTTACAAGATGATGCCATTTGGCCTCAAGAATGCACGGTCCACGTATCAACGCTTAATGGACAAAGAATTCAAGTCCCAAATCAGGAGAAACTTAGAAGTTTACATGGACGACTTGGAAATCAAAAGCGATAAGGAAGCAACAATGCTGAAAGACATTGAAGAAACTTTCAGAACGTTGTGCCAAATCAGCATGAAGCTTAACCCAGGAAAATACTCATTCGGAATGGAGGAAGGAAAATTCCTGGGAGTGATCGTGACCAACGACGGCTTCTGAGCCAATCCAGAGAAAGTGGAAACGGTATTGCCCTCTCCAAAGACCATCTAGCAAGTGCAAACACTTAATGCCCGGTTGGTCGCACTCAACAGATTCTTGTTAAGTCAAGCAGAAAGATCTTTTCCATTTGTCTCAACCCTGAGAAACGGTCTTAAAAAGTCTCAATTTCGGTGGACAGTGGAAGCGGAAGTAGCGTTCCAAGAAATCAAGTTGCGCTTAGCAGAGTTGCCCTCATTGACGGCACCACAAGCCAAAGAACCACTGGTAATATATTTAGCGGCTTTAGAAAGGGCAATTAGCGCGGTAGTGATGGTGGAAAGAGGTGGCGTTCAGACACCCATCTACTACGTAAGCCGTACTCTAGCGGATGCAGAAACAAGATATTCCACTTTGGAAAAACTAGTTATGTCGCTGGTACAAACGGCGCGCCGTCTGAGAAGATACTTCCAAGGACACTTGGTACACGTCCTCAACAATTATCGCCTATAAAACGTGTTAAGCAAGCCGAAATTATCGGGAAGGCTAGCTAAATGGGTGATAGAGTTGGGGGAGTACGCCATTGAATACAAAACCAGACTAGCAATCAAAGGTCAGGTTTTGGCGGACTTCATTGCGGAAGTACCTCAGGGGAATGAAGAAGAATATCGAAAGGAGATGGAACCCCCTGTCGAACAACAACAAGAACAGATATGGAAGTAGTTCACAGATGGGGCATCCAACGATGAAGGTGCAGGTGGAGGGCTAAATATTACCAATCCAGAAGGGCAACACTTTACATACGCAATACGCCTAGAGTTCAAAAGTACAAATAACGAGGTGGAATACGAAGCATTGTTGGCCAGATTGAGAATCGCTAAAAAGCTAGGGGCTCAGCATTTGGAGGCGCATGTCGACTCAATGTTAGTGCAAACCAGATAGAAGGTCATATGATGCAAAAGACGAGAAGATGGCATCATACTTAGCACAAGTTAAGGCGCTAATGGGAACCTTCATCACATTCAAAGTGAAACATGTGAAGCAGAGCGAAAACAAACAAGCTGATGCTCTCAGCAAAATTAGTGTCAGTTAGCTTTGAACACCTCGCCAAATATGTCCGCGTAGAAGTACTAGAAAATCCTTCAACAGTTGTGAGAGAAGTTTGTGTATGTTCAGCAACCACACCAAACTAGATGACACCAATCGTCAACTACTTGTCATCAGGTACCTTGCCAGACAAGAAAGTATATGCCCAAAAGATTCGTAACAAAGCGCTGAATTATACATTTTAGAATGGCATTATATACAGACAATCTTATTTGGGGCCACTTCTCCGATGTGTGGACGCGCAAGACACAAATTACCCGTTGAGAGAAGTTCATGAAGGAATCTGCGGGGTCCACGCAGGTCCAAGAATGGTGGTTGCCAAGATCATGAACACGGGATATTACTGGTCGGGCATGCACGTAGATGCAGAAAAAGAACTAAGGTGATGCAGCGCATGCCAGCGCCATGCACCAAACACCTTGCGCCCAAAAAATGCTATGATCCCGGTGGCAGCATTTTGGCCGTTCCAGAAATGGGCGATTGACATAACAGGATCGTTTCCTGAAGCGCGAGGGCGAGTAAAATTCCTGATTGTAGAGATCGATTACTTCACCAAATGGATTGAAGCGAAACCAGTGGCAACGATAAATGCAGCTAGCATCAAGAAATTCATTTGGGAATTCATCATATGCCGTTTTGGACTGCCCATGAATTTAGTCAGCGATAATGGGACACAATTCGCAGACCAGCGCATCAGGGAATGGCTCAAAGAGTTAAACATTACTCAAACAGTCACTTTTGTCGCCCATTCACAAGGAAATGGAGAAGTGGAACACGCCAATCCAAGCATTGTTGGCGGCATAAAGAGAAGGCTGGCAGATTACAAATCAGGTTGGGTTGATCAACTCGCGCATGTTCTTTGGGCAATACGCACCCAAAGAAACACAAGTAATGCCGAAACGCCATTCAACCTAACTTATGGCACATAAGCAATGATTCCGGCAGAAGTCGGAGTGCCATCGCCAAGAGTCACATTGCCGAATGACAATGAAGCTGAAAGGCGATTAGACTTAATGCTTCTAGAAGAACGAAGAGAGTTGGCGGCAATGCGTGAACAAAATTACAAACGCTAGCTCCAGAAATATTATGATGCTAGAGTAAAGATTTATGAGTTCAATGCTGAAGATTACGTCCTTCGCAACAACGAGGAATCAAAAGCTCAAGCGCAAGGAAAGCAAGCGCCAACATGGGAAGGTCCCTATCAGATAAAAGAAATATTGGGAAAGGGCGCTTATGCGCTGATGCAAATCGATGACTCGCCAATTCCAAGAACATGGAACGCGGCGCAGATGCGAAGGTGTTACATGTAAATTGATTTCAACTTGTAAAAACGGGCCAAGGGCCACCAAATATGAATGAAAATGATACTCCGCATTTCACAAGACGAAAATAAAGCAAAACAAAAACTTCATTTCGTATATATACAAAGTATTTACAAAGCGGATACCAACATCCGCAAAAGAAAATACAATCCTAACTATAAAAATCAGCGTGAAACCCTAATCGACGTCATTTAAACTTTTCCTGTCTGATCAGGAGCCGCAACAGCATCTTCACCGTCACCACCTTGACTGGTGGAAGGACCAGCTTGCTCAGGCTCCAACAATTTCCTCAGCAACTACATGCCATTTTCTTCTTTGGTGTACTGGGCAACGGCAGAAAGGATGGGAAACGAGAGAGCATCATACTCAGTCTCAGCAACTTTGTACTTCGTTAAGTCATCATCAGTAATGATGTGTTGAGCAACTTGCAAAAGAACGACGTTAGTACTAACAAAAAGGCAAAAATAGGAGAATAAAAGGATTACCTTGCAAATGGCGTGCTTTAACAGCCAATCGCGGTCGGTGGCAGCGGCGGTGTGGTCAGCAGTCAAAGACTCGATAGTCTTCTCATGAGAGACCAGTGTGTCAGCCAGATAGCCCGCGTCCGCTTTCCTCAATTCAGCTTCCGCCTCCAACTCTTCAGTACGCTTGCGCAAGCCAGCGTTTTCACCCTTGATTTTGGCAGCAGCCTCCTTGGCAGATTGAGCACGACTGCGTGTGTCAGCAAGATCAGCATTAGACTACTTGCACGCAGCCTGGAACTCCTTATAGCGCGCAGCGCGCTCATGGGCAGAATCCGCCAAATCTGCCTTAACCTTTAACAACTTCTCCTCAGCAACAGTCAGAGCCTGGCGGTGCTCTGCTGCATCTTGACCCGCCTTCCAAGCGTTAGCCTCAGTATTTTCATTAATTGCTCCATCTCCCTCATGGTAGCAGCAATCTCGATCTTCTCTGCATGATTGGCGCGATTATCGCGCACCAGCTCTGCTAAACTAGAGAGATATTGGACATGGTGAAAAACGGCGTCGGAAGACAAACTGTCCTGAGGCTGGAATTTGCGAGCAATGCGCTCGCCAGGAGGAACAACATGTTCCAAAAATTCTATACAAGTAGCAGGGTCTTCAAAATTAGCGTCGTGGGTGACCTTCCACTTGGGCTGATAAATTTGGTTCGCCTCACTAGAATCGCGGGGATCCCTATCTACACTCAACACCCCGCCGCTAGAACCTCCACCACTGCTACCAGGAAAGTCAAAAAATTTACCATGCACTACCGCCCCAACACTAAAAGGAGGCAACTGCACAATATCGTCAACATCAAGAACATAAGTCTTGACTGGCGAGGACTGCTTAGACTTCATAAAGTCAGCAAATGAAACACCCGCTGACTCGCTGCTAAAAACCTTGGGCAAATTTTCCACAATTGCCTTCGTCTGTTCAACTGAAGCCGTCGACTGGGGGTCGAACATAATAACAGATTCCGCTGACACAGGCACCGTCGTCACAATGGTTTCGGCCTCAGACGGGCCAACCACACCCGTCATCATTGGCAAATTTATCGCTTGTACAGCGGGCATCGCCTCATACAAGTTGCCCACACTTGTGATCATCGGCAAACTGGCAAAAACAGCCGCCAAATAAGATGCGACTGCGAAAACCATAGGAGTGTCCATCGAAGAAGAGATCTTCGAAACCCCTATAACAATATCAGTTAACGTTAGAAGGATCATAACAAACGAAGATATAAAAAGCATAAAATGTTATGCCAGGAGACTTAACTAAACTTCTTATCTTCACAAAACCACCAAGGCGGGGCTTCTTGAAGGCGAGGCGCTTCTTCTTCGTCACCCGCAGGTGTAGAAACCGCATGGTGTGGGACAGTGAACGTCCTAGTGGCAGCTGAGAAAGAAGGTGAACTGGTAGATACGACAGTCGTATCCACAACAGTTCCAGAAGAAGAGGCTGCAGAAGACACAAGACCTCTTGCCACCAAAATTGGAGTGGCGGCGAGCGGACTTGTGTCCACGACAGTCACAGAAGTCACAGGTTTTGAAACTGAAGTCAAGGAGAAGCAAACAGAAGCCTGGTGGCAGGCGGTTGGGAGTGACGCGACGTCACTGCCGGAACCAGGCGACACAAGCAATGTCACCGACGAAGATACCGGAGGCCCGAACGGAACGCTGGACACGAGGACGACATCGTCATCATCATTCACGGCGTTTCTCGCGGCGGTACCTTTCGGAGGCGTAACCGCTAGATCGTGCGCCTTTCTCACTACATTTAGGAAAGCGCACAATATGAGACCGTTTACCTGAAACATGCAAACAACCAAACATCAGGAAACGCACAAATGAAAGCAAATAATGTTAAAAGATTACCCTCTTTTGGGTTGACGAAGCTGGGAGGTGGCAGGGGTCGCGGAGGAAGTGACTGCCCCATAGGAAGAGGAAACACAAAGTTGGGGGCAGTCTTCATGAGGATTGACTCCTCACGGGGAACTAACTCCCTTCGGCGCAAGATCTTGGTGCCCTCTGGCACAGGTTGTAGGAGGAGCATGGGATCCTCCACCCCTGTAAAAGACAGAAACATTAGAAAAAGTCAAACAAATGAACGGGAGTCCATAACAAAAAAGTAAACCACTAACCTTGACCACTGTTATGGATGACCAGAACCTTAGTCGTATCATCCCAAATACGACTTATGCTGAATAGCACCAGCGTGCGCTCTGAGTAGTGACGGAATGGGGATAGGCTGACCTGTAAGGTGGCAAACCAGTCCGTCCCGGAATAGGGGACCGATTTAGGCTCCGGGAGCTCTTTCACTTCCGAAAAATGCATCACATGTGGAACCACGCGCGCAGTAACGTAGAAGAAGACACTCTTCCACTTGTTCAAACTCTTCGACGCCTCCAAAGCAATGGCCTTGGCACCGGGACGAGTAAATAAGTTATACCAACCCTGGGACAAACGCCAAAGATAGAAGGCCGCCATCTTGTCAGCCATGGGCGTAATACCCAGGCAGTGACAAGTGTATTCGAAATGGCGGAGTCGGGCCATTCCAAGTGGATGTATTTGGCTCAGGTGTAGCCCAAATGCATCCAGAACCTCCAGCAAGAACCGAGTAACGGGCAAACGGAAGTTGCCCAGGAGGAAATACTCCTTGTACACAACGATCTTGCCATTAGGAGCTTGGCGAGCCGTCCTGCCAGGAGCAGGCAACTCAGGCTCAAGCTCAGGGCCAAGGTGGTAAACCTTGACCATGTCGTCGAAGTCCTAAGCAGACATATGACAACCGACGAACTCCATATTGTTGTTCTTCTTAGGTTTGGTAGATTGAGATGACTCAGCCATAAAACGAAGGTAAAGAACCAAGCAGAAAGGGAAGTTACGAAAAAAGGATTGCTGGTGAATAAGGAAATCCCAATAGGGCAACTCCCCTTTTAGACCCATCGCAATTAATGATGGAGAGGGATACAAAAAAGATGGAAGCCACGCGGTCCAATCGTCAGGTGTCACGCCATTGATATGGAAGGAAAATGTGTTACAGCTGGGAGCGTCACCGGGATTCTCGCCCACGCGCCTAACACAAACGAAAATGCTGCACTGCGAAGTGTAACGGTCGTCAAACCGTCATGTCAAACCATCGTTTCACTAACATTCATTTAATTCATCTTTTCCCGCCAAATAACACGTCATCGCTCCAATAAGGATGGAAAGATGACAAGTATTGGCAAAAATAGGCTCCGCCATGGGATGGTTTTCAATAACCACCCGCCATTATAGTCTCCGCCATGGGATGGTTTTCAATAACCACCCTCCAAAATAGGCTCCGTCGTGGGATGGTTTTCAATAACCACCCGCCAAAATAGGCTCCGTCATGGGATGGTTTTCAATAACCACCCGCCAAAATAGGCTCCGCCGTGGGATGGTTTTCAATAACCACTCGCCAAAATAGGCTCCACCATGGGTTGGTTTTCAATAACCACCCACCAAAATAGGCTCCACCATGGGATGTTTTCAATAACCACCCGCCAAAATAGGCTCTGCCGTGGGATGGTTTTCAATAACCACCCACCAAAATAGGCTCCGCCATGGGATGGTTTTCACTAACCACCCGCCAAAATAGGCTCCTCCATGGGATGGTTTTCAAATAACCACCAGCCAAAATTAGGCTCTGCCAGAGGACGGTTTTCAGTAACCAAACGTTCAAGTTAGGCTCCACCAGAGGACGGTTTTCATTAACCAAACGTCCAAATAGGCAATGCCAAATGATGGTTTCCAATAACCAACCGCCCAAAAGGTTGCGCCATATGACGATTATCAATAATCAAAGGCCAAAACAGGTCGCGCCAGATAGGGGTTTCCATTAACTACCCAATACAAAACGAACAGCTAGAATACGCATTAGCTGTCAAAAGCCCATGATAAGTCCATAGCCACCCTTTCTTCAAAAAGGGCAACTACGAACTAGGGGGGCTCGTAGAGGTAAGGTACTGAACCCACCACCAAATTAATATAACACCCGATAAGTGGATAAACTATGCGCTAGGCGGAAGACATGGCACCATAACCAAAAGCCTAATAAAAGCGGACAGACGGTGCGCTAGGCGGACTGCATGGCGCCATAACCATAACCTAATATAATAAACATTCCCTACACCTCGGGAATGGTAGCGCTAAGATCTCCACCAGCATGAGACAAAACTGAAGAATTTACATTGGGAATATCACCCAACCAATGGGGATCAGACAACATGTAAAGGACGGTACAAAATAGTACACCATGTCAATGTCAAAAGGACATGATGTCCACCAATCTCCTCAACCGCACGAGTGGAGAATATAATTGGTGTAAACGCTGACAAAGCAATTTGCCATACTCTCTCTCATCCGGCTATAAATATCAACGTATCTCCAAATGGTAAAGGATCCATGATCCAACATTATAACTCTCTCTCTCTCTCAATACATTTTCATCGTATTACCAAATACTGATTCTTACGTCGGAGGGTGGTTACGAGAGAACCCCCCCCCCCCCCAATCCCTCGTAGCGAGCTCACGGTGTTCTGTTTCGTAGGATATACTCATCTGCGCCAAAAAGGATTATAACTCATCGTGAGAAATAATTAACCATTACCCTTGAACTAACTTGTTAAACCTAAGGGGTGGATTTGTGTTTCTTCAGAGTCAAAGTTTTATTTGTCTAGATTTATTTTTACTTTTTTTTGTATATATAAATCTACGGGTCATGTATATCGAACAGTACAAACAACGAAGGCAATGGATGAGTGATTAAAAGATGAAATGATGAAGTAGCGGCTAGTTAGGGTAGAGTGTTGACAATAAAACTACAAAAAGTCAAAATTTCATAATTCTAAAATAAGCTGGACTAAAATATACATTACACAATATATATATATATATATATATATACTAGTTTTTATCCCCCGTATTACGAGGGTTGTTTTATATTATTTGTTTTAATATTTATTTATTTTTTGAATTTATATTTCTTTTATTGTATTAAAATTAAAAATATACTTATAGTTTGACGATAAATCGTTTCATAAATAAATGAGATGTTATAACCCGGTTTAAAAGATATATGGTTTTGATGAGACCCAAGACCCGTTTATTTTTTTTACTATAAAATTGGTTTTTTAATTATAAATAATATTTATGAAAGTTAATATTATACTTGTGTTTTGATGAGACCCAACACCCGTTTATTGTATTTATTATAAAATTGGTTTTTTAATTTAAATAACATATATATATATATTTTAAAAATAAATAAGATATTAATTTTTAGTATATTCTATTTTATAGGATTTTTACATCAATAATTTGGTGATAATACTTTTTAATTTAATGAGATGTTATAACCCGTTTAAGAAATATCTGGGTTTGGTAAGACCCATACCCGTGAATTCGGGTCAAATGCATGAGAAGCCTCCATTTAAAAATCAAGCAAATCTGGTGACTCCAAAAAAATGGGGAGCGACCGCATCGCGACACATAGGATTTTTATGTTTTCGTTTATATATATTATAGATATATATATATATATATATATATATATATATATATATATATATATATATATATAAAGAAAAGAATTAAACTAAAAATACATAGTTTTGTAGGAATTGTAGAAAGGACATAAAATATAGAGTTAGGAAACTACATGAGCTTATTTAGGGAATCATGTATCCTAAATCCTAAGAAACTATTTTGTATTTTGAAAACTACCAATATCAATAAATTAGATCATAGATCTAATGACTTAGATTTATTTTTACTTTTCTTAGAAAACCATTTCTTTTTACGTAACTCACCCCTATATATATATATATATATATATATATATATATATATATATATATAGGGGATGGATCTTGCGAGAAGTGATATTACAGCGAGAAGTGCGAGAAGTGAAGGTATTACTCCATTAATCCCTAATTTCACTCCATTTCATATGATGTTACATACATATATGTAGGTTGGTTGTATTTATGTCTTAATTACATTCAAACGTACCTACAAACATATAAATGTACCGAGCCACATTCAAACCTATGTACCTACACACATACAAACATACATACACATATACAAACATACGCACACATATACAAACATACGTACCTACACACATACATACGCACCTACACATAAGAAAGAGAGTGAAATTAGGGATTAATGGAGTTGCACCTTCACTTCTCAGTACTTCTCGCTGTAAAAAACTTCTGAAATGATCCAATACCTATATATATATATATATATATATATATATATATATAGAATTATTACCCGGTGCGTTGCGTCGGGGCAGTTGATTGGTAAAACCCGACCGTTACGATGGCGATCTAACACGAATTCGATCGGTATCAATAACGTTCATTACGGTATAAACAACGTCGATAAAATCCAAAAGTTAAAACACAAAAAATAAATTTGTCAACTTAATATATACATAACAAAGTATTTATAAGAACGTCTATTTGTTCTATAAAACACAAGCATCATAGTCCCCTGTGTTACGAGGGTGAATCAGTAAAGCCCATGCGTTGGAAAACCCGAGCATTACGATGGCGAGTCGACGCGAATTCAGTCAGTTTAAGTTACGGTATAACCAACGTAGGTAAAACCCAATCGTTAAAATCCAAAAAATATAAATTTGTCAAATTAACATATAAAAAATATATATTTTTTTAAACAACGTTATTCGGTCGGTAAAACCCGAGTGTTGCAGTCCTCGGTGTTGTGCTGGTGAGTCGGTAAAACCCGGACATTGTCGGTGCCACGCGTTGCGGAGGTAAGTCGACGCGAATTCGGTTAGTTTTGGATACGTTCTCTACGATACCAGAACTAAAGAAAAAATCAATAAAACCCCGACGTTGGTAAAGTGAGTGTTGTGAGTGCCGAGCGTTGCGCGGTGAAGCGATAAAACATGGAAGTTGGTAAAACTCAACTGTTGTCCGTCAGGGATATTATGACAGTAAGTCGACGTGATTGTCGATATCGGTTATTTTCGTTACTATATCAAAACTAAAACAATAAAAAACCATAAAATTTGATGCGACCAACGGTGTTGTGCCACTTAGACCAATAGATGGCCAAGCGACACCAAACTTTACAATCATTATATAGTAACTAGTGATTTACCCGCGCGTTGCGCGGTGAAATTTGTCGGTAAATCCGGGTGTGATACTATCGTGTCAACGCGAATTCGGTAGGTATTGGCTACAATTATTACGGTACCAGAATTAAACATAAAAAATAAAATCGTCAAATTAATATGTTTAAACTAAAAAATATAGCGGCACTTGTATTGTATAGCGTATCATACAAAAAATTAGCATATCTATTCGGTCGGTAAACCGGTCCGTTAGTTCCCTGGCATTGGAAAACCCGAGCGTTACGACGGTGAGTCAACATGACTTCGGTCATCATTAGTTACGTTCGTTACGGTATAGACAATGTTGGTAAACCCCAAGAGTTGAAACCCAACTAAATTCATCAAATTAACATATAAAAAAATAGATATTTAAAACGACGTTTATTCGGTCGGTAAAACCGGCCGGTGGTAAAACCCAAGCTTGTTGTTCCCGAGCGTAGAGGCGGTAATTCTGCGTTAATTTGGTCGGTTTCGATTACGCTCTTTACGATATCGGACCTAAATCAAAAATAAAATAAAGTATAAAAATTGAGGTGGACCAATAGGGGTGCCATCGGTCGATAAAACTCTTGTGTTGGTAAAACACGGGTGTTTCCATCATGTTCATTACATTTTTGGTCGGTTTAAGCTACGTTAGTTACGGTACCGAAACTAAAACAAAAAAATAAAACTGGTGTCCAGTCGGTTACCGTTACGTTTATCGAAATTAAAAAAACAATTTTAATCGTAGTTCCGCCACTTAGCCCTATTATAGGTTTGCGGCCGAGCATCGAGGCGGTAATTCAGCGTGAATTCGGTCGGTCTCGACTACGCTCGTTACGATATCGGAAATAAAAAAAACAAAAAGAAGTATAAAAATTGAGGTGGACCACCGGGGTGACGTCTGAGGAGACCTACCAAGGATCTAGCCGCGTCGATACGTCGATTATACACGATATCTAAACGTTAAATTATTACTTTATTGATAGAATTAGGGATAAATACATAATAACTTATGGATCTCACTTATTCTATATGTATGATCTCCCATAATTATGAGCATAGATTAGCCTATTTATAGCCAATATGCTCCAGTTCGTTAATTTAGTCTAATTCGTTATATCTTCATAACGAATTAGACTCCATTCATTATGATTCCATGACGAATGATGATAACTTAACGAACCAACCTCCATTCGTTATATTACATAACGAATGGGCTTATAAACTTAACGAACTAGCCTAGATCACTAAGGAATGGACACATTCGCTATACAATTCATAGCGAATGGCCATTTTACAATAAATAAACAATCTAGACTATGTATAACTTATTCGAATGCTACGGACAACAAAACGGTGCACTAACAGACACCCCCTTTTCCGTAGCTATCGAATAATTTAACCTTGAATACTTTAACTGCAAATCACCAGTCACAAATCGTGCACTAACGTCGGTAAAAAACTCAGGTGTTAGTAAAACCTGGGCGTTTCCATCATGTTTGTTAAAGTTTTGGTCGGCTTCATATACGTTAGTTACGCGACCGAAACTAAAAAAATTTTTGGTTTTCGGTCAATTACCACTACGTTTCATATGGTATTAAAACTAAAAACATAAAAAAAATAACAAAATTAATAGACCAATGTGATGCCGCCACTTGGCCCAATCACGGGTCTGATGTCACCCCATTGGGGCTCAATGTTTTTGTTTTTTCTTTTGGTTATGTTTTAGTTCCGAAACCGTAACGAACGTGATCGAAATCAACCGAAGTAAGACAATGTTGGGGGTGACATCAGTCGATGAAACTCGAGTGTTGGTAAAACCTGAGCATTATCGGCCCGGGGGCGTTGAAGCGGTTAGGCTACGCGACAGTTGCAGTTCCAAAACTAAAAACACAAAATAAGGGTGTTGGTGAAACCCGAGCATTTTCGGGCCGATGTAAAAATTGTCAGTCTACGGTCGGTAAAAGAAAAAAATGCAATAACAAAGTCAAATTGCAAAAATCGAAAAAAAATTATATAAGAACTTAGATATGATCTTATGGCCCGGGTCTCATTTACTCAAAATACCCATGTACATAAAGGAAAAATGAAAAACATTAAAAAAGTCAAATTGCAAAAAACAATAAAAAAAAACTTAAAAATCATCTTGTGGCACCGATTGTGTGTTTTACTTATATTAGATAATAATTGATTAAGATCTTGTGAGAACAATTTTGAAATTAAGAAATTTGAGAATCATTTCGAACCAAAAAAACTTTTTTTTAAGAAAAACAAGACAAAATAGTAAAAGACGTACTTTATGTTTGATCGTTTTTTCAATAGACGCCATTTAGCAAAAGAAATAGCAGAAAACATACATCATGTTTCAAATCTCTTTCACGTTAAGCCCTTTGAGACTATCCCAGTTCAATTTTTCCGGTAAATCTTATTATGTGCCAGGCACATGAGGGTACTTTTGTAAATTTACATTTCATTTATTTAATAAATAAAACAAATAAACCATCTTCTTCTCAAAACCTCTAGACCAACACCACAACACCATCCTCCTTGTTAAATCAGGCCATGTACCCCAACCTAACAACCACCACTAGTTGCCGACCAGACCACCATCGCCGCACCTCTGGACCACAACCGTCGCACATCTACGACTCCCTCTGGACCAACACCATCGCACATCCGTAAAAGAACAATTGCTACAAACCCTAGGTTTAATCATATGAATAGTTTGAAGGAATCTGATGTTGAATCGAAAAAAAAGATGATGCATATTTTTGAAACTTTGATCCCCAAATTAATTGTAAGGTCTGAAGGTTGATAATGTTTGATTTGTCGTCTCCTTCTTTAAACCTTCCAAACCTAAATTTGATTTTTGCCCCAAATTTGGGTTGATTGTGGCGATTGGAAGAGTGGCGATGCTGGAGTTGATGGCGGTTCATCGGGGTGGCTGGTAGAGATAGTTGCTTATTGTAGGTGGAGGCGTGTGGCGGTTGGTGTGGTGGTTCTGTGGTATGGTGTTGGTCCGGTGGGGATGTAGAGAGACAAAGATGTAGAGACAAAGAAGAAAGGGAGGTGGGTGACAGTGACAAAGGAGATGTGGTAGTTGGTTAGTGTGTTGGTGGCGGCGGGTGGCAGATATGAGTGACGTTGATGAAGGTGGTGGCGGCGACACGTGGTCGGTGATGGTTATAGTTTTGAATGTTTAGAGGAGAGAGAAAGAAGATGGTGGATGCTTGATGGATATTAAGATTTTAATAATATGTTTATTTTTTTTATTTTAAATATGAAATAAATTAATGAGGTTTAAATTTACAAAAGTAGCCTTATGTGTTTGGTACATGATAAGATTTAACAGAAAAGTTTAACCGGGCTAGGCTCAAAGAACTTAACATGAAATGGATTTGAAACATGATGCATATTTTCTGCTATTTTTTTTGATAAAGGATGTCCATTGAAAAACGATTAAAAATAAAGGACGTCTTTTGCTATCTTGTTGAAATACAAATAAAATTTTTTGGTTTTTTACTTTTTTAAAAGTTTTGTTTTATAATTTTTTTAAAAGGTTTTTTTTGACGTAAAATGGTTCTTAAAGTTTTTAATTTTAAAAATTCTCTTAGATAAAATAGTTAGATCTAACTTAGATTAAATAGTTAGATTGAATAGGCACCCGATTTGAATGAACCAAAATTTGAGTCGATTAAGATTGGATTTATTTTGGGCATGAGATTCTTCTACACCACCATGGATTCTCATACATCATTTTTTGTCATATACGGCTCGTATAGGGCTATACGGTCGTATAGGACCTGAATCGTGTAAGAGGTTGTCTCCCATTGTTTATTGTGCCTCGTATAAGCCTATACGAGTCGTATAGGCCTATACGGCCGTATAGACATTTTTTAAAAAAAAATGATAACCATATATACAATATATGTGATTTATACGGGTCGTATTTGGCTCGTTTATAGACACTTTTAAAAAAAATGATGACCATATATACAATTTATGTGATTTATACGGGTCGTATTTGGTTAATTTATCTTAACGGGTTTAAATGTTGAGCTCAAGCTTAGCTCGTCAAAAGCTCAAGACTGTCTAGGCATATTTGTTGCTTACATATAATAAAATTGAGGTTTTTTTAACATCTAGTCAACATACATTAAAATAAAAATGCACCCCAAAATTTGAGGTATTTTTTAAATCGTTTTCTGGCAGCGATTAAGGCAGTCTGAATGTTTATGCAAATGTTTTCTATACGGTCGTATAGTCCTATACGACTGTATAACTTTTATTTTCTATACGGTCGTATAGCCCTATACTACCGTATAGCTTTTATGGTTTTGTCTTAATGCAATACGAGACATTTAATGCCTATACGGTCATATAGGCTGCAAAAAACTGTTTTTTTTGTTCCCTTGTCAGGCATGTGTACCCTATACGGCCGTATAGGCCTATACAAACCGTACAGGCATATGAGGGTGGTGTGGGAGGATCACATTCCTTTATTTTGACCTCTTTTAAATAAAGAACACGAAAGGATGATGGAAGAGAGATAAATTTGTATTTTTTTTGTCAATTTCATGAAATGGAGATAGGTGAAACAAACATCACATGTAGGCATTGCTTGTGTTTCAGAAGTCGAATAAATACATATATGTTTGTCAGAATTATTATTTTATATTTTTATTTCCCACGTGATTAATTAACAATTCCACATATCTTATATTATCTCCATCGGTAGCTCATTCTCTCCTACAGATTCTAGTCATAAAATTTCCAAATATATTCGCAGAAGGTGAGGCGTGTATCGGAATGCTTCGTCAAGCCATTGCACGACCGCTCACAAGATGCTAAGCAACCCATATACTTCTCCGCGTATGAGCTAACTCTTCTCAACGCCAACTACATGTCACGGAGTTATTTCTTTGACTCTCGTGCGGCCTTAGAACTTCGTCTAAGTAAACCTTTGTGGTTTGTTGTTGGCGAGTTTTTGGGCAACGGAAGTCTTGGATTAACAATGTGGGTTTCTTGTAGTTACTTGAACACAAGTATACAAGACTAAGTGTTTATATTGTTGGAAATATTAGTACAAAGGGAGTTATGCTTACAAGCTTATTGGGTGATTCCAAATGAAGCCTAGCTTACATATTTATACTACTTCCTGGATTCTAGATGCTTCCTATCTAGAGTTTTCTATACAAGATATCATATTCAAGAGTCTAGAGATCTCTTGTAATATCCAGCAACTAAGGGACTTTGTAGGTTGATCTAGAGACTTCTTTTGGCAGCAAGTTTAGGGCTGAATTGTGCAGCTCTAGAACCCTCTTTTGGCCAGCTTCTAGCAGCTTCCGTATGGCTAATATGTGCTGCCATTCTAGGCTGTTCCAGGGCACATCTCGGCTGTTCCGGAGTGTTCCGAACAGCCTCGTATGTCATAGCAGGTTGTGGTTTAATGTGACAGCCCTGGACACCTCTTGAACGCACCGGAATGTTCCGGAAACGCGGTGAAATGAGCTGGAAATTTGGCGGTGCGTGACATCCTCCCCCACCTGATTTCGCAAGGCTCTCGTTGCGAGTCTTCGGCCTTCTTATGAGTCGCAGTGCAGAGATGGTCTTCCTTTGCCGAGTTTCCGCCTCCATTGGTGCGGTGTAGACTTGTTTTCCCTTCGTTATGTAAAGGGCGTTCAAGCTTGTTGCTACGACAACATTTGATCTGTGGAAGAACTCCATTCCAAGTACAATGTGTAGTCATCGAGTGGAGCCACTGAGAAATCAATTCTTCCTTGCCATGATCCGATCGTTGCTTTCACATTCCAAGCTTTCCCAACTACCGGTTGTGCCTCTCAGTTAGCACCTTTGATCATTCCATCCGTTCTTGTTATTTTTAAACCAAGTCCTCTTGCTACTTCCGGGTTGATAAAGTTGTGGCTTGCACCTGTATCCACTAATGCTTTCGATCGTCTTCCATTTATTTCGATTGTCACGAACCGAAGTCCCTTTCCATCTATATTCTTGTTGATTTGTGGGTTCGAATCTGCCATGTGTAGGCGCTTCCCACTTGTTTCTTACATTGCATTCAGAACTTGAAGTTGCATTGCCCCAAGTCGAACCTCCTCAGTCTCGTTTGATTCTTCGTCAACTTTTACAACAACGTTCAAACTATTTTTCTTTGGGCAATAGCGTGGATTATGCGGCCCATCGCATATAAAACATGCCTTATTATAAGGTTCGTTGGTGATTTGGAGTGGTTTCCGGGTTTCCTCCTTCCGGAATTGGGTGTTGTTGGGTCTGGCTCCCCCAACCTTTGTGTTGTCTTGGTTGACAACGTTGTTTCTTGCTGGTCGAGTATCACTTCGAACGTACAGGGACTCAGCCGCAATCATGGCAGAGGATAGGTCTTGAATGTTTCGACGTTCGACCTCATTTTTAGCCCAATACTGTAAGCCATCCATGAAGTTTTCCAATGCTTCCCCGGGCGTAATATCTGGAATTTCAAGCATAAGGGTAGTGTATTCATCGATGTAATCTTTGATTGTACCCTTTTGCTTGAGATTACGAAGAAGAATTCTCGCTTCATATTGGGTATTTTCTGGATAACATTGTCGTTTGATTTCTTTAACGAAATCTGCCCAAGTGGTGATGGTGCACGTACCTTGTTCGATTTCTTTGTACTTGCGTCTCCACCATAACGCAGCAGTGTCCTTTAAGTATAATGGTGCCGTAGAAATCTTTTTTTCATCGTCATTAATGCCTACGCCCTTGAAGTATTGTTCAATTTCCAAAAGGAAGTTGTCCACAGCCCGCGCTTCTCGTTTTTCAACGAATGGCGTTGGTTGGGGAACTTTAACCTTCGTGGGAGTGTTGTTGCTTGTGCTAGCAACTCCATTTCCTACGGCCATCTTGAGAACATTAACTTCGCCTTGTAAAGTCTTGTAGAAATCGTGGCAAACTGAAAGCTCTTTTTCAATATTCTCCATGTTTGTTTCGAGTTGACCCAGCTCATGCATAATCATTTCTTTCATATCGTTTCGCATGACTGCGAAGGCAGCTATGAAGTTTTCTTCTAATTCAACGACTTCACTACTCAATGGTTCAACTTTCTGTAGTGATTCGTTGGTGTGCTCATTGAATATGTCGAATTCTGCTTGGAGTGCATCGACATGGGTTTTGTATTCCACCACTGACGTCTCCTTTCGACGCAGTTCTCTACGCATAGTATGAGTTCTTTTGCAGACTTCTTTCCTTTCTTCGTCTCTTCTCCAACGACAAGGGCAGTGCCTTCGGGTTTTGATTCGGATGCCATCCCGATAAATCGATGTGCTTTGATACCAACTGTCACGGGGTTATTTCTTTGACTCTCGTGCGGCCTTAGAACTTCGTCTAAGTAAGCCTTTGTGGTTTGTTGTTGGCGAGTTTTTGGGCAGCGGAAGTCTTGGATTAACAATGTGGGTTTCTTGTAATTACTTGAACACAAGTATACAAGACTAAGTATTTATATCGCTGGAAATATTAGTACAAAGGGAGTTATGCTTACAAGCTTCTTGGGTGATTCCAAATGAAGCCTTGCTTACATATTTATACTACTTCCTGGATTCTAGATGCTTCCTATCTAGAGTTTTCTATACAAGATATCATATTCAAGAGTCTAGAGATCTCTTGTAATATCCAGTAACTAAGGGACTTTGTAGGTTGATCTAGAGACTTCTTTTGGCAGCAAGTTTAGGGCTGAATTGTGCAGCTCTAGAACCCTCTTTTGGCCAGCTTCTAGCAGCTTCCGTATGGCTGATATGTGCTGCCATTCTAGGCTGTTCCAGGGCACATCTGGGCTGTTCCGGAGTGTTCCGAACAGCCTCGTATTTCATAGCAGTTTGTGGTTTAATGTGATAGCCCTGGACACCTCTTGAACGCACCGGAATGTTCCGGAAACGCGGTGAAATGAGCTGGAAATTTGGCGGTGCGTGACATACAGCTAAAAAGGTCTCCTTTTCGCAAAACCACCACCACTAGAGAATCAAGATTTCTCCATTACCGCTTTCTTGGACGACCTCCGCAGTTCTCTCTCCACCACCCTCACTCATTTCTACCCTTTTAATTGCCGCTCGCTTAGCCACTCAAAAACAAGAAAATCCACCTTCTTATGTTATCTACATTGACCTTGAACACAGCCCCGGAGTCAAGTTAGTTCATGCAACCGTGGACGACGTAATTGTCTCGGACATCCTTACGTCCCCTAATGTACCCTCGGTTGTTCATTCATTCTTTGACCTTAATGATGTTGTTAACCATGATGGTCATACACTTCCGTTACTATCCATTCAGGTCACCGAGCTTATCGATGGAATCTTCATCGGTGGCTCGGTGAACCACCTTCTCGCCGATGGAACATCTTACTGGCATTTCATGGCTTCCTGGATTGAAGTATTCAGATCTAAAGATGAAAATGGATATTTCAGCATATCGCGTCCTCCGATATTCAAACGATGGGTCCTTGAAGGACATGATCCTGTTACAAAGCTCCCAGTTTCCCATCAAGATAATCAGTTCATCGAAAGATTTAAAAAACCGCAAGTTAGGGAGAGATTCTTCCATTTCTCCTCGGTCGCAGTCTCTAAACTCAAAGCAAAAGCAAACACGGAATGCAACACTCAAAAGATATCGAGTTTACTCGCATTGTCCGCACTTTTGTGGAGGTGTGTAACCCGAATTCGGCATTTACACACAAGAGCGAAACTGTATTTACACTTGCAATTAGTAAACGGCGTAGGGTGAACCCGTCTTTGTCTGATGATTACTTTGGTAGTCCGATTGGGATAGTTAAGGGGACAACAACGGTTGGGGATCTAATGGGTCACGGGCTTGGATGGGCCGCGTTGAAGATGCATGAAGCAGTGACAAACCATGACTATGCGGCAATGAAAAAGTGGGTTGAGTCATGGCATAGAAACCCAGTGATGTACAAATCGAATAACAGATTATCCAATCCGAACACTATACACATTGGGAGTTCTCCAAGGTTTGACATGTACGGGTGCGAATTTGGGTTGGGGAAAGCGGTGGCGGCTAGAAGTGGGCGCAAACAAAGCGGATGGGAAAATGATAATGTATCTGGGTCGGGAAGGAGGCGGGAGCATGGACGTAGAAGTTTGCTTATTGCCCGAATATATGGTGGCTCTTGAATGTGATGAAGAGTTCATAAGTGCTTTAAAGAATAACTAAATGCATGGTACACAAATTCAATAACTTAATCTTGTGTTTAATTTGGACTCCAAGTTTGTGTATGAATTTTAAGGTATGGAGACTTGTATCGTGATTCTTGATTTATGTGATTTCATTTTCATATTAGTAAGGGGGATTTTCTAATAAGTTTTTTTTTGAACGACCAATCAAGTAACCCCAAAACGGGTCTTACAGACAGCTCATCTATTCCTAATTTCCAACGGAAATTAAAAAAATTGATCCATTTATAGTCCTCTACTAGTTGGATTAATGGATCGTCCAATTGGAAATGATAACAGAATGCATAGGTTGTTAGAAGTTCTAACATGCATATACATATAGTATACCACTCAATTACCCTATTTCCTTTATGGGGAAGAAAGAAAATTAAGGAACCCGCAAATATTGGTAAAACTACAATTATTGTTAACCAAGGAAATTTGTTCGTGGTAAAGACAAGATACACTTGGACCAGAAAAACCTGTGCTCAAAAATAGATTATTTTTGAGCACAGGTTTTTGCGGTAAAAAAATGGACTCAAGTAGGGGTTTCTGTAACGTATTAATAAGCTATACCCATGTTGCGGGTTGTTTCATGCCATAAATAAACTCGAACACTCAAGAAATCTGTTGGGCCTACTTCGTACGCGGCCCCAATTGGCCAAAGGTAGCCTGAGCCGGCCACTATTCCGGACGGACGAAGCCCCTAGCGGTCCACGCTATTGAGGGATTCACCGGATAAAACCCGACCCCACACCCGTCTAATGGCACGACAGCGAGGAGCCAGTAAAACCGGATGAGATCAGGACTCGAACCCTGGCAAGCCAGGGTCACCCCTCATATCTCCCATATAAGTTGGTGATAGTGAGGTTTGAACCCCCTACCTCTCACTAGTAAAGTGAGTGCTCTACCATTAAGCCACATTCAACTATGGATTTTCTAACATGTATCATTTATTTATTAGATTGTTGAATGTTTAATTTTATATTAAGGGAAAATTATTAAAATATGCAACTTTCATCACATATTTTCCAAAATAGATATGCCGGCTAAATAATAATTAAGTAGGTAAAAATATTTAATTTTGGAAGCTAAATAATTTACACCGGCTAAGAAGACGGTTAAAAGATAAAAGATAGAAGTCGGCTAAATATGTAATATGGTTGGTAAGGTTGGTAAAAAATTCAATTTTGGCGGCTAAAATTAGACGGCTAAATGAAAAAAAAATACGGTTAAGTGAAGCCATAGCCTACAAGCCGAGTTGGAGCCGGCTAAAAAGGAATATTTGGAGCCGGCTAAGTAAATAGACACGTATCCCGAAGCCGGCTAAGAGTCAAGGATTCCGGCTAAATAACCATATATGTAGGCTAAGTTTAGCCGCCTCTGGCACATGTCGAATTTTTATAGGCTAAAGGTGGATCGTGTCTATAAAGTGGCATCTAAGGCTTAGCCGGCTTCGCTGACGTGTCAGTTGTTTATTGATAAAAAATCAATAATTGAAGAGATGTAGACAAAAATAGGCATGTTTATTTTAGAAAATACTCGGTCAAAGTTGCCTATTTATATTAATTATATTATTTTTGTAATAACTATTATATTTAACTTTTTATTTGTTCCTTTTTAAATAACTATGAAATAATTTCTCTCTAATTCTCTCAAAAATACTTTTTCATCACTTCTAATTTCTCACAATTCGTCTATAAATATTAATATTAAACAACCACTTTTATTACCTTTCTATCTATTTTTTAATTAACTTATATAAAACATTACTATTATTCTGCAAATGGATGGGCGTTTTCTTTTGGATCTGATTGAGCTTTCTGTTAACGAAGAACAAAGTGAAAACAAGAAAGAAAAAAAAACTATGAGGAACCATTCGTTGGTCAATATTTTCTAAGTGAAGAAGAGACTCTTGTGTTTTTTTTAAATTATGCAAGAACAAATGGGTTTTCCGTTCGAAAATGGATGTTTGTGAACAAGAAAGGTAGGAAAAGGCGCGATTTATTTGTCATTATGAAGGAAGCCTAAAAAACTACACGAAAAAAATCAAGAAATAGAGGCTATGAAAGATGTGAATGCAACTCCTACATGCGTATAACATTGAGAAAAATTAACGAAACTTTTCCAGAAGAATGACAAGTCACTAGTTTATTGAGAAGCATAATAATGTTTTGTTGCCTACTCAAGAAGTTCGTTTTTTACCATCTTACCGTAATATTACATTAGAAGATGAGAAACGTATACTTTTATTAAAAGAAGGGGGCTTGCCTGTTAAACAATTTATGCGGGTGATGGAGCTTAAAAAAGAATATGAGACACGGAGAACTTTATTTTCTTAGAAAGGACGTTTATAACTTTTTTTTTTTTACCAAAAATCAAATACTACACTCAAAGAATGATGCAATGGAGCTCTTAGAGCACTATAAAAGTGCTAAAAACGAAAATCTTAATTTTCAATATGCATCTACACTAGATGACGAAATAGGCTAGAGCATATTTTTTGGTGTCATGCTCATTGTTTTGAACTTTACCAAAAAAAATTAAATGTGGTATTTGATACTACAAACAAGGTGAATTCATATAACCATTAGTTGTGTATTACATATATGCAATAGTGTGTATTGTGTACAAGAAATAGTGTTGTATTTGCATATGCTCAATAGTGTGTATTATATAATGCAATTGTGTTGTATTATATACAATATAACACTATTGTATATACGTAATACACATTATTGCACATATGCACTATATCATAGTTTTTTTTTCTTGGACAATATCAACTTATTAGGATGAAAGAAAAACATTTTAAAAAATATTTTTTTAAAATGTTAAAAATAATTCTTTATTAGTTCTCTAGTTTCCTCTTTAAGAGTAGTTCTCTCTAGATCTCACACATATCTCTATATATAATATATGAAAACAGGTTATGGCATTCCTTCAGGACACGTGTCAGCATCAGGTTTAGTTTGATATTGTATTCAAAATTTATGCAACCACGTCTCCCACTTTCTTTAACCGGGTTTTTTCCATTCTTACCATCATTATTCTTCCAAACCCTAACCTCATTTCTCCTAATCTACAACTGATTCTTCCTTTCTCTCTTCTCTACGATCCCTACAATTTGTTAGGGATCATCTAGATGAAACCAAGTTAGGGTTCATTAAGTGTCAATCCAGTCAACCCGAGTTAGGTTTTGAGAGTTGTAATTAGTTTTTTGAGTTTGATTTTCTGATTAATATAAACGGGGACTTGAAAATTCCCCGTTATGGGTGCAAATGAACTAAGCCGAGCCTGAGCTCGACTAAGCTCGAGCTCGGCTCGTTTAGTATTTATTATTTTTTTATTTATAACTATATATATATATATAGGGGAAGGTTAACGTACAAATGAAATTAACGTGCTAAACGTGAGAATCAAGTAGAGTAATTATATATACAAGTAGAGTAATTATGTAATTGTATCATAGAGTAATTATCATAGTGTAATTACATAAATACTATACTTGTATATATAATTACTCTACTTGATTCTCACGTTTAGTACGTTAATTTCATTTTTATTTGATACAACCCCTATATATATATATTTACACACACACACACACATATATATATATATACTAGTTTTGTCCCCCGTATTACGGGGGTTGTTTTATATTATTTGTTTCTAATATTTATTTATTTTTTGAATTTTTATTTTTTTACTGTATGAAAGTTAATAATATACTTATGGTTTGATGACAAATTATTTCACAAATAAATGAGATGTTATAATCCGGTTTAAAAGCTATATGGTTTTGATGAGATCCAAGACCTGTTTATTTTTTTACTATAAAATCGGTTTTTTTAATTATAAATAATATTTATGAAAGTTAATAATATACTTATGGTTTGATGAGACCCAAGTCCCGTTTATGTTTTTTTTACTATAAAATCGGTTTTTTTAATTATAAATAATATTTATGAAAGTTAATAATATACTTATGGTTTGATGAGACCCAAGACCCGTTTATTTTTTTTGTTATAAAATTGTTTTTTAAGTTAAATAATATATATATATTTTTAAAAATAAATAAGATATTAATTTTTATTATATCCTATTTTATAGGATTTTTACATCAATAATTTGGTGAGAATAATTTAATTTAATGAGATGTATAACCCGTTTAATGAATATCTGGGTTTGGTAAGACCCATACCCATGAATTCCGGTCAAATGCATGAGAAGCCTCCATTTAAAAATCAAGCAAATCTGGTGACTCCAAAAAGGGGGGAGCGACCACATCGCGACACGTAAGATTTTTATGTCTTCTTTTATATATATTATAGATATATCAATTATAATTTTATGTATAAAATAATATAAATGTGACATTCGTGACAAAACAAGCTACACCTTATTTGCTACGTAACGAGTAAACAGTTAACCGGTTATTTCGTATCGAGTAAACGATTAACCGACCGATACTGAGTATGCCCCAAATATATCTGGGTGCCATATACAAATTTTATTTACTTATTTTTAGTTATTTTTCATAACATTATATATATTAATTAATATTATTAAAAAATTATATAAATGACAAGCTCGTTTAGGCTCGCGAGCCGGCTCGAGCTTGATAAGTGAAGCTCGGGCTTGATTAAGCTCGGCTAGATCGAGCTTTTTAATGAGCTGATCTCGAGTAGCTCGGTTAATTTACACCCTTTTTCCCCGTTATGTGATTGTTAGATCCGTTACCTAAATACCACACATCTTGTTTCGGTTCGTACTCAGAATTTTTCGAAATTACCTTCTCCTTGTTTAAGAGCATCGTTTCTTGAATACCTATCGCCATGTATAAGTACGGATCAACTTCCTTTTTCTCTGCCACTTTAGGCTACTCAATTTTCTTTTTCTGATCAAGACAATGCGAAGTAACGTGTCTGATCACATTGATAGCACATAACTTTGAATAATCTCGACCCCCCCTCGCGTTTACAAAAATTTTGCGATCCACGGTTTTAACCAGATTGGTATTGACCGCGACCACCACCACGCCTTCTATACAAAACTTTACCTTGTGTCGGTGATATGATCCTATTATATTAATAAGTATATTATTATTATTAATTTTATTTAGTTTCCTTATTATAATCAAATTATGTTTCCTTATTGTTTATCTTTTTCTATATTTATGTCTTTGTTTTCCTATATATTGTAATCTCGTTTAAGAAAAAGAATAAGAAAAAATTATTATTTTGGGTGTATTTTCTCTTTCTCTCTTGTGTTCTTGGGAGATTGACGGTTACCTCGAAGAAACCGTATCAATTGGTACTTTCATCAAGCCTCAACCTCTATGGTTTTTGAAGAACTCTTGTGGTAGCATCCACAATTACCTCGTTTCACTGGATCAAATTCCGTCCTATGGATCTCTCAAGCTGAACTGTATTTTCTCTTTCACGCGATATATGGCGACGAGCGGTTTCCTTGTTGTCACACCCCAACCTATGGCGAAAATGTCAGGGCGCGAACCGATTGTTCACAACTCACAAGGTACTATCATGAAATTTCAAAGCGACGATATCTAATTAATTTATTTAAATTAACAAATTACATTTAAGTACATCAAATATAAAGAAATTACAAATTGGTATCAAATAATTCTTGTATAAATTTTATATCCTAAAAACCTTCTCAAAGTGATCTTCATCTTGATAAGCAATCCAACCTGCAAATGCGTACAAAATAGAAAATGTTTGTCAACACAAGGTTGAGTGAGAAAATCACCAGTTTTGACACTAACAATAATAATATAAGAAAACCGCAAAAATGTCATCTGTGGGTATAAACAATCAAATTATAGCATGTAAATATTGCAAACAAATAATGATATGTGGGTTAAACCATCGCCATGTGTATCGGGCATTGGTTACCATACTTGGGTAATTGAGTTGTCGGTGAAACTATTGTCATGGGATCAGAAGCCGGCCACTACGACATAATGTGATTATAATGATAAACCTCTCCAAATTCGATAAAATAAACAAATAAGCAAATAGCAAGTAATCATTCAATTGATACACAACACAATATTAACAATTTGTATTGATAATATAATGTAAAAAAATGAAGTTTGATATAAGGTACGCATAAGTCCCCAAAATATTGAAAATAAGTAAAATAGGGGAGTGATTACTCACCTGATTAGATGAACCAAATTACGAGTGACGATGATAGAATAGTAAACCTTTTCGGGAATTACCGTCAAGGATTCTTAATTAAATAATATTATATTAATTAATCATACATGATATAACACGAACAATGGATTAGAGATTCGATGTGATTTGAGGTATGCTTGGGATTGAGGTGTTATTGATTGAACGAACAATTTCTATCGTTATTATTATTGCGAAATCAATATTATTACTCAACATTTATTTATAAGATTATTAGCTTTAGTATTTATAAAATACCAGTAATATACAATTTATAAATAAAACATGAGATATAATACACTTATATAAATATTAAATAAATAATGCAAATATACTAATAAATATAGCTTGTAATATATTAAATAATTTAATACAACGTTAAAATATATAATTATCATATAATATATATCTTGGAATCTTTAACAAAAATCTAATGATATAAATATAGTTAATACGTTTAACCCAATTATCATACTTTTGTTTAAGAAATAATACATATATATATATATATACAAAAAAAACTTATAAAGGGATTATTTGTCAAGAAACGTAAACTTAATGGTGTCGGTTTAATAAAATAATGATTATTTGATATTTAATATTAATTACAATTAATTAATAAACCATTTAAAATAATTGAAACAACTTACAAAAATAAAATAACCAAAAACCGCGTCCAGAGGGGCTTGAACCTGCGCCGTGGCCGATTCACAGATTTAAACATACACACACACACCAACCACGCCCAACTGGCTAGTGTGTTAGTTGGTAATTATATGAAACTTAAAACTTAAATACATAACCCGCTTAAACCCCAAATTTACATAAGAACCCTAGAATTACAATTGCTCAATCTGCTTGTTTTTCGTTTAATTAACCTTAGGGTTAACGTTGTATGGATTAAAACGAGTATGTTACAAGATTTAATTACCAGTTACATGTATGAATTGATGGTGAACGATGAGGATGAAGTTTGCGGCCAACAAGGTATCACGAACAGGTCACGGATCTGCAGGTATGCTGAAATTTCATGAGGGTTTATGGTCCCTGGGTTGAGAGGGTGGTGCAGGAGCGTCTAGTTAGATTCTAATCAACTATTAAAGGTATAATGATATTATGATGTATGACGGTTTGGTTAAGAACTTAATTCGTATCCCATTGATCTTGTTTTCCAAATTCGTTGTGTCGGTAAGGTTCGTAATACATGTAATAACAATCTTGCGATATCAATTCCAATGTTATAACGAGAATTAAGGATCAAGAAAACCATCGGGTTGCGGGTTGCGGGTCAAATACGGATCCAGATAATGGATTTTGGTTCTGGATTAATAATATAATAAAAGGTTTAGGCAGATTTGTAATTTAGTCCCTAAAGTTCCAAGATGGAAACAAAAGAGTTAAAACTAAGGTTTAGGGGGAAAACGTATATATCTCAAAGTTATATTTGAAAATTAATTAAATATAATAATAAAATAATATTAGCTCGATAAATGCGATGTGATGTTGATTAAAATTGCCCGAAAACGATAACGGGTCAAGTATTGGTATATAATATAACATATGAAAACCCGAGTTGTTACACCCGTGTCATTGAATCCTTCGATAATAAACCATTATGGTGGTTCAATGGTTGGCTTCGGAGTTCAGACTTCCTCACTTAGGATGCTTTCACTACAACAATGCTTACTCAATTCCACGCTAGTTCCGTTAATGCAATTGCCAAGTCTGATCATGAAACCATCGTTAATTAGGAAGTTACTCAAGGATTGGGAGATGTGACCTTAGGTGGGCATGCAACTGGTAAATATAAGCAACACAATGGTAATTTGATTGGCCATCCCATAATAATCAGCGTCAGAAGGACGATGGAACCTTCTAGATTCTAGAGATTGTTGGGAGTAAGATGCACCCCCACCACCTGATTGATGCAGTGGTGAGGAATGCGAGAAATGTGGTGGAGAATGCGGAGGATAATGTGGAGAGTTATGTGGGGAATCCTTTGTCTCTGGACCCTCAACGTCTTGCATCGGGTCCTTCCCCTTAGAACCATGAATGTCATCTGAAATAATAATCGTCTGCGAGGGAGATAGAGGGTCTTGGATTGTTACACCTTGGTCAGGTGCAGCTGTTGTTTCTGCGGATGATAAAGAATATGTCAAAATTCAAGGATATAAAAGAAATAATTGTTTTAAGTTGTATGAAAACAATAGCTTACTTGGAGGGGATCGCATGGCCATTTCTTTGACCCGGTCTTCAAGACTGATTTTCTTCTTTTTAGGGCCCGTTGCCCGCTTCTTCTTTGCCAGTTCTTCTTCGAAATCGGCTTGACTTCCTTCCGACTCGCCAGATTTCGAGGAACAAGGTTTCCTCTTGCGTTCAAGATCTGCTCAAGCATGCATAACAACCGACGTTTCAGGAGAATCATCAAGAAAATGCTCTTCGAGGGGTGATGATTCGTCGCTTGAAGACAGTAACACGATTACCCCATCCGAAGTTAAGGCATTCAAAGGCCGAGGTTTTAAAGAAAATGCACCTAGGTGAAAGACTGCCTCTGACACCACAGATTCAGGCTGCAAGTATTTTGGGAACAAAAAATTGTCCTCATTTTGTCCAAGATTGGGAGATGGTTGGATCATGCGAGCGATTTTGCATACGCCCCACTGTTTTATAAAAAAGTGCGTTCAGAACTGACCCCTCACCTACGAAGACCGCGTAAACAAACACTCAGAATATGGTTCAAAAACGAAGGTTACAAAACAACGGTAAATAAATACTTACTTTCATCCGTGTTTTGGAAGAAAGGCTCAAACTCAGGATATGGCCATATGCGGCTCATACCAGCCCAAACAAGGGCACCCTCATAAATTTCACGCATTGGGGTCGGGGTCTTGACCAAAGTATTGTACCATGCCTGCCCTTCGCGATGCACAAGCTGCAGATATGGAAACTTCTCATTCAGAGGACGATGTACCATGGTTATTGGAATCACTTTCTTTGAAATCCAAAAGAATTTTGTTCTCCACTCATACGCACTGCAAGGAGACTCAATGCTAACAACTCCCTTCGAGGTAGTAGAGCAGTTGAACCAACTTACTTGCACATTCATCTTGTAAAAACGGAAAATTTGTCCACAGTGGGCACTATATTATTGGCCTTACAAACGAATTCGGAATGTCGAATCCGCATAAGGCCAAACGGGTGGAGTTGGGATAAATGGATCCCATGACCAATAAAAACGTTACCCAGGAACTTGGTTATTAGAAACCCAAGATTCCCAATCGTAAAATACTCCGCATACAAGGCCATCTTGCCTGTCGGAGTCTTATTAGCAGTAGATCTGGCAGCAGGGTATTCTGGACCCCACTCCGGCGCTATACCATATGTAGATATGAGTTTCTCAAACTCAGATCGTTTCCAGTTAATCTCAATGGATTCTACGGTTGGTGAGGTTGAAGCCTTGTTTTCACCGGCCATTATTTCGGGAGATAATGGAAAACACCGAGCAATGATGACTATCAAAGGTAACGAACAAAGATATGGTGGATAACACTCCGGAAATTGAGAGAAATAATGGAGAAGATGAAGAAACAAAGGTGATAAAAGATTCAAAAAGAACCCAAGAGACCTATTTATACCCATCGCAGTTAATGCGATGTGAAGGTTACAGTGGAGAGAGAAAATGAAGGGTCCAGTAAGCGAAAAAAGAGATATAGTAGGGTACAGTTGACAACCGGCAGACGTCACATCAGCATACGGCGCCTGCAGGCTTGTCACATCGTCCTAGTCTATGTTTATCTTCAGAAATAAATATCTCCACAAAGCACGCGCAGAAAGTTCAAAATCCCCATAAAATATCTTAAGTCCAAAATTTCACCCGCATAAAACTTCACGCGGAAGAAAAAATGGACTGGGGTGGATTATAGAGGCAGGGTATTGAAAAGATTCAAATACCGATGAAAGGATAGTTGCGGGTCATCTAGGACTTCCTCAGAAAGAAACCTAAGGAAGACTCCAGAGGCTATCTGCAGGTTGACCATGACTTCCTCAAGAGTCATCCGCAGGGTGTTCCCTTCATACGCGAAGATGACTAAAGAGTGACGTCAGCAAATCAGTTGTAACCAACTTCCTTCTAGAAGATTTATGTGAAGATCCTTTCTTGGGAAGCATGTGAGGTAACAACCAATCAGGAAAGGATAACTGGCAAGGTTGTTATAACCGTGCACATGGCCAGTTTTCCCGTCCTATCGTATGCGGACACATATCCAGTTTGTTACAAAGAACATCTTCTAGAAAGAGATAGATGTACCAATAATATTCCCCATAACCACCGGCTATAAATACAATCTCCATCATCATGAGGTATTCATTCACACTTCACATATTACATCCATTACTTAAATACTTTCTCTCTAAGAACGATACTTATTCTCACGCTGGATAGTGTCTTCCCCCTACTCTTGTCCTTCCCGTAACGAGCTCACAGTGTTCTATTTTGTTGGTTTTCGTAACCGGATTTGTTGAGCTAAGCTTTTACTGTTGTGTTATTCGTTATCTGATCCATATCCTATGGAACCATCGGTCTAGCCTATCCAGGTTTAGATCCGTGCTTCTTCACTTAATAAGATGATAACTTAGAATTTAGATACAACTAATAGCCTCATGACTTGATAACCACCGCAACTAATAGTGACAACACTCACGACTTGTTCCTTAGTTGGAATTCAAAAGACACATTGAAAAACAATCCAAGATTAATCACAATTTTTCATGTCTCCCAATTATAATATGAATACAAATATTACTCCAATCAAGACAAAATACAAAAATAGAGACGATGAAATCACTAAACATCCATATATTATCATTTAGAAACATCTCGCTATACCATAATGAATTTCCATCAGGATCATAACTACTGTTGTGAAACAAGCCTAATAGTCAAACATATGAGAAAGAGATGTAGGGAGAAAGATGAAGATTTCATTAATATGGTATAAAATACATGAGATACAATGAGATATTTATATAGGAAAAGATAACTTGGAGAAAAAGCTTAATCTATATTAGGTATTGATAACCACAATATACGTACTCCCTCTTGGTTATCAACTTAATACGCTTGACGATGCTGCCTCGTTAAAAACCTTGCTAGGAAAACCCAGTGGGACAAAACCATAGCTAAGGGAAAAAGAGTGCAGCGCGTATTGTCTCCCCCTGATTTATATATATGTTAAAATGGTAAATATCGATCTTCTGTGAAAGCTTCAAAAATTTTGTACTCAATTGTTTGTGTATTCGTCCCTTCACATGCGAATCGTTTAGTTGAACAATGTTGCATGATCTTCACGTGAAAACTTCTATTGTATCATCTCGTAACCATATACAATTGTATCATACCCTGTTGTGTTTCTCTGCATCGACAAGACTAACAAAACTTGTTTTTATGGGTTAGTGAAATATAAACGCATATCTTTTATACCTGAAATATATGTTTAACCAATTCCAATGTCTCCTAGCTGGACAAATGCCGAAAAATATAAATAAAGAAAATAATAATCATATATAGTTAACAATATGATATAATGCACATATGCATTTAATCATGGTATTTTCGAACCAATAATATTTCATATTCAGTATTCAGATAGGAAATGATATAAAGTGCATTGTTAGACATCCTTTAACATACTCAAAGAATGAATCTTGTTTTTGGTAAAATGTCTCAACATCTTTTAGATGTACTTTGATGGATTGATAAACATATAATTACATATATACTCAAACTATACGTCGAGTAATAATCACTTGTCAAGGTCGTTCAAAAAGAATTTTCTCTTTAAAAGCTCATGAGTTTCTCTTGATGATGCGTACATAATCACTGTATGATTATAATGAACTTTTAATAGTGAAAGTTTGATAAAAGTGTGGCTAATTATATCCACTTATCTCCCTCTTTATCAAAATATCTCTTAATTTGTGCCAAGCTCAATCCGAATAATTTAATCCGTATGTAATAAGCATAAATCCATGCATTTACTAATCTATCATGGACTTCTTTTCAAGTTGACAAATTATGCATACGCATTCACTTTTCCAGGATTTTTTGCTGGATAAACTTGCTCATTAACACATCATTTTGTATCACATATCAAAAATCCATATTGTATAATTTATTTGTTTATTGAGATATTGTACTCATCATGTACATTCTCTTCTATGTTTATGCAAAACAATTTATGAAACATGGACCTTTGTTCTTGTGATAATTGCCTTTGCAACTAATTATAGACGTTGAGTAAGCGTCCATAGCAAAACAATTTATGAAATAACATACTCTGTTATGAAGTTCAACACTTATTTCAATGATCATTATTAACTTGGGAATCAAATTCATTATTTAAATGAATATAATATACCAATCTGGAATAATATGCTTGCTATCTTATTAGCTAAGCCATAGATCATGCAAACATGAAGTTGCGATCTTGATAGCCATTTAGACGATGCGTCAATTTTCAAAACACTAAATGGTATCATGTTAGGATATGCGTATCCTTTTCTTTATTCCATAACATCTAGGGATTCACACCCTTCTTCAGTTGGTAAATAAATGGTTTCCCTTGAGAGCAATATTACATGTATAATTATTATGAAGAATCTTTTGGTTCCTCAATAAAATTCACATCATTGACTCGGTGTGGTCTAACCGGTCATGTCATTAGATAATCATGATCTGTAAACTTCAGCTATATGATCATATATATATATTATGTTTCCTTAATACAAAATGGTAACATACGAGAGAACAATGTATATAATTATCATGTTACATAACTTTTATATATTCATACTTTTGGTCTCATATGTGATCGATCCTTATACCCCTTCTTGTGGTCGATCTCATTATTTACATGAATACTATTAATTCTAATGGTCGATATCAATACCATCAATATAATTTTTCTCAACTATGTCCATGATCAAAACGATCAATAGATAGTCACATTCACTTCATGAAATGGAGTAAAACCAGACAATTTCATGGTTTTTATTATTTTCTCATACATATGTATATGAAGTTACCACAAACCTCTTATACTCTTTTAATAATATTGCTACTTCAAGAGTATATTTGAGACGTGTCAAATGAAAAATTGTCCCCGTTTATACCACATGACTAATCTCCTGGTCACATAATAATTGAGAAGTAGGTAATGACAAATTCATGTATGATTTGTCGGTTCTAATTGTCATAACCTTAATTGATAATGAGATATGGGGTATGGCACTTCGAGTGTCATATAACACGTACTTATACTCTTTCATGAGAGTAGTGTCAATAAGAAACAACTTTGATTAAGTTGTTATGATACCATCTATAAATATATATAATAGCATACAAATTATATATAAAGGCATAACATTATAACATGTTATCACAGGGCCGGCCATAGGGGAGGGCGGGAGGGCTCAGGTCCCAGGCCCATCTCTTAAAGAGGCCCCATGGTTTTTCTAAAAATAAAATATGTATATGTATATATGGCTCATAAGCATCGGTTATTGACTACCTAAGACAAGAGAGAACGAAATTTTGATTTTTTGGGGATTTTTTCCGGGGAGGATAAGGACTTTAGAGGCGGCGGTGGAGTGGTTCCTGGAGATACGAAGAAGACAACATGAAACTAAAGTACAACTTGTATTTTAATATGTTATTTGACTTATGGGAATTACGTAGCATCAATTTACTTTATTAATTAAGGAGAGGCAAATTTGTAATTTATTTAATTTCCTTTTTTAGTCAATAAAATTTAATCAGACCTTTTTTTACCGTTTTACTTAACTTTTTATTTAATGTTCAAAAATTTGCTTTTAACTATTTATTTGTATTTATTTATCCCTCATTTAATTTATGTTATATACGTATATTCTAAAATTAATTTTATAAAAAAAACTAGAATATTATTTAATTATATCCATTAAATACCAACTAAAGTAATATTATATGAAGGCAACAAGTGTTCTCACATATAAGGCGCCTATGGTTAAAAAAGTAGTCGGTATACATTTGAGACTTAAAAAACAAAGTTTTATTCGAATCCCTCAGTTAACATTTCTTGGTAACATCATTGCAACAAAGAGCGGATGATGAAGAAATGATAAGAGACTACCCTAATTGCTCCTTACTCGCACAAAACTATGCATCATCGTAATCTCCGAATACCGACCACGTGCGTTCCATCACTGAAGAAGCGAATATTCGTTCTCTCTCGTCTTATGTATTTTTTTGCATTAAAGTGTTAATAAATTATATTGATGTTTAATGACTTTAGTTAGATAAAAACATAAAAATAGAAGAAAAGTTAAGAAATGCACAAATCGTTTAAGTAATATAGTTAGATCAATTTGCTAAAAACAAATTTTTTGGTTTGTTTATTTTATAAGTGTTTGAGTTGGTATTTTAGGGCCTTTTATTTTTCATGTCCCAAGCCTCAGATATTTTATATTTTCGGAGACGACCCTGTGTCATCATATAAACGAGTTATATTAAACATTTATGAAATAACATTTTTCATCACTTATAATCAAATATACAGGTATACTCTACGTATTAACCTATCACAATATAACCATCACAAATATATCTTTTATAAAATTACTTTTCACTCTTAATATTATATGATTATTTTTAAATAATCTTCGTACACATATCAAACACAAATAAAATCAAAAATAATTGAATCATGTAAAAAGAATAATTCATACATTGAGATCATCGTCATGTGATTTTCAATGTTAAGACTTTTCAATTTTCTTAACATATTACATATGTCATTTATTTTAGTAGACTGCACTTAGTTTATCCTAAAGTATGGGAAAATTTGAAGGACGAAAATCTCTTACTGTTTAAGGATAAACTAATACTGCAGACAAGGCTAGACTAAATGGGGACTCAACTCATATATGGGAAGATATGGCGACAAAGATCATTCAAATAGCAAAGGAGACTCTTGGGGTCACAATAGGAAAGACAGGTGGGCATAAGGAGTCTTGGTGGTGGAATGATGTCGTACAAGACAAGGTAAGGGACAAACAAGGATGCTTTAGGGAGCTTATGAGGTGCACGAATGAGGAGAAGCGAGTGGAATTGAGGGAGATCTACAAAACGGCCAAGAGGGAGGCGAAGAAGGCAGTGGCGGAAGCAAAGAATGCAACTTATAAACGGATGTATGAACGTTTAGAAACAAAAGAAGGGGAACATGCTATGTTTAAGATTGCCAAAGCCAGGGAGCGTAGAAGGCAAGATCTAGGGCCTGTGAAGTTCATAAAGGGTACAGATGGGCATGTATTGGTCAAGGAGTAGGACATCAAGCTAAGATGGCAAACGTACTTCCACAATCTTTTTAACAATGGGAGAGCTTACCAAGAAGAACATGACAACACAACCGTCCAACGACAAAAACCGAATAACTGCTACTGCCGACGGATCACTCGAGAAGAGGTGCAGACTGCACTTAGGAGGATGAGAAGGGCTAAGACAGTTGGCCCAGACTTCATACCCATCGAGGTGTGGAAGTGTCTGGGTGAGGAAGGAGTCATGTGGTTAACTACTCTGTTCAACATTATCCTCAAATATGGTAAGATGCCAGACCAGTGGAAGAGCAGCGTTGTTGTTCCTATCTATAAGAAAAAAGGAGACGCCCAATGTTGTGGTGACTATCGAGGAATCAAACTTCTAAGCCATACTATGAAGCTATGGGAAAGAGTGATTGAGGTTAGACTTAGACGGGAAACTCAGGTTACGGTGAACCAATTTGGCTTCATTCCGGGGCGTTCCACCACAGAGGCAATACACCTTTTAAGAAGATCGATGGAAAAGTTTAGGGAGAAGAAGCGTGACCTGCATATGGTGTTTATTGACCTAGAAAAGGCCTATGACAGTGTGACAATCGTCAATTTCAGGTTAACTCCGTTAACTCAACTCCGTCAATTCAAACTTAAAGATCACTGAATCTATAACGCACACTTCATTACATTTAAACTAGGGTTTAAATGACGCTTAACACTTACTACATGTGTAGTCTTTCGGGAATTTGCACCGAAACGCAAACGAGTTGACGCAAACGATTGGTAAATAAACGAAAAACGTCAAAACAGTAATTATGTAATAATTATATGTTAGACTTATGTGTTATGTGATAACATGGTTATAAACGTTAACTCAAGATGTAAACTAGTTATTTAAGTTAGAAAAACAACAATTGAAAGTGGAGGGACTTGAGTGTAACTTATTATTATTATAAATAATACTAATAACTAAACCCTAACTTATTTTCTTTCCCCCACAAGTCCTGATCGGAACCCCAAACCCCTCTCCCCTTGGCTGCCGTCGACTATATACACACATACAACCACCAATTTCAAGTTTTGATCGAAGATTAAGGTGCTAGGAAGGTATAATCGACTATCCTATGCATCCTTTATACTTGATTTTGATGTTTGTTGGGTCAATTGAAAACCCTAAGGGGCCAATTCTTATATATATGTGTGTTCATATGATTTTGTTTGATTTGATGATGTATTGATGATGATTTGATAACTAGAATTGATATTGTTACATGTTAATTGTTGTGTCTTTGATTTGAGTTCAAACAAAAACCCTAATCATGTATGTAATGTGTAATTGATGTGCATGGATGGTGTTTATGGAGTCTAGAGTGTTAAATGAATGCATGATAGTTAATAGATAGTTAATATGTTGAGATTGGATGCAAACAGTTTCTGGACAGAATGTGTTATTGATGTTTAAGTGACTGTAACGAAGTGTAAATGTGAAAATTGGTTGAGATTATTGATACTACAGTAAACTAGGTTGAGTCTAGTTTCTAAAGAATATAAACTTGTAATTTTTGGACAAGTAGAAGTTAACTTTTATGATTTTACAAAAACGTTGTGCAAAGCTGAGCTGTTAGACCTGCTGTTAGGTTGTGTTGTAAATGTTATATCTCATGAACTACAGACCAATTTGGTTGGTTCCACTTCTGGAAGTTGACTCATTGAGTTAGGAACCTAACCCAAGTGGTCTTGCATTTATTGGATTTTTCGTTTAACGGGAATTTCAAATAACATTCTGTTGCGCATGAATTTGACTGTTATGAGTTTGCTGTAATGATTTGATGATTGTGAGACAACTATGTGGAATAAAAATATAATAAAATATGTTCTGGAAACCTAAGACATATGTGCTTCTGTGATGATTTTTGGTAAATTAATTGAGATGCTATGATCGGTGGAATAGTACAATCGTTCAAGTAGAATTTATGTCTCGGTGAAACTAGCTGCTGAATTGTGTGAAATTGCATGAAACATGATACTTGCTATATAATTGTTATGTTTTGACCAAAATACCCTTGCGGGGAATAATTGCTAATTGATTGTCATGATTTGACCAAATTGCCCTCATGGGGAATAATGGCTAGTTAATTGTTATTTGTTGACCAAAATGCCCTTACGGGGGGTAATTGCTAGTGATGTACTTTATGAATACATGACACGTATATAATTGCTTACACATGTAACGTATCACAAATATACTTGTTAAAGTCACACACGATTCACAAACGAAACACGAAACATGTTGTGTGCATAGGTATTATGTGCCGGGTCTAGAGACTCGATAATATTCCGACACTTAGAAAAATCTCCTTGTTGTTTTAGAACGCTAGAGAAAGTTTTTCGGTGACGCGCATCTTGGTGAATTATTTTGGGAATACTTCGCAAACAGTGAGTTTCACTTTCCCCTTTTAAACTTTTTAAACGCTTTTCACTTGGGGGAGATAACATACTCCGAAAACGCATTTAAGATTTTGTTAATATAGATTATATATCACTTGTAGAGACTAAGTGGCAAACGCGTTAACTAAAGTCCTTCATTCACATCGAACCGGTTAATATTTGGATAATAGCGAGTCACTGTTGAGTAGTACTACTGGGTTTGCAAACCCCACCCAACGCTAAACTCGACTGGAGGTCGAGCGGGTGTAATCTTGGCTAAACACATACCATGGTCTGGATGACCTGGTGGCAAGGCAAATGATAAACAGTCAGCTTCGGTATCGAACACTTAGTGATACTTGTTTTATAGGATAGCTACCTATAGATATATAATTGACATAACACTATCTGGTAACGCAAAACGCTGTAACGCAAAACGCTTAACGCAAAACGCTGAACGCAAACGCTAAACGCTTTATTTTATATAAACTTGTGAACTCACCAACCTTGTGTTGACACTTTTAGTATGTTATTCTCAAGTAGCCGAGGCGGGCGCGCGGTTTTGGAACATGCATTGCTTGAAACATTTTTATTTATGCAAACTTATTTTAAACTGTTATCATTGGGTTTTCAAGTCGTCCTGCGTGACGCAACATTGGTTTCTATGGTTTTATGCTTCCGCATTTAATTACTCGTAAACGTTTTCATGGTTTTGAAACTTTGTTTTATGGTTTGATTATAACTAATGATTCCGGTCCTGTTAGTTCACACCCTCTGACGGTAAAACTCTGTTAGTGGATTTTGAGGGTGTGACAGATTGGTATCAAAGCCATTGGTTATAGCGAACTAGAAGCTGCATGCATACTAGACTATAACCGCGACGACTCATTAGTTATAATGATACGCACTGCATAGATTTGTGTAGTCTTTGTTATCTTATCTCTTTACCTCTTTCACTCATACGCGCGCATACACGGCTTACCTGTAAGGATGTCGACGCCATCGTTATCATCATCCGACCCGATGTCTCACGCCCCTGGAAAGGAACCGCATCTTCCTAACTCATCGCCACCTCGGGTAGTCCCGGAACTCGAAGCTCCCGCACCGAAGAGGTACCGCCTATCCGGAGGCATATACGAAAACGACGTTAGCTGGGATTGGTATCCTAACATGATCAGACGTATGGTCTATCGCGAACAAGTTCCCCCATTACCTCACCCGAACCACCCTGCTTACCCCAACACCCTACCACCCATAACCGAACCTGTAGAGCGAGTTCTCGCAGCTGTTGTTTCATGCTTGGAGCGTGACGTGGGTTACATGCGCTATACGAGAGCGAACGTTTCCGGACTGTTGAAGGACGGAACTGAGACTAAGGAGGAGATTGCCCGCATGGCAGCGGCAATGAAGGAAATGCAAGAGGCTAGTGATCAACAGATGAAGATTATGAGAAAGATGCAAGCCGAGATGATAGACTTGAAAGAGCAACTCCAAGTAGCAAGGACCCGAACCGAGATAGCTTTAGAGCGTTGCGATGTCTTACAAATGCAACTTGCTTAGAACGCAGCAGAACCTGAAAAAGATCCCGAAGAGGAGCCTGAGGAGGATCCCGAGGAGGAACCCGAAGAAGAACCAGCTGAGGAGGACGCACACTCAGAGGTGTCCTCAGATGATGACATCTAGTGATGATAACACCTAGATGGCTGGAAGAAACGCTGGACACGGACGTGGTAGCATCAATTTGACTGCAGCAGAACTCCAAACTCTGCTGAACGACCATGCGGCGGCCGCTTTAGCCGCACATGTTCAGAACCAAGCTGGAGGTCCAAGTGGAACGTGTACCTTCAAGAATTACCTTGACTGCAAGCCCAGTACGTTTAAGGGCACTGAGGGAGCTATAGGCTTCCTGCGTTGGGCTGAGAAGGCCGAGTCGGCATTTGAGATGTGTAATTGTCCCCCTGCCAGTAGGGTCAAATTTGCTGCTAGAACACTTGAAGATTCTGCTCTCACTTGGTGGAATTCGAACGTACAGATTCTTGGATTGGAGCTGGCTAACACGATGAACTGAGAGGAGTTCAAGAACATGATGCGAGAAGAGTACAGTCATAAGGAGGAGATTGCAAAGTTGGAATCCGAGTTTTGGTCGCTGAAGATGGTGGGTTCAGAAATCGAAGCCTACACCGCCCGTTCTCACGAGTTAGCTGTGATGTGTCCACGGATGGTAGACCCGCCGAGTAAGAGGATTGAAATGTATATTGATGGGTTGGCACCGCAAATTCAGGGCATGGTGACGTCTTCCAGACCAGCCACGATTCAACAAGCGATTCGTTTGGCTCACAAACTGACGGATCAAGCTGTGACCCAAGGTGCGTTGCCACCTAGGGGTTCAACCACTAAAGCCCGTGACAACCCGAGTACCGACAACAGCAACAGCAACCCGAGCAGCGGAAATAGAAAGTTTGACAACACCAGATCCTCATCCTCGAACCCCCCACAGCAACAACAATACCGTAAGCCCGAACTCACTCGGGGCTTCAACAATCAGGGTCACAATAACAATAACAACGGTGGCGGGCAGGGTTCGAGCGGATATGCTGGGAAATATCCGAAGTGCAATAGGTGCAACTATCATCATGCTGGGCCGCGTGACCGTGTCAAGTGTCTGAGATGCGGAAAGATGGGTCACCAGGCAAAGGATTGTAGAGGAGACCTGGCGACAAAGGGTGCTCCTAAACCACCTATGACGACGAAGGGATGTTTCGAATGTGGGCAGGAAGGCCATTTCAGGAAAGATTGTCCCAAGCTGAAACAGAACGACAACAATGGAGGTAATGGAAGTGGCAGTAGTGGTGGAAGCAATGGCAAAGGAAGAGCTTTTGTAATTGGGTCGGGTCAAGCCCGCAATGATCCGTACGTGGTGACTGGTAAGTTCCCTGTGAACGATTGTTTTGCTTCTGTATTGTTTGACACTGGAGCTGATAGGAGTTTTGTGTCGAAAGCCTTTAGCCAACTGTTAGACTTAACTCCAACTCCGTTAGATGCTAAGTTTCCTGTTGAATTAGCTGACGGTAAGACTATAGTAACGACTCATGTACTTGAGGGATGTAAGTTAAAACTGTCAGGTCATGTCTTTGATATCGACCTTATTCCTTTTACGCTTAGTAGTTTCGATGTCGTGGTCGGCATGGACTGGTTATCCGAGAACCGAGCGGAGATTATATGTCACGACAAGATAGTCCACATTACTACCCCTTCCGGCGAGATCATTTCGATCCGAGGCGAGAGAAGCGGCATGACCACCAGCGTCATCACCCTTATGAAGGCGCAGAAGTACCTACGAAAGGGTCATCCGACAATTTTGGTGCAGATTGTTGAGAAACCCGCAGAGGAGAAGAGAATTGAAGATATACCTGTTGTGCGAGATTTTCCGGAAGTTTTCCCGGAGGATTTGCCCGGACTCCCTCCTATACGACAAGTCGAATTCCAAATCGAGTTGACACCCGGTGCAGCACCCATAGCACGAGCCTCGTATCGGCTCGCACCGGCGGAGCTTCAGGAACTGTCCACTCAGTTGCAAGATTTGTTGGATAAGGGTTTTATCCGACCTAGCTCATCGCCATGGGGAGCCCCTGTCTTATTTGTCAGAAAGAAGGACGGGACTTTCCGAATGTGTATCGACTACCGGGAGTTGAACAAGGTGACGGTCAAGAACCGTTATCCTTTACCCCGAATTGATGATTTGTTTGACCAGCTCCAAGGATCGAGTTACTACTCGAAGATCGATCTGCGGTCTGGTTACCATCAACTAATGTCTCAAAGACGGCTTTCAGAACACGGTATGGTCACTACGAGTTTTCGGTTATGCCTTTTGGCCTAACCAACGCACCAGCCGTATTTATGGATCTCATGAATCGAGTATGCAAGGCGTACCTCGACAAGTTTGTGATTGTTTTCATTGATGATATTCTCGTCTACTCCAAGAACGAAGCTGACCATGAAGAACACTTAAGGGTAATTCTGGAATTATTAAAGAATGAGCAACTGTACGCTAAGCTCTCGAAATGCGAATTTTGGCTTCGCGAGGTTCACTTCTTAGGACATGTGATTAACGAGAACGGTATCCATGTCGATCTCGGCAAGGTAGAAGCCATCAAAAACTGGGAAGCACCTAAGACTCCGACTGAGGTGCGGCAATTCCTAGGACTGGCCGGCTACTACCGACGTTTCATCGAGGGATTTTCAAAGATTTCTCAACCCCTCACCGCTTTGACTCACAAAGACACTAAGTACAATTGGGGTGACGCGCAAGAATCCGCTTTTCAACTGTTGAAAACTAAACTCTGCAGCGCCCCTATTCTAGTCCTCCCCGAGGGAACGGAAAATTTTGAGGTACACTGTGACGCATCAATACAAGGTCTCGGTTGTGTGCTGATGCAACTCGAGAAGGTTATAGCTTACGCCTCTCGACAACTACGGGTTCACGAGAAGAACTACACGACCCACGATTTGGAACTCGGAGCTGTGGTGTTTGCCCTTAAGATATGGAGGCATTACTTGTACGGTACCAAGTTTACCATTTACACCGACCACAAGAGTCTCCAACATATCTACGATCAGAAGGAGCCGAACATGCGACAGCGTCGTTGGGTCGAGCTGCTTAAGGATTATGATTGTGCCATCAAGTACCACCCTGGCAAGGCCAATGTAGTGGCCGACGCCCTCAGCAGAAAAGAAACAGATAAACCCAGACGAGTGCGAGCATTGCAACTCACGATTCATGCAAACTTACCCGACCAGATTCGCGAGGCGCAACACGAAGCTCTGAAAGATGATAATCTTCCATCGGAACTCATGCGGGGCATGAACAAGCAACTTGAAACCAGATCGGACGGGGTCCGATATTTTGAGAACCGGATTTGGGTTCCACGGTTCGGAGAGTTGAGAACTCTGGTGATGGACGAAGCACACAAGTCCCGATATTCTATCCACCCTGGCTCAGATAAAATGTATCATGATTTAAAGACACTTTACTGGTGGCCGAACATGAAAGCCGACATTGCCACCTACGTGAGCAAATGCTTGACTTGTGCCAGAGTCAAAATAGAATACCAGAAACCATCTGGTCTACTGCAACAACCGGAACTTCCAATGTGGAAATGGGAACACATTTCAATGGACTTCATCACTGGTTTACCTAAGACACCGACGGGATGCGATACCATCTGGGTGATCGTTGACCGGTTGACTAAGTCGGCACACTTCTTAGCGATTAAGGAATCGGACAAAATGGAAAGATTGACTCGCGTCTACATGAAGGAAGTAGTGTCTAGACACGGAGTGCCTGTCTCAATCATTTCTGATCGAGATTCTCGTTTCACTTCGCACTTTTGGAAGTCCCTGCAAAGCGCACTAGGCACCCGTCTTGATATGAGCACAGCATACCATCCTCAGACGGATGGGCAAAGTGAACGAACTATTCAGACCCTGGAGGATATGTTGCGTGCATGCGTTTGAAGCGCTGTACGGACGGAAGTGTCGATCACCACTCTGCTGGGCAGAGGTGGGTGACAGCCAAATCACTGGTCCAGAACTGGTACTCGAAACTTCGGAAAAGATTGTTCAAATCCGAAATCGCATGGCAGCAGCACGAGATCGCCAAACGAGTTACGCCGACAAGCGCCGAAAACCTCTCGAATTTCAAGTGAATGACCAAGTGTTACTCAAAGTCTCACCTTGGAAAGGTGTGGTTCGCTTTGGGAAGCGAAACAAACTCAACCCACGATACGTTGGTCCTTACCGGATAACTGAGCGCATTGGTCCGGTGGCGTACCGACTGGACCGACCAACGGAACTCAGTGGCGTACACAATGTATTCCACGTGTCTAATTTGAAGAAATGCCTATCTGATGAAACCCAAGTAGTCCCTTTGGAGGAACTGCAAGTTGATGAACAGTTACGTTTCATTGAGGAACCAGTCGAGGTTTTGGATTGGGAAACCAAAACGCTCAAGCACAGCAAAATTCCAATCGTTAAGGTTCGTTGGAACTCGAGACGTGGACCGGAGTTCACGTGGGAACGCGAGGATCAAATGATGAAAAAGTATCCTCACCTTTTTGAAGGGTTGACTAAACACCGAAAACCGCGAAACCCGGCAAACCGTCAGAAATCACCGGAGGTATGAATTAAATTTCGGGACGAAATTTCTTTCTACTAGGGGATGATATGACAAACTGAAATTTTTCTTACTTTTTCAGACACTCATCACGACTTGACTCTAATTTTCGGGACGAAAATTCTTTAACATGGGAATGATGTGACAATCGTCAATTTCAGGTTAACTCCGTTAACTCAACTCCGTCAATTCAAACTTAAAGATCACTGAATCTATAACGCACACTTCATTACATTTAAACTAGGGTTTAAATGACGCCTAACACTTACTACATGTGTAGTCTTTCGGGAATTTGCACCGAAACGCAAACGAGTTGACGCAAACGATTGGTGAATAAACGAAAAACGTCAAAACAGTAATTATGTGATAATTATATGTTAGACGTATGTGTTATGTGATAACATGGTTATAAACGTTAACTCAAGATGTAAACTAGTTATTTAAGTTAGAAAAACAACAATTGAAAGTGGAGGGACTTGAGTGTAACTTATTATTATTATAAATAATACTAATAACTAAACCCTAACTTATTTTCTTTCCCCCACAAGTCCTGATCGGAACCCCAAACCCCTCTCCCCTTGGCTGCCGTCGACTATATACACACATACAACCACCAATTTCAAGTTTTGATCGAAGATTAAGGTGCTAGGAAGGTATAATCGACTATCCTATGCATCATTTATACTTGATTTTGATGTTTGTTGGGTCAATTGAAAACCCTAAGGGGCCGATTCTTATATATATGTGTGTTCATATGATTTTGTTTGATTTGATGATGTATTGATGATGCTTTGATAACTAGAATTGATATTGTTACATGTTAATTGTTGTGTCTTTGATTTGAGTTCAAACAAAAACCCTAATCATGTATGTAATGTGTAATTGATGTGCATGGATGGTGTTTATGGAGTCTAGAGTGTTATATGAATGCATGATAGTTCATAGATAGTTAATATGTTGAGATTGGATGCAAACAGTTTCTGGACAGAATGCGTTATTGATGTTTAAGTGACTGTAATGAAGTGTAAATGTAAAAATTGGTTCAGATTATTGATACTACAGTAAACTAGGTTGAGTCTACTTCTAAAGAATATAAACTTGTAATTTTTGGACAAGTAGAAGTTAACTTTTATGATTTTACAAAAACGTTGTGCAAAGCTGAGCTGTTAGACCTGCTGTTAGGTTGTGTTGTAAATGTTATATCTCATGAACTACGAGACCAATTTGGTTGGTTCCACTTCTGGAAGTTGACTCATTGAGTTAGGAACCTAACCCAAGTGGTCTTGCATTTATTGGATTTTTCGTTTAACGGGAATTTCAAATAACATTCTGTTGCGCATGAATTTGACTGTTATGAGTTTGCTGTAATGATTTGATGATTGTGAGACAACTATGTGGAATAAAAATATAATAAAATATGTTCTGGAAACCTAAGACATATGTGCTTCTGTGATGATTTTTGGTAAATTAATTGAGATGCTATGATCGGTGGAATAGTACAATCGTTCAAGTAGAATTTCTGTCTCGGTGAAACTAGCTGCTGAATTGTGTGAAATTGCATGAAACATGATACTTGCTATATAATTGTTATGTTTTGACCAAAATACCCTTGCGGGGAATAATTGCTAATTGATTGTCATGATTTGACCAAATTGCCCTCATGGGGAATAATGGCTAGTTAATTGTTATTTGTTGACCAAAATGCCCTTACGGGGGGTAATTGCTAGTGATGTACTTTATGAATACATGACACGTATATAATTGCTTACACATGTAACGTATCACAAATATACTTGTTAAAGTCACACACGATTCACAAACGAAACACGAAACATGTTGTGTGCATAGGTATTATGTGCCGGGTCTAGAGACTCGATAATATTCCGACACTTAGAAAAATCTCCTTGTTGTTTTAGAACGCTAGAGAGAGTTTTTCGGTGACGCGCATCTTGGTGAATTATTTTGGGAATACTTCGCAAACAGTGAGTTTCACTTTCCCGTTTTAAACTTTTTAAACGCTTTTCACTTGGGGGAGATAACATACTCCGAAAACGCATTTAAGATTTTGTTAATATAGATTATATATCACTTGTAAAGACTAAGTGGCAAACGCGTTAACTAAAGTCCTTCATTCACATCGAACCGGTTAATATTTGGATAATTGCGAGTCACTGTTGAGTAGTACTACTGGGTTTGACAAACCCCACCCAACGCTAAACTCGACTGGAGGTCGAGCGGGTGTAATCTTGGCTAAACACATACCATGGTCTGGATGACCTGGTAGCAAGGCAAATGATAAACAGTCAGCTTCGGTGTCGAACACTTAGTGATACTTGTTTTATAGGCTAGCTACCTATAGATATATAATTGACATAACACTATCTGGTAACGCAAAACGCTGTAACGGAAAAAGCTGTAACGCAAAACGCTTAACGCAAAACGCTGAACGCAAAACGCTGAATGCAAACGCTAAACGCTTTATTTTATATAAACTTGTGAACTCACCAACCTTGTGTTGACACTTTTAGTATGTTATTCTCAGGTAGCCGAGGCGGGGGGCGCGCGGTTTAGGAACATGCATTGCTTGAAACATTTTTATTTATGCAAACTTATTTTAAACTGTTATCATTGGGTTTTTAAGTCGTCCTGCGTGACGCAACATTGGTTTCTATGGTTTTACGCTTCCGCATTTAATTACTCGTAAACGTTTTCATGGTTTTGAAACTTTGTTTTATGGTTTGATTATAACTAATGATTCCGATCCTGTTAGTTCACACACTCTGACGGTAAAACTCCGTTAGTGGATTTTGAGGGGTGTGACAGACAGTGTGCCAAGACAGGTGCTTTGGGAGTGCTTGGAGGGGTAGAGGAGTATCAAGGAAAATACATAGAGATAATTATGGATATGTATACCAGGAGTGCAACAAGTGTCCGGTGCGCCAGTGGGGGATACTGATTTCTTCCCAGTAGAGGTAGGTTTTCACCAGGGGGTCATCGCTGAGTCCGTTTCTTTTTGCAGTAGTCTTGGATGAGTTGTCAAAGTCGATTCAGGGGACGCTTCTGTGGTGCATGATGTTCGCAGATGATATTGTGTTAATGGCTGAGAGGAAACAAGATCTAAACATGAGGCTTGAGGAGTGGCGAACAACCTTAGAGACAAAAGGTTTAAGGATTAGTCGCTCTAAGACGGAGTACCTCCACTGTAATTTTAGCGGGGGGGAATGACAATGAGGATGTACAGATCACCATTGAAGGGCAAGTGGTTCCGCAGGTAACGAAGTTCAAGTATCTAGGATCATTTGTTCAGAGCGATGGGGAATAAGACAGTGATGTGACCCATCGAGTTCAGGTAGGATGGTGTAGATGGAAAGCAGCCACAGGTATATTGTGCGACAAGAGCTTCCCAACTAAACTAAAAGGAAAATTTTATAGGGTTGCGGTTAGACCTGCAATGTTATATGGAACGGAGTGTTGGGTCATCAAGAAGGCACAAGTGCGGAAGATGGAGGGTAGCAGAAATGAGAATTCTACGTTGGATGTGTGGGCACACAAGGTTAGACCGAATAAGAAACGTTGTGTTTCGAGAGAGATTAGGGGTGACGAAAATAGCAGACAAGATAAGAGAGTGGAGATTGAGATGGTTTGGACATGTGAAGAGACACAGCCGACGAATCCTGTTAGATCTGTAGAAAACATTACTGTAGAACGGAGGAGAGGTAGAGGACGACCTAAATTGACGTGGGATGAGAGGATTAAGCATGATTTGATAGACTTAAACATTTCCGGAGGACATGGTTGAGGATAAGAATTCATGGAGAAGTAGAATTAGAGTTAAGGATTTTTTAGGGAGAAAAGAATTCCTTAAGGCTTCTATTTACCTTTTATGGTCACATATATAGTATTAGTATTATTCTTCCCATATATATAAACATTAGTATATTCTTTCCATATATTATTATTATTATTATTTTCATTATTTTCATTACTATTATTATTACTATTATTGTTGAACTTTGACTTCCTTTATACTGCTTCATACATATGTACTTTAGAGCTGAATGTCTCTCTGAAAGCCACCTCTTTATCCCTTTGGATAGAGGTACAGTGTGCCTACATCCCACCCTCCCCAGACTCCTACCTATAACTTTGCTGTTGTGAGACTTCACTGGGTATGATTGATTGATTGATTGATTGATTGATTTTAGTAGACTAATAAATATAAAAAAAATAACAGTAATTAATAAACTTAATTCTATGAGATTGTTCATTAAAATTACAATGATAACATTGAGATCTACCACCATACTTGGCAAGGGTTTGGTCATATATAAGAATAAAATGTAAAGATTACAAGGTTATGTCACATAATTCAACTATGTGCTTATCACTAATAGTGACCAAAATAAATACATCGTTTAACTTAATCTATATGGTATAAGCACATATACCATAACATTCAAATTGTTATATTAAATATAAAATCAATCATTTAATTTAAAATATCTTAAATATATTCAATATATCTTGACCCAAATTTGTAGTTCATCAGTTATAACATAATAATATCAACAATAAGATAACATCCATAAATATCAGTTTTATTTATATCACAATCAATTATAACATATAAAGATTTGATTTCATAATTTTTTATAAACTAAAAAAAATTGATTTATAAAAACATAATCTTCTTTGATTTTAATAGCTGAAGAAATCAAAAAATAATTTCCTTAACTTAGAGAAGAAAATTAACTTCTAAAATATGTGATAGTGTGAAATACTTTTATTATCATTAAGTTAGATGTGATGTTCCGGCCTTTGCATTTTTCTTATCATCTCTTATAAATTCAAACAAAAAGAGACATCATAAAATATGCATATCATAATTTTCTTTAGTAGTTATCACAATATTCAAATATATAACTATTTTGTTTTTAGGAGTATATAGAAGAAGTTTATTGCAAAACGAACAAAAACAACTCACTCAATTAAATTTTAGAATAATTAAACCATATACTGTACCAATCAAAATATTTAATTTAATGTCAAGTAGAAAGAAATCATATTACATAAGCCATCTAAATTTAATTCAACTCTATGAAAGTATTACGAAGCACAACCATGGTAACAAGATTTGGTTTTTTAAGAATACATGATAAATCTAAACATATCCATTTAAATATCCATGTTGTAAAAATTATTAAACTATTCATTCTAGAAGGAAAAAAATGCAAGA